>NC_041214.2:65071398-65117116 GCF_002837175.3 Physeter macrocephalus
GGAGAGGCCACAACGGTGAGAGGCCCGCGTACGACAAAAAAAAAAAAAAAAAAAAAAAAAAAATACACCTCTATACAGACGCTCCTTGGTAAAAAGCGATGAATCCTGCTTTTCCTACTAAATGCCATCCTATGCTTATAAATTAAGAAAAATCAAAATTTCTACCTGATGTCAAAACACATACCCAAAAAGTATGATTGTCAACGGCATACAGTCCATTCTCCCTAGTTGTAACCAGCTCTGCTGCCAGAAGTCTTTCTACTGCTTCTCATCACTGGGGTCTCATGGCATGCCATTCTCATTCAAGAATTCCTCCTGGGCAAAATTAATTTCTCCCTCGTCCACATTCCCATAGGGCCCCACCTCCATGTCTCCTCCAGCAGTGATTCCAGTTTGCTTGGTTATTTATGGATGTCACTCCTGCTGGATTTGGGGTGGAGCAGGGAGTGCGATGTGAAAGAGGGGAACCTAACATTTATTGTGTCATTTCTATGTTCCAGGCTCTATGCTAAATGATTTACAGGCTTCGTTTCCTGTAGTCCTCACAATAATCCTATGAGATAGGTACGATTTTTATCCCAATTCTACAGATAGGTATAGGGGATTTTTAAGTTACTTGGCCCAGGCTACATGGTGCTAGAGTCCTCAAGATCTGAATCCTAGCTCTCTGGCTCCTAGGACAAGGCCTGTGGTCATTATTCCTCCTAGTGAGGAACCTGTGGGGCTCAACTGTGTCTTACTGTTATTTACCTTACTTGCTTTACAAGACCCGCTTTGCTTTGTCACTGTCTCATCACCCTGCATTTCCAGCCAAGACACTGGCAGCTTGGGGTTGGGACTGCAGTGAGGTGAGGGTTAGGGTTAAAAAATCTTTGCTCTGTGTTCCTAGCTTTGAAATATTTAGCATCTACAATATCCTATCAGGTGACTTTTTTTTTCCTTAGGATAATAGGATTCTGGAACCTGCATCTCAGTCCACTGCTTCCTCCCCAATATCCTTATTTCAAAGGACTCTTTCATCAGAATTTAGGTAGAAAACACTGCAGGAAAAGGACAATAAAATGACTACAGCTGCTAATTCAAAATGTCACAGACTGGACACTCCACATCTATAAATTTATTTCTAAAAATAGTTAAATGGCACAGCAGAACAAATAAATAAGTAAAACATTCACTATAAAGACCTTCTCTCCGGGCTTCGCTGGTGGCGCAGTGGTTGAGAGTCCGCCTGCCGATGCAGGGGACACGGGTTCGTGCCCCGGTCCGGGAAGATCCCACATGCCGCGGAGCGGCTGGGCCCGTGGGCCATGGCCGCTGAGCCGGCGCGTCCGCTCCGCAACGGGAGAGGCCACAACAGTGAGAGGCCCGCGTACCGCAAAAAACAAAAGCAAACAAAAAAACCCCTTCTTTTCGGGAAATATTTACGTATTTTGAACAATGAATCACACCATCTTGCTTTACCCTTTAAATGCACCCTTTGATTCTGCTCACACTTATTGAACACTACAATGGACAGTGGCAAAAACACAGTCTGTGACCTCTCACAAGGAAGATGGGTGATAAAATAATTGCAAACCCAGTGATTCTAATATCATGCTATATGTAAAATTCATTCATATAAAACTAGTGCAAACAAAAACAGACTAGGTTGGTATGAAGATCCTAAGCAGGGGCTAAAAGCTCCCTGGTATCCCCTTGTCCACATGCTTTGTTGATTAGCAATAGTTTTAAGCAACAGTAAGATCACTTCAAGATAAAGACCTGAATGTAAGACCTGAAACTGTAAAACTCCTAGAAAAAAAACATAGGCAGTATGCTCTTTGACAATGGTCTTAGCAATATCTTTCGGAATATGTCTCCTCAGGCAAGGGAAACAAAAGCAAAAATAAACAAGTGGGACTACATCAAACCAAAAAGCTTCTGAACAGCACAGGAAGCCATCAACAAAATGAAAAGACAACCTACTAAATGGGAGAAGATATTTGCAAATCATATATTCAATTTAATATTCAAAATATATAAAGAACACATATAACTCAACAAAAAAAAAAACAAATGACCCAGTTTAAAAATGAGCAGAGGAGATGAATAAACATTTTTCCAAGAAGACATACAGATGGCCAACAGGCACATAAAAAGATGTTCAACATCACTAATTATTAGGGAAATCCAAATCAAAACCACAATGAGATATCACTTCATGCCTGTTAGAATGGCTATTATCAAAAAGGCAAGAAATAACAAGTGTTGGTGAAGATGTGGAGAAAAGGGAACCCTCAGTGCACTTTCGGTGGGACTGTAAATTGGTGCAGCCACTTTGGAAAACAGTGTGGAGGTTCCTCAAAAAATTAAGACTAGAACTAACTACCATATGATCCAGCTATCCCATTTATGGGTATTTATCCAAAGAATACAAAACAATAATTTAAAAAGGTATGTGCACCCCATGTTCATTGCAGCATTATTTATAATAGCCAAGATATGAAAACAACCAAAGTGCCCATCAATGAATGAATGGGTAAAAAAGATGTGGTATATACAGTGGAATATAACTCAGCCATAAAAAGATGAAATCTCGCCATTTGCACAATATAAATGGACCTTGAGGGTATTATGCTAAGTGAAATAAGTCGGAGAAAAACAAATACTATATGATTTCACTCATTTGTGGAATATAAAAAAAAAACAAACAAAAGAGCAAAAAAAAGAACAAACCTACCAAAGCAAACCAAACACGTAGATACAGAGAACAGAGCAGTGGTTGCCAGAGGGGAAGGGCCAGGCTTTGGTGGGGGAGGGTGAAATGGGTAAAGGGGGTCAACTCTATGGAGACAGATGGAAACGAAATTTTGGTGGCTGTAGTGTATACAGAAGTAGAAATATACTGTTGTACACATGAAACTTACATAACGTTATAAATCTATGTAACCTCAATAAAAAAATAATAAATAATCACTTCAAGATAAACCAAAGGAAAGATAATTCTCAACGACATTTGACATTTCAAAGGGCACTGTTAAGAGGAACCATACGGAAGCCCGGGCTTGTGTAAAGACCTGACGAAGGTTTCAGCACCCTGTCTTCCCCTGTGCTGGCTCCTCTCTCCCTCTCCACCACCTTCCCTTTTCCATGTTTATTCCTTATTCTCCTTCATCCAAATGTACTTACTCTCTGCAAAAGACTACTTTGAAAAAAATCACTGTTGAATATTGAACTTTGATTTTCCTGTCCTTAATATAAAGTTTGTCAGTTTATACCCTTAGAAGTCTCTCCCTCTCTCAACAAAAGAGCCAACCAAACAAAGATATTTTTATTTCCATGTTGCTCTTGGCTCATTTTCTTTTGTGCGTCAGAGGCTTTCAAAAGGTTCCCAACTCTAGATCCAAAAAGCTCAAAAAATGACTGAGTACAGGATAAACTATTCCTCTCATCCAGAGGGGAGCCTGAGGTCATAGGTAGGCATCACCAGCAGCTGGGGAAAGAATCTGGGGTTCTGAAGCCCTGAGCAGCGAGACTTTCCAGGACCCACAGTCGGCCACAAGCTTCTGCTCCCATCTGCCCGGAACATAACCCAGGACTTTATTTAGCAGATTAGCTCTGGAATAGTCATAATGATTATTAAAATGTTGAAGCGTTTCCCCCCGACTGGCAAATACTGCCCCCCACCAAAATACACACCTTGGCCTCCCCAGGCCCTCTCAGGATCCCTGTCCCAAACTCCTTACAATCAAGAGGCAAGGAGACCAGTAGAAAGTCTCCAGGAACCTTGCCCAGTGCTCACAGAGCTGGACATAACCACACTCCACTTTAATTTCCTCTACTGAAAAATAAGGGCATTGAACTGATTCTCTGAGTTGTACTTTGACTGCAATTATGTCAAATTATTTATCCCTGAGGACAACGACAAGATAGGAATATAACAATATGAAAAAAGTTCATCCGTTAGGAGGGTGGAATCTCGGGTTATATTTTTCTGATGAGACAGCAGTGCCAAAACCCTGGGTTCAGGATGCCTGGGATGGAACCCCAGCTCTGCCATGGGGTAGTTGTATAATCTCACTGTGCCTCAAATTATCTCATCTATAAAATGGGGATGGTAGGACTATTATCTACTTCACAGGGTTGTTTTGAGAATAAAATGTACTCATGTTTGTAAAACGCTTAGAATAGTACCTAGCGCACAGTAAGCACCTTTAAGTGTTGATTAAATAAGCAAATCATGTTATTCTGTCCCAGAATGTTTGTTCAATAAATTCAAAAATTAAGCAACTTTCACAACACAAAGGAAAAAAATAACTGTGACAGTATGAAACACTTACATATCCATATACTGTTGTTTAATAACCCAGCACTAAAACATCTAAGATACAGATTTTACACTGCACTGTGAATTTAGGGAAACTAACACATTGGAAGGCATTTCCACTGCAGCATGAGATATGATTTGTACCACTCCTTTCCTAATCAGAAATGTCACAGGCTTATGGGAAATTTAGGTTACAAGTTTCTCATTTTAACCCTGCAAAAACATTTACCCAAACCCTGGTGGGAGAATACATTTTATTTTGTGGTGCTAAGACTTAAAGGATTATAAACATAAAACCAGGCCTCGCACAGCTACAGCTTCTCTCATGGACACAATGACTCAGACTAAGAGTTTAAAGGGCCATATCTTATGTGCTGGGTCCTCTGGCATCAATCTTTAAAAACACCTAGAGTGGAAAGGAAACTGCTACACCTAGCAGCTACCTTGATCAAAACTCCTTTTAGGGGACTTACCTGGTGGCGCAGTGGTTAAGAATCCACCTGCCAATGCAGGGGACACAGGTTTGATCCCTGGTCTGGGAAGATCCCACATGCCGCAGAGCAACTAAGCCCATGCGCCACATCTACTGAGCCTGTGCTCTAGAGCCCAAGAGTCACAACTACTGAGTCCGCGAGCCACAACTACTACGCCTGCATTCCACAACTACTGAAGCAAGCACGCCTAGAGCCTGAGCTCCAAAACAAGAGAAGCCACAGCAATGAGAAGCCCTAGCACCTCAACGAAGAGAAGCCCCCACTCGCCACAACTAGAGAAAGACTGAGCGCAGCAACGAAGACTCAACTCAGCCAAAATTAAATAAATAAATAAATTTATATTAAAAAAAGAACATTAAAAAAAAAGCAAACTCCTTTTAGTTACTAAAAGGCTGCCACAACCTGAGCTCAAGCATAATTTAGAAACATGCTACTGCACTGCTAAGGGGACAAAAGTATTTCATTTTTCTGTTAGAGATTAGGGAGAGGAAACTATCAACAGTAACTCCAGGGAATTCCCTGGTGGTCCAGTGGTTAAGACTCAGAGCTCTCAATGCCCAGGGTGCGGGTTCAATCCTTGGTCTGGAAACTAAGATCCCACAAGCTGCCTGGTGTGGCCAAAAAAAACCAAAATCAAAACAAAACCAAAAAACTCCCTTACCTGTTTTCTCCCACTTAATAGCTAAACCTCACAGTACCTATACACACAAATTTAAATAGCTCACGAGTTTATCCTCATAATGTATTAGACCTTTCCTGATGGAGATAAGATTTACTAAACACAGTCTGGCTACAGCTTTGCAATTTTCTTCTTTAAAAGTGAATTTCTCTAAAGCTATGAGAAGGAACTCAAACTTTGCTTAGTGAGAAAACTAAACCTTGCATTACAATCATTATCATTAAAATGTTATTAAAACCCTAAAAAAAATGAAAAGAGTTTTGTGGAGGGATAGTGGTGATGGTAACACAATAATATGAAAGTACTTAATGACACTGAACAGTATACCAAAAAACAGTTAAAATGAGGACTTCCCTGGTGGCACAGTGGTTAGGAATCTGCCTGCCAATGCAGTGGACACGGGTTCGAGCCCTGGTCTGGGAAGATCCCACATGTCGTGGAGCAGCTGGGCCCCTGCATCACAACTGCTGAGACTGCGCTCTGGTGCCCGTGAGCCACAACGGCTGAGCCCGTGCTCCACAACAGGAGAAGCCACCGGCAGTAAAGAGTGGACCCCGTTGTCCACAACTGAGAGGGCCCATGAGCAGCAATGAAAACCCAATGCAACCAAGAATAAATAAATACATTTATTTTTTTAAAAAAAGTTAAAATGACAAATTTTATGTTATGTGTATCATAGCACAATAAAAATAAAGTGAAATAAAATAACTTAAAAAACCCCTGTAAGACTGAAAGGTAAATGAAATTTATAACAAATGATTTTCAATTAAGAAACACACATTTAGTAATCAGACAACTTCTAAGGAGCAGGGTCCCTCACGACCTAGTTGTAAGTGTATCAACAAGCCTAAATGAGTGTTAGACAGCACTTCTCGCCATGGTTCACAAATATTCTGACATCAGGGACAAACATGGTAAAGACACACTTTCCTCAAAGCCTTAGCTACTCACACTTTTTATATGGATTGTGAATTATACTAGATCCTGAGAAGACAGGATCGGAGCTCAGACAATTAGTGAAAAGATCCTCAAACAACATTTAAAGGCTGTGCACAAATTCAAGCTAAAAGCCTGTGTACAATTCACTTGTATGTATGTTATCACAAAACATTTAATACTATTAAAAATTTAGTAAGATTTAATAAATTCTTATTCAAATAGGCAGTGTGTAATTGTGGTGCCTGTTAATAGTTCAAGCTGTAGATTCTTTCCATTCTTTACGCTTTCACTGCACCACCATTAACTGGCCATTTAACACAGCACAGATACCTGCTCTCCCCAAAGCCCTGAGAAAGCACTCAAAGGGCCATCTAAACTGTAACAGGCAGGCCTGGCAGTAAGGGAACTCCTCATTCTGGGGAAAAACCTAGCGATAATCAAATGCAGAAACCCTTATGGTCAGTAAGAATCTACTTGCGTTTAGCACTTCACAGAGGAAGTAAAGAAGGCAATAATCGGAGACTAAGGAGAAGGAGCAAATATAGGCGTGGCGGTAGCTCTGGACTGATTCTACAAGGGTAGTTCTGAAGGGCTTAACAAAATCCTATTCAAGGCTTGGAGCACCACGCTCTTGGATCTGAGACCTAAGTCCCACATACCTGGAGCTGGAGCCAGAAAAACAAGTCCCTTCACACACGCCCAGCTCCTTGCCCCCCACCTTGCCCTGCCCGACCCCGGGCGTCATCACTTCGTGGGCGCCGCAGCGGGCAGCTGTATGGCCACACGCCCGGGACCGTGCATCTGGCGGGCTGGGCTCCAAGCCTCGGAACGCAGCACTTCCTGGTTGGTCCGGGATGCTGGTCCCATCGCGCCCGCCATCCCGGTCATCCCATAGCGCACGCGAACCCTCGGGCGCGTGAGATGACCTGGGGTCACCGGACACACTGTACTGGGGGCCCCCGCGGCGAGGGAGATGGGCACATCCTGCAGAGGACGCCCCCAACTTCGGCCCGGAGCCAGCGCGGCTCCGCGCGCCAGACAGCCGCCCGCCCCGGCAATAGTGAGCGCCGAAGTTGTCAGCGTCGACTCTGCAGGAACCCGGGACGAAGGCGTGCACAGGAGGACCCCGGAGGCTGCCAGGGAGGCCGCTCCCGCGAGGCCGCTCGGAGCTGGCGCCCGCTGCAGACGCCACTGCCAAGGTTCCGTCCAAGTTGGGCGGGGAGCGGCCAGCTGCCCGGGGCTGGCGGGAGGAGGGACGGAGCGCGAGCGCAGCGGAAACCGGCTCCCGCGGGAGCTCTGCGCGCCCCAGCCGCGGCGCGGCTCCTACCTGTGGGGCGAGGGCGGCCGGCCGCGGGAACCTGCGCGGTGGCGGCGGATTCTCGGGGCTCGAGCGCAGCTGGCACCGCTGGAGGCAGGGGAGGAGGGAAGGAAGGAGTGCCTGAGTGGGGACCGCGCCGTCGCCCGGAACTCGGCGCCGGGATTCGCGCTGGCCCGGCAGGGGTGGGGCGAGGCGGTGTCGGTCCGGGTGCGTCGCGGCGCACGCGGGCCGCCATCGCTGGGCAGGAGGTCTCCGGCCGCTGGGCCTCTCTCTTGGTGCCTATTTCTGATTCTCTCTTCTCCCAGAGTTTCAGAACTCAACCGCATTAACCTAGGGAACGTTCACTAGCATTTTTATTATTATTTTCAGGTACTCTTGAGACGCCAAGGGCCCAGACACTGTTGTAGGAGCTTTGCCTAGATTATCTTATCCTCGTCTATCGCAGCTGGTAGCCAGAATTGGTCTATTTTACAAGTAGGGGAGAAGAGCCAAAAAGTGTAATAACTTGCCTGAGGTGACGCAATTAAGAAGTAGGAGCTTCGTTGATGTCATCCATAAGGCTTCTTCGAACTCCCTGGCGGTAGGTGTTATCACTAATTTACAAGCAAAGGAAACTGAGACTCAGAAAAGTGAAGTAACCAGCCTAAGGTCACCCAGTCAAGAACGTAGGGGACTAGAATTTGTGTCTTGATGTCCGAAACTCAGGCTGGGTATAATTCAGAAATCTTAGTATAAAATAATAAACCAGGAGTAAAACATGGAAAATTTCCCATTCCACCCACGGAACTGTCCAAATACAGCGATTTTGATGTCCACTTAGAACAAAGTCTTAAGAAAAAAAAGAACCAGTTGTCATGTGGCTTGACTAGCAGCCATTTTGGAATAGAGCTTTGAATATATGCCACCCTAACCTCATTACACAGTGTTGCTTTCTGCCAGAGCCAAAGGAAGCTATTGCCTCCACATACCCCAAACTGTTAATAACGATTGCTTCTTTAAAGCACTTAGTGGATACTGTGCGGCCGAGACTGGCTGAGTTACATAATGTCTTACTGCACACGTGGAACTACATGAAGTGAAAAATATAATATTCCAGTCCAAAGTAGGGGAGGAGAAGTGAAATTATACTGTAGTCTGGAACTCTGTTTTCCTGTAACCTATAGTTGCTCAGCTCTCCCTGGACTACATTTTTCCCTCTTGAGCACATCTTTTCCTAATGATAGAAGAGTCACACTGCCTTCACTCTTTCCTTGTTGACAGAAATTATTGATGTCTTTTGAATCCTGTGATACTGACAGAATTTTACGGTTAAACACATGGCCCTCTGAGCAAGCAGAGTATTGCCTAAGAGTACTTTGGCAATTGTAAGACAAGCATGTTACCAAAAGGCTGAATACCCTTTCCTCCCCTTATTTCTCAAGTTTTATTAGTCACAGATGATTTGATAAGTATTATACACACAAGTAATGCACTCTTACAAGCTTGTCTTTAGAAATTATAACACTTTTGATTGAGAACCAGCAGGCTATAAAATTGCATCCCAAATTCGAAGTGTCATCATTAAAACATTTGGCAACAGGTTTTTCTATTAACTATAATAAGAAATAAAATTATTTAAGTGCCCTCACAGTAATTGAATTTCTACTTCCCTGAGCTAGAGGAATAAAATAGAAAAAGGCCATATGTTGTTCAGAGATAAACTTAAGCTATGGACTGTCAAATATAAGTTTTATATATAGTATGATTCTGTATGTGATTATTTCTATTGTCCTGAGAGATTTGCTGACAGTTGGTTGTTGTTTTTCCAAATCTTGGATATCTTCAGAGATGTCAAGAAAGAAACGACTATGGAATCCTGTTATATATCCATCTGGATACATATTTGACACTTTTATCACACAAGTGGTCTTCTAAATCCTCTTCCATTTTTATCTTTTCTTCTCAGTATAAAAGTAATATATGCCCATTTTATAATTTTTACATTTATATTTTACAAAAATACAAGGTTTTGGAGACTACAGAAAATAATTTTTTAAATTAAAATTACCTGTATTCTCCCTCTCCACACACACCCGTTAGTAACATTTTGTTGTATTTCCTTTTTGTTTTCTATACATAAAGATTTGTTACAAAATTAAATTAACACCACCTATACAATGTTGAATCCTGTTTATCTCACTGAATATTTATATTTTGAGTATTTTTTTACCATTGCTAAATTTAAAAAAATATTTAGTGGTTGAAGAATATTCTAATTATTTACTTATCTGCTCATCTCTTGGTGGCTTTTAGAATGTTTCCAGACTTTTTGGAAGTTTTAAGTCATTCAGGAATGAACACTGCGAATACCCATCTTTGTTGAGAATAGGGACCTAAGAATGGAACTACTGGATCAATATTTATAAACATTTTTCAGACTCTGTGAGATGCTGCAAAAATACCTTCCAATATTAAGTATAATCTTGCTTATAATTTGGAAATGTGATGGACCAAAATCATATCTTGTTTTAATCAGCATTTCTTCAATAATCAATAATGATCAAAACTTTTTTCATGTTTATTATTTGTACAATTTACTGAGAATGATCTATTCATGTCTATTGCCTGTTTTTTCCTATGTGATATTATTGCTGCTCTTGTTAATTTGCATTAATGCTTTTAACAGAAACATTATTTATATATGTATTATCTATAGAATACATAAAATTTACATACCAGTGTGCTCCCCCAGATTTTATCTTGTGTTATATTTTATATGTACGCTGCTGTCCCGATCATCTAGGTCATTTTTGGATACCCAGCATCCATCATCTTTTCTAATAATTCCATTTTCTTACAGAGAATTATCTCTACCCAAATGTGTATAGTCTCAGCAAAAGGATAATTTGAGGCAGCAACCTCCAAGACAAAAGCCAGATCCCTCCTCTCTATTCCCACCACCACTTGGTTTACCCTGTAGGTCAGGTGGACTGACTCCCAAGGAATGAGAGAGTGGGCAGTGTCTGGGGTTGGGCTCACTGAGCAGAGGCAGTGACCTTCAGCAGCAGCTTTGCCCTGAGCAGGATGGCCCGGTCAGAGGCAATTCGCCACTTCCTGATTTGTTTGTTTCTAACCTTCTGGCACTTCCTTTGTAACTGTTGGTTCCAGTCTTGTCTCCCAGCCTTGCCTTGTGTCTTTGGGGCCCTTTTCCTTCAGATAGCAAGAGTCTGCCTCCATTGCTTGTCTCTCGGTAACCCTCACTAACATAACTTGTGTGACTTCTGTATCATCCTCCATCCACCTAACAGTCCCCTGATGAGCACTTCATTTATTCGTTAGGAATCCTAATTAACTAATCACAGTACACATGCTACTCTGGAAACTCAGAGTATGAAGCGGGATATTTTATCCTCGGTCACCTGCTGACATAAATCATTTTAGCCATCATAACAGTGATGGAATGAAAGATGAGAATAATGTGATTATCAAGGCTTGGAAAAAAAAAAAAAATGACAGTGGTTAGGACCAGAACTCTCAAGAGAGAACGAGGAACAGAGTGGATATTGCTAAGGTGTACAGAAGCATTGTAACTCCCGATCTTCATTTCAGCTTCCTGCGGACAATTCATTCATTTCATGATTTCTCCTAACAGCTCAGTTTGTGGGCTGTCTACCACGTGACTCTTTAAAAAGGGGCCGCACTGATGCCTACAACCTGAGCTGAAACATCAGAGGTAATCTTCTCAGTTACCCTTAGCCAGTCCCTTTGAAGTGTTTTCATATCCAAAGACCCAAAAGGATCCAACTGCCCTAACCGTCAGTAGGTAAGTCTAAAACCTTGTCTAAAATATCTTTATATCTTCAATGTTTATGTATCTTTTAAAATAGTATTCATTTTCATGGATTTGTACATTTATACAAAGTAGCATGATTATTAAATGAGAAAACATGCAAAATCATTTAAAAGAGTGAATATTTGTTTAGCATGATACAATTGTATGTCAGTTGGTTGCTACAATTGTATTCAATTAACTGTAAAAGCAACTGTAATCAGTTCCCCCCAGATCCATAAATTGCACAGTAAAAAAATTATATCAAGGAAGTATTGCTCTGTGACTCCATAATAAAGAAAAACATTTTTTTCAAAGCTAACATGTTTTATACAAACATATCTATGTATTTTTAACTTTTAAACTTAACATCAAGTATAAGTTTTCATTCGTTCATACATTATAAAAAGCCACTATGTTGCAGGTACTAAAATGTTAAATTTAAAAAAAGATACTACATGAATAAGACAAATGAAGCCTCTGCGTTTCTGTAGGAGGACAGACTGAAATATGTAGGAGATGAAAGGTACTGTGAAGAAATATAAACCAGGGTAAAGGAAAAGACAAGGGCTTCCAGAATGAGGTTGAGGGAAGCTGACAGAGAAAAGCCTTATCAGGCTTCTCTGATAAGGTGACACCAGAGCAGAAGAAAAGAAGCAAGTCTTGCAGATGTCTGGAGGAAGAGCATCAACCTCATGGTTGTACAAAGGCCATGAAGTAGAAATATATTTGGTATTTTCCAGTGAAGAGTAAGGAGGCAAAGGTGAATTGAGTGGCGTGAGCAGGGATAAAAATGATAGAAAATGGAGTCAGAGGCGTGGCAGGGTGCAGGTTCCTAAGAGGAAGGGGTTTGAATTGAATGTTTTGTGTTTTATTTTATTGAAGTAGAGTTGATTTACAATGTCGTGTTAGTTTCAGGTGTACAGCATAGTGATTCATATATATATATTCATATATATATTCTATGTATATTCAGATATATATATATGTATTCTTTTTCAGATTCTTTTCTCATATAGGCCATTACAGAGTACTAAGTAGAGTTCCCTGTGCTATACAGTAGGTCCTTGTTGGTTATCTATTTTATATATAGTAGTGTGTATATGTGGAATTTAATGTTAATTGATATGAAAGTCTTGAGGCAAAAGAGGGACACAATGCGACTTTTGTTTTAGAAGAAGCACACCTACTGCTATCTGGAGACTAGACTGCATGGGGGTGAGGATAGAAGCATGAAGACCAAGGAACAGTCCAAGGAAGGATGGACTGGAGTGAGAGTCATGGAGGTGTTGGAAGGGATCAGATTCTGCATCTTGGTATAGAAAGGAAAGAAACCAATATTCAGGAAAACTAAGGAAGGAAAACCAAATATTAAGGAGAAGCCTTACTCGACAAGGGCATTAGTTTTTACCTGACCATACAAAATTCCTGGGGAGATGAATTAGTGAAGGCATCAGTGGCATCCAATTAGTAGCATTATTGCTGCATTTTTTAGGTTTATTTTATTTTTTACAAAATTTTATTAGAGTATAGTTGATTTCCAATGTTGTGTTAGTGTCAGGTGTACAGAAAAGTGATTCAGTTATTAATATATTCATTCTTTTTCATATTCTTTACCCATACAGGTTATTACAGAATATTGAGTAGAGTTCTCTGTACTGTTGCATTTTTTTATCTTCACCTGGGCAAATGCCCTATTTGTTTATGAAATGTAAGTTTGATTTATTGCAGTTTTGCCCTGTAGAACTCAGTTCTACCACCCTTTAGACCAGTTCCTACACCATACATATTCCCATTTCAAAATTAAAGACAAATTTCTTTCCCATCAAGTTTTGACTCAGCCTTTGCCTAAATAAACATGCAACAAATACAGCTTTTCACATCATAAGTTCAGTGCTGGTTGAAATCAGATATTATACCTATAGTCTCAAGCATCTAGCTTCAGACTCTGTTACACATTAGCATTCTTTGCATTTTCCAAGTAAAATGTTTCTACAAACATTTGTTTGGTTTTACACTTTCTTAGTTCAGTTTAGATTTAGAAATTTATGTTTGTTATACCAGCAAATGTTTTTACTTAGAATAAAAGAATAGAAATAGAAGGACATATTATAAAAGGTTTCTTTAATGATAATAGAGCGGCAAAACTTCCCAGGATGAGAGCCACTTGGGTCCCTACCTGTGTGCCTTCTAATCTTTTAGAACCTCCGGAGAATTATGGAAGTGTTTTCTTGGCAAACATTTGCTAACAGCTAAGGGGTTTGGAAAACATTATCATTTGCCTGCATCACTTTTCATTTTCCAGTAGAAATGTAATCATATGGACACTCACACTAAATTGTTGCTGAGGTAGGTTTTCACACTTGTATAATCTGTCGCACTAAAGGTGCACTTTCAAATTCATGCCTTAGTCTAGTTTGTAAGCCTATAGAGACTGCCCTACCCTCACACCCAGGTACAGCAAAAGCATCTCTCAGAAATCTCTCAGCTCTTAGCTTCAGTTGAGCTCTGGGTGTTTCCAGGATGCAGAACCCTCTTCAAGAACAAAGTGGAAAAAAAAGAAAAAATATATATTTTACACACACACACATATATACATACATATATTATTTCTTTAGTGGGACAATCTATTTGACTTACATGCTCACTTTGAATTATAGACCCTCTGCCCAAAGATGTGACTTAACTATCCTTTTAACAACAAAAATTCAGGGAACAAATTTCAGAATTATCAATCCTTAACCTTACAATGAAAAAGACCCTGACATATCATCAAAAATACTTTTCAATTCTTTACTCATCTTATATTCACCACCACACATGCACATGTCCACAAGCTCCAAAACTCTTAGGACCAGATGAATTTAGTATATTCAAAATTTTATGAATTTTGGAAAATTATATATTATATAATTATGTTATTATAATCATATTTAATACCCCCAGTGAGGCTTGGGGCAGCACCCCATAATTAAATACCCTCATATTTCTGCAGCAAAAGACATGAATAGACACACTGTATGGAAAAATAAAAACTGTAAATAGCCTCGAATCAATTCAGGTCAGATTTTCCTGTGCAGTGAGTTAGGAAGAAAACTTGGTTTTCAGAACTTTTTGGATTTTAGAATTTTGGATAGGGCATCACAGACCTGAATTAAAACAGAATGGAGTAGACCCTGGAGACAAGGAAGAACACCTTAAAACCCTTTTCCCTACCCCCTCCCAATTCATTCAGTATCTTAGAGCACAATATTTTTTTTTGCCAACTAATCAAATTCATTGTATTTTTATGTTTTTAACGACTGTATTTAGCAAATAGATTCAAAGCCCATTTGAAAGTCATTTTGGGGAAGATTTTTTAATTGAATAAAAAAATCTCTATTTCCAAGCTTTTTAAGGTGGGCAGATATGAGAATTTTTATAGAAGACACATATTTTCCAAAGTCAATCAGTTACAAAGGAAGCACTTCCAAAGGTCTGCTGTCATTATGCCCTTCGCCATGGCCCGAGTTTCCTTCAAAAGCAGAAACTCTCCCACTTGTTATTAAAGTGACACTTCTATTATGAAGACAGTATTAATTTTAAATTCTGTTTTACTGTCACAGAATTGATACACTTGTTATCGTAGAAAAGACAGAGTGTGGAACACTAATGTTTTTGGAAAATAAAGTGTGTCATTCCTTTAACGTACTCAGCCATGATAAAACCAGCAACCTTGTCTGCGATACAAAATGTTTACATCATTACTCATCATCTCTACCAAGAACAGTGAATAGTTTGCTATAGTCTAAAAGTCTGATTTTTATACCATTATCTATGTCAGTAGATACAGTATCTATATCTATAGCAATTTGTACACTTTTAGCTTCACCTTATTTGCTGCAAAAACTTCTTGCCTCTGAATGATGCAATGAATAAATTTATTTTAAAGCTGTCTGCATTTTTATCCCAGAATCCAAATTTTATTCCAGCCAAAGCAACTCTTCCATCAGTGGTGACATTGTCACAATTTTTCCATAAAACATTGTTTTTGTTATGGAATTCATATATGCTGATAATATATTTTGTCCTTCAGTACATCTTTCCTTTATTTGGTAGCTTTCAGCCCTATAAGAGCAACACATCTTTTTTATTGTTGTAACATCCTCTTCATTATCTTGAAGTGGAATTAATTCATAATTTCACAAAGTACAAATATGTATTGAAAATAAAGGAGAAATAAGAGAAAGTAAATGATAAAAAAGTAGAATATCTCTCAACATGTAAAATTCTCAAACAAACCACACTGGAAGACATAATAAGAGGGATAGATGTTTCTATTCCCTATAATGAATATAGGTCTTTTAAAAGACAAATTTCCACCTAATTATTGTCTACATCATTGTCTCTCAAATTTCAATGTGCATACAAGTCACCTGTGGCTTGTGTTAAAATGTGGATTCTTATTTCCCATATCTGGAGTGGGCATTTCTAGCAAGCTTGTGATTCTGAAGCTGCTGGTCTACCTAAAGCTGGACACTTTGAGTAGAGAGGGTCAACACATTTCTTTATATTGATATTTGAATGTGACAGTTAAATTGTCAGCTGATAAAGGTGTTGCCTCGAGTGACTTAATTTTCCAAATACCTTCAATTCAGGTCAGGTTTTGCTGCCAAGTGAGTTATGAACAATCTGTTCGTGATTGTTGAATGAACAAGAATTGTTTGTGAACAACTCTTAGCAAAGTTCGAAAGAACAATTTTCCCTCAATGTACACTAGTTACATTCTCCAAACATGCAGTCTATATGAAAAGTATACAAACAATATTGTGAACTTATACGTAAAACAGAGTTGGTTCTAGGCTCAGATACTCAGCAGGGTTTTTTACTTACATGAGTGTCCAATAAGACCTTTGGAGGTTGTGTGGGATCAGGGACAATTGTTCAGTGTACAAGACCATTCCATGAATAACAGATCTCTAGCATCGCTCGCCTCCACTCACTAAATGCCCGTAAGTGCCCCCCAGTCACTGTGTTGGTCAAAAATACACCCCATTTCCAAAGTGTTCCAGTGGGACAGTATAACCTCTGCTGATTGCCACTGCTTAAGTGAAACAGGAAAATTACTTCTAGTATTTAATTAAAGCAGAATCCATCATAAGCCCAGACACTGTAGAAATATTCATTCTTTCCTCCAACTGTATAGAAAGGCTCCCAGGCTGAAAAACTTGTGCTAACACTTGTTTCTTAAATTCTTCCACAATATGATTTATGCATCTTCCACAATTATTTACTGATGTTTGGTTGCCATATTTTTTTCCTTACATTATTTTAATTATTTTTACTTGAAGAAAAACTTGAGGAAGGATGCCTGTGTCTACCAAAATATTTTATTAAGACTTAATTCCCTTCTTATTTTTAAAACTAAAAATAAATAAAAATGTAATATTTTCTCCCTGCTCTGCAGGGAATTGTAAGAGTAGTTATTTCCTCTGAGTTGTACAGTTTAATATTTGCTCTTAGAGTAAATCAATTATATTTCAATAAAAATTTTTAAAAATTAAATTTAAAATATAAATATACTTACATTTAGCCAAAAAAAATTTGCTCTTAGAAATTCTGATTTGCAGGTACTAAACAGAAATAAATCCTAATCAGAGTGTGTCTTACATTATTCTTTTGGTTGGTCACTATAAAATGGTTTCTACAGACTTGGACCCTATGAAAATATATTGATTAATATATAACATATACAGGAACTTCCCTGGTGGTCCGGTGGTTAAGAATCCACCTTCCAATGCAGGGGACACGGGTTCGATCCCTGGTCAGGGAGCTAAGATCCAACATGTGGGGTGGAGGGGACAACTAAGCCCGTGGGTTCTAGACCCCGTGCACCACAACTAGAGAGAAGCCCACACGCTGCTAGGAAAGATCCTGCGTGCCACAGCTAAGACCCAGCGCAGCCAAATAAATAAATAAATATTTAAACATACATATGTATATGACATACACAAACTAAGGAATCTTTCCTCATAACTGTATTTACAAATCCAGAACTTAACAAATCTGTTAGGCTAGCACTTATGAAAGATTGACTTTTTTTTGTTTTTTTAATATTTATTTATTTATTTTGGCTGCTTCGGGTCTTAGTTGCGGCATGCGGGATCTTCGTTGCAGCATGTGGGATCTTTTTTTTGCGGACTTCTTAGTTGCAGCATGTGGGCGTCTTAGTTGCAGCATGCAGGCTCTTAGCTGCGGCATGCATGCGGGATCTAGTTCCCTGACCATGGACCGAACCCAGGCCCCTGCATTGGGAGTGCGGAGTCTCACCCACTGGACCACCAGGGAAGTCCCAAGAAAGATTGACTTTTGTAATGAATATTGAAACGCAGTTGAGGTTCAATAGCTGTAAATGAGGAATATGTTACTTTCTTTTTCATCCCTTTTGGGTTTTGTTTTCATGCAATTTAGCTAACTGTAGACCAGTTACCACTGGTCTGAATAGTAAGCAATGTCATTTTATAGTTTTACACAAATTACATGTGTATCACCAAAATTTTGTATATAAACATTGAAGACAAAATGAACGAGTTAAAATCTGTTCAAAGAAATAGAGGAATAGAAAGGTTAAATCTTGAGTTTTCTAAATTGAGAAATCATACACTTGTAGGAAGTAGGTGAGCCAAAAGGAGGGGATGAGGGAAAAAGAAGACAAAGATTTAAAAAGTGACAGTTGTTTTAGGAATAAAGCGTATAGATGGCATAGGGTTTTCCTGTCACAGATGACGGAACTGTGGCCCACAGGCAAGACAGAATGGCGACATCTCTGCAGTTCTCGTTCTGGTAAAAGGATGTCGCCATTCTGCCTTGCCTGTGGGCCACAGTTCCACCAGCTGTGACAGGAAAACAAACTTTCACAATTTCTTTGCAATAATAGAAATCTGCTATTCAAGATTTAATTTTGACCCACAGGAACTGGTTGGTAACATAGGAATGAGGAAAATCTTGACAGAAAATGTCTAGTATCTATTTTTTTTCAATTTTTAAAATTATGAAATGCATGTAACATCAAATTTACCATCTTAACTATTTTTAAGTGTACAGTTCAGTGGCATTAAATACATTCATGTGGTTGTGCAACCACCACCCCCATACAAATAACTCTTTTCATCTTGCAAACCTGAAAATCTACACCTATTAAACAATAACTCTCCTTTCTTTCCTTCCCCCAGCCTTTGGCAACCACCATTTCATTTTCTGACTTGATTTTTGACTGCTCTACATACTTTATATAAGTGGAATCACACAGCATTTTGTCTTTTTGTGTTTGGCTTATTTCACTTAGCATAATGTTCTTTAGGTTCATCCATACTGTAGCATATTGCAGAATTTCCTTCCTATTTAAGACGGAATAATATTCCACTATGTGTATATACCACATTTTGCTTATCCATTCATCAGTCAGTGGACCCTTGGATTGCTCCACGTTTTAGCCATTGTGAATAATGCTGCTATGAACATGGCTGTACGAATATCTCTTTGAGACCCTTTTTCCAGTTCTCTTGGGTATATACTCAGAAGTGGAATTTCTAGATCATATGATAATTCTGTTTTTAATTTTTTGAGGAAATCATAATGTTTTCCATAATGGCTATACTATTTTACATTCCCACCAACAGTGCACAGGGTTTCAGTCTCTCCACATCCTCACCAACACTTGTTATTTTCTGTTTTTTCGAAAGTAGCCATCCTAATCATTGTGGGTTGCTATCTGGTTGTAGTTTTGTTTTGCATTTCCCTAATGATTAGTGATGTTGAGCATCTTTCCATGTGCTTATTGGCCATTTGCATATCTTCTTTGGAGAAATGTTTGTTGAAGTTCTTTGTTTATGTTTGAATTGGGTTTGTTGTTTTTGTTGTTGTTGTTGTTGTGGAGTTTTAGAAGTCCTCTCTATAGTCTGGATATTATTCCCTGATCAAATATATAATTTGCAAATAATTTCTCCCATTCTGTGGGTTGCCTTTTTACTCTGTGGATAGTGTCTTTCAATGCATAATTTTTTTTTTAATTTTCAGGAGGTCCAATTTGTCTATTTTTTCATTTGTTACCTGCACCTTTAGTGTTAAATCTAAGAAATCATTGCCAAATCCTATATTATGAAGATTTTGTCCTATTTATTCTCCCAAGAGTTTTTTTTTTTTTTTAAGATTCTATACTTTAATTTATTTTTTATCTATTTACTTATATTTGGCTGCATTGGGTCTTCGTTGCTGTGCACAGGCTTTCTCTAGTTGCGGCGAGCGGGGGCTACTCTCCATTGTGGTGTGCAGGCCTCTCACTGCAGTGGCCTCTCATGTTGCGGAGCACGGGCCCTAAGCACACAGGCTTCAGTAGTTGTGGCATGCGGGCTCAGTAGTTGTGGCTCGCAGGCTCTAGAGTGCAGGCCTCCCAAGAGTTTCTTTTTTTTTTTTTTAAGATTCTATACTTTAATTTATTTTTTATCTATTTACTTATATTTGGCTGCATTGGGTCTTCGTTGCTGTGCACAGGCTTTCTCTAGTTGCGGCGAGCGGGGGCTACTCTCCATTGTGGTGTGCAGGCCTCTCACTGCAGTGGCCTCTCATGTTGCGGAGCACGGGCCCTAAGCACACAGGCTTCAGTAGTTGTGGCATGCGGGCTCAGTAGTTGTGGCTCGCAGGCTCTAGAGTGCAGGCTCAGTAGTTGTGGCACACGGGCTTACTTGCTCTGCGGCATGTGGGACCTTCCCGGACCAGGGCTCGAACCCATGTCCCCTGCATTGGCAGGCAGATTCTTAACCATGGCACCACCAGGGGAGCCGTCCCAAGAGTTTCATTGTTTTAGGTCTTAAATTAGGTCCTTGATCCACTTTGAATTCATTTTTGCATATGGTGTTACATAAGGGTCCAACTTCATTCTTTAGCATGTGGATATCCAGTTGTCCCAGCACCATTTTTTGAAGAGATTGTCCTTTCCCCATTAAATGGTCTTGGCATCCTTTTCAAAAATCATTTGAGGGCTTCCCTGGTGGCGCAGTGGTTGAGAGTCCTCCTGCCGATGCAGGGGATACAGGTTCGTGCCCCAGTCCGGGAAGATCCCACATGCCACGGAGCAGCTAGGCCCGTGAGCCATGGCTGCTGAGCCTGCGCATCCGGAGCCTGTGCTCGGCAATGGGAGAGGCCACAACAGTGAGAGGCCCACGTACCGCAAAAAAAAAAAAAAAAAAAAAAAAAAAAAGATCATTTGACCATATACGTAAGGGTTTATTTCTGGACTCTCCATTCTATTCCATTGGTGCATATGTCTATCAGTGTGCCAATACCATGCTTGATTTTGGTTATTGTAGCTCTTAATAGTAAGCTTTGAAATCAGGAAGCATGAGTCGTCCAGTTTTGTTCTTCTCTTTCAGTATTGTTTTGGCTATTTAGGGTTCCTTGAGATTCCATATGAATTTTAGGATTGGTTCTTCTATTTCTGGAAAAAAATCATTATTGGGATTTTGATAGAGATTGCATTGAATCACATTGGGTAGTATTGACATTTTAATAATGTTAAGTCTTCTAATCCATGAACATGGGATGTCTTTCCATTTATTTATGTCTTCTTTAATTTTTTTCAGCAACTTTTTTTTTATAATTTTTTTTTGGCCATGGCTTGTAGCTCATGGGATCTTTAGTTCCCCAAACAGGGATTGAACCTGGGCCACAGCAGTGAGAGTGCCAAGTCTTAACCACTGGGCCACCAGCGAATTCCCATCAGCAATGTTTAATAGTTTTCACTGTACATATCTTTCACCTCCTTGGTTAAGCTAATTACTAAGTATTTTATTATTTTTTATGTTATTGTATGTTGAATTGTTTTCTTAATTTTCTTTTGACGTTGTTCATATATAGAAATGCAGCTTATTTTTTTATGCTAAAAAGGTACACTTTATTTTTTTTAATTTTTATTTTATATTGGGCTATAGTTGATTTAAAATATTGTATTAGTTTCAGGTGTACAGCAAAGTGATTCAATTATACATACACATATGTCTATTCTTTTTCAAACTCTTTTCCTATTGTTATTACAGAATTTCGAGCAAAAGGACCTATACAGCAGGTCCTTGCTGGTTATCTATTTTAAATATAGTAGTATGTATATGTCAATCCCAAATTCCCAGTTTATCCCTCCTCCCACCCCACCTTTCCCCTTTGGGAATCATAAGTTTGTTTTCTATGTCTGTGAGTCTGTTTCTGTTTTGTAAATAAGTTCATTTATATCATTTTTTTTAGATTCATCATATAAGTGATATCATATGATATTTGTCTTTCTCTCTCTGACTTACTTCTTAGTATGATAATCTCCAGGTCAATCCATGTTGCTGCAGATGGGAAATGCAATTTATTTTTGTGTGTTGACTTTGTACCCTATAACTTTGGTAAATACACTTATTAGTTCTAACAACTATTTTGTGGAGTCTTTAAGGTTTTCTACACGTAAGATTATATCATCTGCAAGCAGAGATAATTTTACTTCTTCCTTTCCAACTTGTATGCCTTTTATTTCTTTTTCTTACCCAATTGCTCTGGCTAAAATTTCCAGTACTATGTTAAATAGAAGTGGTGAAAGTGGGCATCCTTGCCTTGTTCCTAATCTTAGAGGAAAAGCTTTCAGTCTTTCACCATTGTGTATGATGTTTGCTGTTTCATATATGAAACATAGCTTTTCATATACAGCTGACACTTGAACAACATGGGTTTGAACTGTGTGGGTCCACTTATACACACATTTTTTTCCAATAAATACATACTATGATACTACACGATTCACAGTTGGTTGAATTCATGTGTGCAGAACTGCGGATGCAGAAGGTCGACTGTAAAGTTATGCACAGATTTTCAACTGTGCAGGGGGTTGGTGCCCCTAAACCCCTTGCTGTTCAAAAGTCAAGTGTATAGTTTTTATTTTGTTGAGGTAGTTTCCTTCTATTCCTATGTTGTTGTGTTTTTATGATGAAAGGGTGTCGAATTATGTCAAATGTTTTCTGCACCAGTTAAGATGATTAAGTTGGGTTTTTCCCTTATTTTATTGATGTAGTGTATTACATTGATCGATTTTCATATGTTGAACAATCCTTGCATTCCAGGAATAAATCCCACTTGGTCATGGTGTATAATCCTTTTAATATGCTGTTGAATTCTGTTTGCTAGTATTTTGTTAAAAATTTTTGCATAAATGTTCATATGGGATATTGGTCTGTAGTTTCCTTTTCTTGTAATGCCTTCATCTGGCTTTGGTATCAGATTAATGCTGACCTCATAGAATGAGTTAGGAAGTGTTTCCTCTTCTTCAGTTTTTTGGAGAAGTTTGGGAAGGATTGGTATTAGCTCTTCTTTAAATGTTTGGTAGAATTCACCAGTGAAGCCATCAGGTCCAGGACTTTTCTTTTTGGGGAGATTTTTGATTACTGATTCAATCTCCTTATTAGTCTTGGGTCTATTCAGATTTTCTATTTCTTCGTGATTTAGTCTTGGTAGGTTTTATGTTTCTAGGAATTTGTCCATTTTATCTAGGTTATCCAATTTTTTGACATGCAATTGTTCTTAGTGCTCTCTTATCTCTGTAGAATCAATAGTAATGTCCCCACTTTCATCTCTAATTAGGTAATTTGAGTCTTCCTCTTTTTTTCTTAATCCAGCTAAAGTTTCGTCAATTTTGTTGATCTTTTCAAAGAAGCAACAATTAGTTTCATTGATTTTATCTATTGTTCTTTTATTCTCTATTTCACTTATCTCTGCTCGAATCTTCATCTCTCTCCTTCTGCGGCTTTGGGTTTATTTTGTTATTTACTATTTCTTAGATTTTAAAGTTATGTTGTTGATTTGAGATCAGAAATTGTCTATTTTTGTCTTAGCATTTACAGTAGTCAAAAATGAGAACCCTGAGCCTACTGACACACAAACTCTAAACATTAGAAAAGCAGATTTCAAAAAATATTTAGAGAAATTTTGACATGATTGCATAGCAAGAGACTCTTCAAGGAATGTTCCTGGAGTTTCCTAGCCCTCTAAAGCACAGATAGAAAAGATAGAAAGAGGGAACCAAAATCAAAAGAGTAAGAATTTTGTTAAAAGGGCTCAAGCTCTGATTAAGTGGAGGCTCATGACAAATACTAAGTTCAACTTTAAAAGACTATTTTATAGGGACTTCCCTGGTGGCACAGTGGTTAAGAATCCTCCTGCCAATGCAGGGGACACAGGTTCGATCCCTGGTCCGGGAAGATCCCACATGCCTTGGAACAATTAAGCCTGTGTGCCACAACAACTGAGCCTGCACTCTAGAGCCCACAAGCCACAACCACTGAGCCCACGTGCCGCAACTACTGAGCCTGCATGCTGCAACTACTGAAGCCCACGTGCCTAGAGCTTATGCTCCACGACAAGAGAAACCACCGCAATGAGAAGCCCATGCACACTGCAACAAAGGGTAGCCCCCACTCGCCACAACTAGAGAAAGCCTTTGCACAGCAACAAAGACCCAACACAGCCAAAAGAAAGACCATTTTATAAAATAGTGGTTGGAACAAGAAATAGGATGAAGAAGAGATGAAGCCATTAGAGATGCAAAAAGAAAGCAGAAGTATTTAATTTCCATTTTAGCCTGTCTTTATCAAAGGGAGTAACTTTCAAGCTAAAAAACTGAGAACAACCACAAGGGTTAAGGCTAACATAAGTGAAGAATCAGATAGGAAGAGAACTCTTAGCTTCTCTTAAGTTTTGGATTCTAAACACAGATGCTTCACATTCCAGTTCACTAAAAACATTGTAGATGCAACTGCAGAATCTGTGCTTGGTAACATTTGCAGAGTCATGGAGAAGATGAAAATCACCAGAACACTGGAAAACAAAAACTGATATCCAAGTTTTCAGCAAGATAGAAAATGTAACTCAACAACGAAAGTGCTCCTTGGCATACTGATTGTATTTGATATTATAGATTTGGGTCCCATCTAAGTCCACTACTTCCTCTTAACCATTTTAGAATATCTGCAACTGGCCCATACAAATAATGTTTCTACTAGTTTAACAAATATTTATTAAGGGCTGCCTTTTATTTTTTTAGTTTTTATTTTATTTTATTTTTTTTTGCAGTATGTGAGCCTCTCACTGTTGTGGCCTCTCCCGTTGCGGAGCACAGGCTCCGGACGCACAGGTCCAGCAGCCATGGCTCACGGGCCCAGCCGCTCCGCACCGGGGCACGAACCCGTGTCCCCTGCATCGGCAGGCGGACTCTCAACCACTGCGCCACCAGGGAAGCCCTGCCTTTTATTTTTAACCTTGTAACTTTTGCGTGTAATCCATACTCATAAACAGGAGGGCCACAAACATTTTTAAACTGCGGATGAAATCATTTCAAAGAGTTGTTGTCAAAAAGAGGGATAAGTTTTTATTATATGAACATGGTTCCCCAATCCCACAGTGGCCTCCTTCCAGCAGGCTGCACTGAATAGAGTAGCATTACAGGAGTACAAGGCACATGATATTGTTCTGTGAGTATTTCAGGATGAGAAGTTTGTTTAGAGGGCAACAGAGCACCATAAGAAGGCCCCAGAGGTAGGTTTAGTGTTGGAGCTAATGAGGCAAAAAGGATAAAACATAGCACACGAGAGTAGGAATGACCAGTACATTTGCAGTTGGGGAGCTGGCCAAAAGTACAGGAAAGATAGGCAGGGTTCGAGTTAATTGGCTTGAAGTGTTAATAGCACTCTTCTGTAATTTCCATGCAGGTGCAAACTGTTGCTCCTGATGGTATCTTAGGCCTGTGGTTGCTAGCAGATGGTAGTGGACTTTGTCAAGTATTTCAAATGTTACAGGAAAAAAATTGATCAAGGTGTGAATGTGCCTAGTCAACTTCCTTACCTTTGTGACTTGTAATTAGGAGAATGAGTAGGAAGGAACTTGGCAGGAGAGGTGGATATAAAGGAAGAGAGGACTCAGGCAGAGAGGCTAAGCTATCTACAAAATAAAGATCTAGGAGACAGTGGGGAAGAGAGAGGAAGAAAATTTGTGTGGGAAATGGAGTAGTGGGAAAGTGTCAGAGCATGGAGCCAAGAGGATCTGGTGTGGCTGCACGAAAGGGCCTGTGCTCTGTGTTGCTGGGGGTATGAATTGGAACCCTTTTTATGGTCTTTGTCATATATAAATATCAGAAATCTTCTAAAATTACTCTGTTGTTGTTGGACTGTAATTCTTTACCAATGACTGTGTGAACTGAGCTACATAGAACCCTAAGATTTATTAGGGTTTCATAATTTTGATGAAAAGGTTACTGAAGTGGGAATTCCAGAGGTAGTGAAGGGGAGACATAGTTAGACCTATATATATTTTTTTACTCCATGCAGGAATTAATAAGACTCTTCAGTGACCTCAGGGCAATGGACCTCTAAAGAGATGATTTCCCAATATCTGAGAAAAGGGTTTGCTTGTTATTGGGGGGCACATAAAAGAAGACAAACAGAAAAATGAGCTACACAAACAGTCAGTTTGCAAAAGAAACTTAAAGATGGCAAATAAATAAATGAAAAAGTATTTAACCTTGCTGGACGTTTTAAAATACAAAAATAAAGCACAGTAATATATCGGAGCTTGTGTGCACCTGAGGAGGAAAAACTGTATGGAACAAAACAGAGCTCTAACTCAATGCTGTCTGAGCAGATGTTGAGTTGCCAAGTGATGGGAGGGCTGAGGGCATCTGGACTCAGAGCAGTGGGGAGGTTGGCCTTCAGCGGTGGAGCCTTGGAAGGGTGGGTGAGAAGGGCTTCAGTAGATTTCTAGCTGTGTGGATGGTAGCAGCACCTCAGTTTGGTAGAGACCAGGCAGCTGCAATGGCAGAGCCTTGGGTTGACAAGTACCCAGAGGTATATAGGTGTAAGTATATAGTACAGCTATAGATAAATACACATGTATATGATGATATATGTATACATGTTGAAGGGGGTTTTTTGGAGGGCAGTTGGCAATGGTTTTACTTGGGCCTCAAATTCACTCAACACAGATAGGGCTTTGAGCTGATGAAAGCTGAGTTACCTGTTCCTCCAATATCATTTGGGCCATTGAAGAGAGTGCTGTGTCACATGTGAAAAGCCTTGGCCACAGAGGGGTATAACTTGCAAGACAATTGACTGGCCACTACTGACTGGTGGCTTCCACTGGGCATCAGTGAGAACACCTGGGCACTGACTTGGCACCCAGGTGGCTCCCTGGTGCAGATGACCGGCTGGGGCCGTGTTCTCTTGAACTCTGGCTGCTCCTGACTATGATAAGCCCAAGTCTACAGTACCTCAGTCTTCCTTGACTTCCTCTGACCTGTTTCAAGAATAATCACTCTACAAGTATGCACGCAGACATTTCTGTTTTAGAGTTAGTCTTGCAGCATTTGATCTTAAAGGTCAAAATTCTCTTACCCTTTTTTTTCCAGGTTTTGTTGTACCCATATACTCTTAAAGTGCCAGGTGACTATTATCCAGTTACTTGATCTGGGGGATGGGAGGGCACAGAGTGAATGTCAGAGGGGATTGAATAAGGTGTGTGCCTGGAGAGGAGGGAGAGAGAGGAGTGGAGACGGAAGGAGCAAGCTGAAAGGAAGTTACCAAACTGTTTACAGTGGTAGGTGGTGAAATTTCATTTGGCTTTGTTTTCTTCTTTATGCATTTATTTTAAAACCCTGTTTACAAAGAGCCTCTTATTACTTTTATAAACGAAAACGACTCATGAATATTATTTTGCTCAGATGAGGACGCTCAGATGAGCCAGCAAGGGTTTCCTAGGAATTAGTTATCATAAACAAGCCTGATGTAATATTTGGCTAGAGCTACTGGTAAATTAGGAGAATACATATACATGGTATTTCTGATTATTTTATTATGTGGGACCAAAACTGATTGAATAATCACTCCCCAAAAGTGTTTCTTTTTTTTTTTTGTGGTACGTGGGCCTCTCACTGTTGTGGCCTTTCCCGTTGCGGAGCACAGGCTCCGGACGCACAGGCCCAGCGGCCATGGCTCACGGGCCCAGCCGCTCCGCGGCATGTGGGATCTTCCCGGACCGGGGCACGAACCCGTGTCCCCTGCATCGGCAGGCGGATTCTCAACCACTGCGCCACCAGGGAAGCCCCAAAAGTGTTTCTAATAATGTGAGATTATCAGCCTGGAGCAAGGCCTTTAGCAGAATGCCACAGGATTCCAGGTAGCTTCATCTAATAAAGTAGATGGCAGTAACAAATTTGTCTTTATTAAGTTTGCAGATGGAAACTGAGGGAAAATATCAGAATCAAGATTCACACTGATTTCAGTAGAATAGGAGAGTGGGTGAACATTACCAAGAAATTAAGGAGCAATAAGTGTCCAGTTCGACAAATCAGTGCTGTATATATGGCATGGGAGATGCCTGAAGAGCTGGTACAGTAACACACCTGAGAGCTTCAGCTGACTGCAAGCTCAGTAAGACCTCAGAGTGCTGTCTGCCTGGCCCAAAGCTGCCATGCTGTTAGGCAGTGTTAATAAAAATGTCACAAGTGGAACAGGCAGACAATATTCCCTCATTCTCTAATTAGATGACAACCCTTTTTACTTGTATATTTGTGCCCTAATTGGCCCAGTTCCATTAAATGGGGGACGGTGGGGGAAGAAGAGATGTTCCTCATCCCAGAGAATTTGGGAGACATTCTTCAGTGCCAGGTGAGCAATGCTTTGACTGCTGGTGTCTTTGAAGTTCACACACTTCTTCAGACCCAATACTTAGATCAGCTAAAGACTAAATACTTTATGCAATTTCCCTAACTTGCAATTTCCTCCTCTATGAGAGTATTGGTGAAAAAATATTGCATAAGGACTTTCAAAAATCGTTAGCACTAAGCTTATTTCTGAAGTCCAGGCCACAGTTGAATTTAAGATTGATGGACAGGGACCTCCTTGGCGGTCCAATGGTTAAGACTTCACCTTCCAATGCAGGGGGTGCAGGTTCAATCCCTGGTCAGGGAGCTAAGATCCCACATGCCTAAGGGCCGAAAAACCAAAACATAAAACAGAAGCAATATTGTAACAAATTCAATAAAGAGTTTAAAAATGGTCCACATTAAAAAAAAATCTTAAAAAAAAGGATTGATGGATAGAAGAAGTTTTTCTCCTTTCATTTACTAAAACCATAAACTTAGATTTGGTCCTAGGCAGAGAAGGTGTTTTTTGCAATGACATCTCCCATAAGAGGAGCTTATTGGCTGGCTTGATTGATATCAATTGTCTGTTTGCAAATAGTCTTTAAGCTGGCATCTAGATATGCCCTGATTTAGTCATCTTGTTATGAAATTTGCAGTGTATTTAGCTATGAATAATTATAACGAAGTAGATAATAAACTTCTTACAGACAGGAAACATGTACCTTTTAGAATTTTCATTTCCAGTCCCTTTCTTTCATCCTTTTAAAATTCCTTTCTTTCTTTCTTCTTTTCCTTCTCTCCCCCTCCCTCCCTCCCTCCCCCCACTTCCTTCCTTCCTCTTCCCGCCCTCCTGCCATCCCTTTCCTCCTATCTTTCTGTAGTGTCAAACAGTGCTAAGCACCAAGCATTTGGTGACTGACAGTGATAGCCCCAATCTTTATATAACTGAGGGCCCCCAGGCCAGCCTAAACTGTTGCAAATTCAGACAAACCTAGGGAGGTTCCAGGGCCAGCTGTATGTGTATGAGGCTGTGGACTCCCCTGGGGAAGAAGACTCACAAGGAAGGAGAGTCAAGGCTAGAGGCCTGGTCCAAAGATAATGGACTAGGTCATACTGCAACTATCTGCCAAGGACATGCAGCAGCTGGGGCATCACCTCAGCTGCTGGATGAAGGCACAGGGCACAGCGCCGCCTAGAGGCATCTGGAGGAAATGAATGTAGGAGCTTCTGCTGCAAGAATAGCAGACTCCCAGAGGGAGACCGGAAACATTCTCCTGCAGAATTGGGGCAGAGTCCTACAATTCTACAGGCAGGAGTAAAGTCACAGGAAAATAGTGTTGCCCAGGGATTCAGTGTTTTGAAGTATTTTGAAAAAAATCTGAAGAGGAAACTGATGCACTTCAAAGAGCATCTTTCTTTATCATTCATTATGAGGAAGTGCTGATAAAAGGTAACTCACCTGTGCTATAGAGTGTCCTCTGTTTAAAAACACCACATTTACCACATTAGGGAGAAACTACTGATTGCTCATTCCAAAGTCACTCTGATGTGGGTATTCAAAAGGAAGGCTTTTGCTCACTAAAAGTGCACCCCCCAAAATGTTGCAGACCTCTCCTTCAAGGAAATAGAGCACAAGGTTTGTCTAACTGAAATAATTACATTTTAAAAAGCATAATTAAATCTATGTTGTAAATACTTCTTTTATTTGACGAAAGTGTACGTGCTCTTTGAAATGTCTTTCTTATAATTACTGTCTTCTCTAACCAAGAATTAACAAGAAAAAAGTAAGCAGATTGGGGAGGGGGGGAATTTTTATTTCTATTATTATTATTAAAACACATAAAATGAATTCTTCAAGTGTGTGTGAGCTTAGCTGGTATTAAGCAAACATCTCTAGATTTTAACAATGCTAGACTTTAATAAACTTTTTAGTAGCACCTTGTAATAATGCGGTCTGCCCACATTTTCTGATTTGTGAATATCACAGCTGTACGTCAGCTTACACATCCCCAGGCTGCAGCTCAGGCCAGCTGTGTCCCTACTGTGAGCATTAAAAGCCTATGCTTTATCATTGGCCTAAAAATGCATATAGTTGGATTCTGTAATGTTTTCTAGATTTTTTTTCTTTTCCCTATATCAAGAAGGAGGAAAAAATGTAAATTGCATGTGGCCTGAAATGGACCTCTTCTGAGGATCGTGACTTGCATTAACTGTGCATAGCCTTGCCTCTGGTACACAGAACGTGTGCCCATTTCAATATTTACAAAATGTATTATTAGGAAACATAGAATAATAAAACATGAAATGAGGCCAAAAGGTAGGAATTTAACATAGAATAATAAAACATGAAATGAGGCCAAAAGGTAGGAATTTAGCTTTTATTTTGCTTTAGATGGAGAGATTTTGTCTCAATCTTGGAATGAACTTGAACATTAGAGGTGGTTAAGCTAGGCTGGAAACAATTTTAAAGCAAGAACAGGACCCACGTTCACCTCTTTGGAATCATGCAGATGGAACCTGCTTGGAGGATTGAAAGGGCTGGAAGAGATTAGTAGGTGACATTAGAAGAGCTCATACAGCAGAATTTTTTTTTAAGCTTTGGTTAATTTAGCCCTAAGAAAAATGAAGGGTAAGCATTTTGTAACTTGTGTGTGTGTGTAAATGGTAAGCCTATGTTCATAGCTCTTACTGTTCTTATCCACTACACACACACCCATAGCCTTACCTATAAATGGTCCATATAGACGTGGGTCTGACTAGAGATGGCAGAAACTTCCTCGGCACCTACTGGCCTCTCGGTCCTGCCATTCACTAAACATTGATTTCCAAAATGGATTCTTTCAAACATTCTTCCCCCTCTCCCCTTTGGAGAAAATACACAATTCTCTTAACACGTAAACATCTTCTTACCCCAAGTTTACAAGAACATGGATCAGGAGTTTGACCTATCACTTTTGAAAAATTGCCCATCTTTAATATGGAGGCTGACAAAAGAAGTGCAAAAATAAAAGTGGAAACTATTTTACATTATCACTGAGGCTGTAAGGGGTGGGGAGAGGAGAACCTCTGTGAAGAGAGAATTGGGAGAAAAAGTAGAGTTTACTCTGTTTTTATTTTTATTCATTTTTTTAAAAAATTTTTTTTTGCGTTACGCGGGCCCCTCACTGTTGTGGCCTCTCCCGTTGCGGAGCACAGGCTCTGGACGCGCAGGCTCAGCGGCCGTGGCTAACGGGCCCAGCCGCTCCGCGGCATGTGGGATCTTCCCGGACCGGGGCACGAACCCGTGTCCCCTGCATCGGCAGGCGGACTCTCAACCACTGCGCCACCAGGGAAGCCCTACTCTGTTTTTAAATATCCTAAGTGAATATGGTATAAAACCCACAAAGTATAGTTTTATCCTCAAAGGATGTAAAGAAAACAGAATCCTCAGAAAAGAAGAGCTGCGTTTGTGCTAGGGAGAGAGCTAAAAAGTATATTTTGTAAGAAAGTCAAATTTCAACCAAGGGCTCAGTTTTTTCAGCCTGAAGCCCAAACTATAAAAATTAGAAGAAACCTTCTCTTTAGGACTAGATTGAAGGATTTATATTATGGATCCCAGCAGCTAGCTTTGCATGACCTGTTTCTCTCTCTTTGCTCTAAGCTCTGTAACGTGATTACGATTCTCCCACTCTGGGCTTCAGGCTGCCGCTTTCCTTTTTGATAAAAACCTAGGGCTGTTATTAGCATCGTTGCCTGATTATTGGTCTTACAAATAGTTATTGGTAAATATCAAAACTGAGAAATAACATTTAGCAACAATATACTAGACATTGTTTTGTTACATATATCCCAAAGATTTAAAGTTCAGATTAGATAAGTATAACATATGTAACTTGTAGAACTTGGAACATTTATGCTGAGGTTGATACCAAATTGACTCGAGTTGAAAGACCCAAGTAATGATGTTGAAGAGTCACACTTAACAGCTGAATTTTATACCCTTTAAAACTTACAGGTGAATTGAAAATTCGCCTTCTTCCTAAACTATAAACTTCTTGAAGCATGACCTGTCTGTCCTTGTGGTATTATCATTCAACTCTGAACAACTGAACTAATCAATGTAATGATTCATCTGTCACTAGAGGGGGTTAAAGTATTTCTGTCCTCTGTTGTCACGGAGAAAGAAATATTCTAGAAAGTTGTCCTTTCTCCCACTTAGTATGCGTGGGAGTATTAAACCTCAAATAGAACAGTGCTAAACTTTTTTTTCATATTTTGTTTTTCTATAAACAAACTTTATCTGTGGCCTTGTAGCAGATGGTCAGTTCCAGGAAACACACAGCTAACAATGTCATTCCCCTTGTATTGCACACAATATAAAAACAGAGTTTAAGTAAATATTTGAATTAGGACAATTTGAAAAGTTAGCTTTGGAATAGCCTTTCCCTGGCATGTATTGATCACTTTTTTCCAGAGTGGCTGTTTCAGTAGATTTCAGTATGCTATACCTACGTCATTTAAATGAAGCTTGTTCAACATAATATATAATATGGTAGCAGAGTATAATCTTAGAAACAGCATTTGCAGAATGGAACTCAAATTAGGAGGTTCAATTCCTGCTGCATATCAAAGAAAAGCTGATCTATAAATAGCAGTAGAGCAACACCTAGTGCTAAATGCAGATATAGCAGGAAGATCGTCGGTCACAACTGACTTATTAAATTTAAGGTTAATGTTGCAATTGGATGGCTCTTTTTCTTGGTATTTTAACCATGGAATTATTCTGTGAAATGACAGGCATGGACCAGCGGATCTCTAAGGTTCTTTTAGACTCTGTCTGTGATCCTCCAGTTGGGTTATTACCATGTACTTTTCATTCTCATTGCCCCACATTCTTCTTAGTGAACTTTTCCATTAGATAAAGGAGGCTTGCTTAAGCCTAGCTTTTATCTTTTATGTCTGTTAGCTTTCTGTGGATAGTGAGGAAGAACTAGAAGGGTTTATGTACTGGGACAATGCTATACGGAAGTTCCAAGAAATTGCCTCTCTCCTCTTTAAAAAATAAATAAATAAAAAACTAGGGCAGGATATCTGCATTGTTGAAAAAGGAAAGTGTGGGCCTTTGTATACAAACATGATACCATCATCTGCTAATGGTAGGTGATGTTTCTACTATGCTACCCAACTCCTTATGTTATAAGGATGCACTTAGTTTATTAGTTATCCTATCTCAGAAGAGATCACAATATCATCTGTATGAAAATACAATAGAAGCATAAGTTTGCATAGCCAGATTCTCCCAAGTAAAAGTTTTATATGTCTTTGTTATTTCATTTTTCTACAGATAAGGAGAAAACACTTTTTATCTATGGAAAGTGGTCAGATAAAGAAATAGATAAAGCCTTTGAATATGCAGAGATCCATAAAAACCACTAGGTTAGATAGATCGCCATGAACATGAACCAATTTAAAAGTTGGCATCATCAGTGGATTAAAAAAGTACACACAAGAGCTTTCTCTCAGAGGCGGAAGTTCTTGCTGGACTCAGGCCGTTAGTCTGTGACCTTGTGTCTTCCTCTGTTTAACACAGGGTCATGGGCAGTATGTCCTCTGCTGGTTTAGCCAGGCCAAAAGAATCCCAGGGTGGGTGACTTCAGGGTGCCTCTCCCATATACCTACATACAATGCAGAAGTGTCACAGTGCAGTCTCACAGCTGGGTGAGCTAACCCAGAAGATTTTCCTTGTGTTTCTGTGTGGGTTTTCATGGAGAGCAGGAGAGAGTTAAGGTACCAAGAAATTAAATCTTTTTAAGTGAAGGCCTCAGGAGCTAGCTTTCACAGCAAAATGGTCTGGATAAACTAGCTATTGTGATAAGCAGTGACTTCATAAATTCATTCATTCATTCATTCATCAATACTTTCTAAACATCTACTGTGGGCCAGGCATTGCTCTTGGCTCTGGGATGTAGCAGTGAACAAAACAAAGTACTGGCTTCATGGAGCTTTCATTCTAGTTGGGAAGATACATAGTAAACGAGTAAGCCAGGGAGCTAGGGAGAATAAATCAGGTAGTCATAAGTAAGCTCAGAAAAGAGATGGAGAAACAGATTGATGAGGGATGGTCTGTGTTGAGGGGCCCTTTGAGCAGAGACCTTGATGAAGTGAAGGAGTGAATCAGTTGTTTGTACCATGCTTAGCTCATGTTGCTTTCCTATATTTTAAAATATATAGAAAATTGACGCTCCTGAGATATATATATATATATTTTTTTTTTTCGGCATGCAGGCCTCTCACTGTTGTGGCGCACAGGCTCCGGGCGTGCAGGCTCAGCGGCCATGGCTCAAGGGCCCAGCCGCTCCACGGCGTGTGGGATCTTCCCGGACCGGGGCACGAACCCGTGTCCCCTGCATCGGCAGGCGGACTCTCAACCACTGCGCCACCAGGGAAGCCCAGGGGCTCCTGATATTTTAACTGTTGCTTGGAAAACAGAGTAGGGACTTTGTTTCCTGACCAATCAGAAACTAGTTGAGAGAGGCTCACCCTATCTGGTCACTCTTGGCCAGTGAATGGGGATTTGCCTTTGAGTTTTCTGCCACATCCAGATCCTCGTTAAATTCTCATCTCTTCCACCAGAAATTCCATGCCTGAGATGTTTGTTACCATTTCCCTCCCAGTTTTTCATCCCTTTTCAAGAAGCTGGGAAAGAAGAGTGATTAGGTTTTATGTTCCTTCAATCCTTGCCCTCCTTAGCCTCTGCTGTGTTTGTTGACAAGTTTTCATTATTTTATGACACAGTCACCAGAGCTGGGCTGAGATCACCAGTTTGTTACTTGGAGTCTTTTAATTATCCAGCTGGTGGATGTTGGCTCCCAGTTACTGGTTATTTGTGTGCCACGAGGGTCAAAGTGAGGCCTCCTTGGAGGAATTCTGGGGGAAATCTGTCCAGCAAGAATCCAATTAGCCAGTACACAGCATGCAGTGTTTATTACATGCCCGTTGTTTGTACCAGATAGAGGGGGATCTAGTTGGAAGTTCCCAGTCCTCAAGGAGATAACATTCTTAGTGATACAGACTTCTTAAGGACAGGCATTTTGGCCACTTAGGTACTTTTGCTTCTTTGGGATTTATTTTAAGCCATGGAATCTTAGCTATGGAAGGAGTCTTAGAAATTATCTAGTCTAACCTCCACATGTTACTGAGAAGGACACCAAGATTATGAGGTTTTGATTTACTCAAGGTCACACAGCCCTGGTCTCTGTCTACTACACCAGGCTGCTCCTCATCATATTCATTTGTTTTAGCCCACACCCCCTCAAGCAGATGTTCAGGAACATTCCATACAGCAACCATCCCAGTCCATCTCCACATCAAGGGCAAGAGCCCCAACATGAAGCACTGCAGAATGGAAAACTAGCCACAGCAATGCTCTAGATAGGAATGCTGGGATTTTTACATCAATATACAGAAATGAAACTTTGGTTTTAGTTCCCTCTTTGTTCTAATTTTTAAAAGAGAACTAGCAAGGAATCTCTTTGTTCATTTTTTTAATTTTGTTTTGGTTTTTTTGTAACTGGGAGTAGAATCAGCAGTTCTAAGAATGTCTCCTTTGTGCATATGCAGCATCATCTCCATTCCCATTATGTCCTTGGCTTGAGTACAGCCCTATATGCTTTGGTACTTCATGGTTCAATTTTCAGATGTACATATGTGCTTTAAAAGATGTAGTACCCCTGTATACTGATCTACTAGAGAAAAACAAAAATTACAAACGTCAGAGTCAAGTATTCCTAAGTTCCAAACCAGGATTTGACACTAATTAGCTGGGTCACTTTTGTTGTTTAACACCCAAGAACCTCAGTTTTGCCATCTGTAAAATGGGAATAATGAAGACACCCATAGAGAGCTTTAGTGAACGCATCCTCTCTGTTCCTCCCTCCCTTTTGCCTTTCACATGGGTATAATTGGATCAAAAAGTGTGTTTCGTTTCTCACTGAACAATTTGGTCCTTTCCTCTTTCAAAAATGCCAAGAGAAGGATCTAAATGAATATACATTTTCCATTTAAGAGGACTTAAAAGTTTGTCCCTAAAATCAACTTGAAAAACAAGCATAATCTGAGAACACTTCCGGATTCTTAGAGCAGCTTCTTTCTCCTTCTGCTTTTTTTGCCCTTTCCTTCTATTTATTTCCCTTTTGTCCTCCCTACAAACAACTTTTGTAAAATGTACACGGACGGCCCATGGCTCCCATCACTCCTCTGTCCCGGAGTCAACTCTGTCCAGACCCAGGCTTTGGATCTGAGAGTGACGCAAGAAGCTGGTTTTGGCCTCGGGAATGTTTTCCTCTGTGTTCTGACTTCTCTCTTGTTGTCCTTCTCTCCTCTCCGTCTTTTCCCCACCTCTCTTCCCCAGACACCCCCACTGTTTTCTCTCTTCCTGTTTTCTTAGTTTCTTCCCCTCTCCTTGGTGGCCAAAGCACCAATCAATCACTGCCACTGTCACAATCGATTCTATCTGTGGCTCCTCTATCTCCATGATAAAACAAGATAGGAGCGGCCTTTCTAAAAGACAGACATCTCCACAGTAGCCTGTGGGAGGCTGCCTGGCTCGTCAAGTCTGCCAATAAGACCACTTCCTTCCAGCTGCAGTGCTTGGGAGAGCCAACCGACAGCAAGCTGCACAAGTTTGCCGGTGACACACTTGAGTTGTTTTTCTTTGCGAAAACAGAAGAAAATTCTGATAAATTCCAGATGATTTCCAAACACATCTGAGGGTCAGATATACAAAAAGCCCAGATAAAATCTGAATTAGGTAAGTACACGTTGAGGCACAAATCTCTATTTAGGTCCAAACATCTTGCAGATTGAAAGCCTTTAAATTTGACAATTCCCAGTTAGGGATGATAAAAATTGAACTTTGCTCTCCTTAAACCCCAAGCCATTATGAGAAGGGAGGGTTCACTCAAAGTTGAAGCCGAACAGCTAGTAAAAAGCAGAGGGAAGTGTGCATTATGAATGAGCATTGGAAATGTTTTTAATCCAGTTAAGAACCTGGAATATTTGGAAAGACAAAAAAGTATATGAAAGATACCCATTAGTGTGTCTGCATGAGTGCTGTCTTCACGGTATAATCAAACACATCTGTCCATCATTCCTATGCTAGGAAGACAGGTTCATCTTGGTGTTAAAGGGGCATTCCTTACACTGTGATCTACATTCGTCAACATTCTCAAGGATTATTGAGCAGCATGGCAGGATGTCTGAGTAAAAGTTAGGCCTTTCATTTTTTGCACATTACTAAATCCATAGATCTTTTTTTTTTTCCCTTTTGTTCTCCCACCTTTTAATTTGAAATTTTCGAACCTACAGAAAGGCTGGAAGAAAGCATAAAGAACACTAATGTACCTAGTCACCAATTAGACATTCTCTTATGTAACTGTAATGCCATTCATACTCTCAAGACACTTAACATTGATGCACTAGTGTTATCTAATAGAAACTCCAGGTTTCTATTTCCCCAATTGTCCCAGTAACCTTTTTATTACCTTTCATGACATGGACAATTTTGAAGAGTCCAGGCTAGTGCTTTGTAAAATGTCCCAGTAATCTGAGTTTGACTGTATCTTTGTGATTAGATTCAAGCTATACATTTTTACCAAAAGTGCTACACAGGTAATGGTATCATATCAGGAGGCAATGCATCATATCAGGAGGCAGTGAGGTCAGTTTGCCCTGTTGTTGGTGATTTAAAGTTTGATCACTTGGTTAAGATGGTGACTTAACCTTTATCCTGGTTAAGATATTTTCCATTGTAAAGGTATCCATTGTGCTTGAATCAGTTGCTGCACTGAGGTTAGCAGGGTATTTTTTTCTAATTTTCTAATTTTTTTTAAAGTAGAAAATTAAAAAAAAAAATTTTTTTAATTTTTAAAAATTTTCTAATTTTTTCATTCCTTTTTGTGTATATCAGATGAAATCCTCAGTACGGAACCCAGGTCTTTTTTTTTTAATTGAAATATAGTTGATTTACAATGTTGTGTTAATTTCTGCTGTACAGCAAAGTGATTCAGATAGATAGATAGATAGATAGATAGATAGATATGTAGATAGATAGATATTCTTTTCTATTATGGTTTATCACAGGATTTTGAATATAGTTCCCTGTGCTATATAGTAGGACCTTGTTGTTTATCCATCCTATATATAATAGTTTGCATCTGCTAATCCCAAACTCCCAATCCATCCCTCCCCCACCTCCTCTCCCCCTTGGCAACCACAAGTCTGTTCTCTATGTCTGTGTGTCTGATATCATATCCGAGTCTTGGCTATTGTAAATAGTGCTGCTGTGAACATAGGGGTGCATGTATCTTTTCAAATTATAGTTTTGCCTGGGTATATGCCCAGGAATGGAATTGCTGGATCATATGGCAACTCTATTTTTAGTTTTTTGAGGAACCTCCACGCTGTTTTCCAAAGTGGCTGCACCAGTTTACATTCCCACCAACAGTGTAAGAGGCTGGAACCCAGGTCTCTCTGATGCCAAAGCCCATGCTCTTTCTGCTAGAGGAGCTACCTCTCTAATGTGTAAACAAATGAAGGTAGTCACCTGAAGCTCCTGGGGAAATAAAGCATTTTCTTTCCATCTCTTGTTTAGAGCTCCATTTTCTTTTATCGTGGCAAAATGCAACCCCTTCTGTGGCTTTGAAACTTACTTTAAAAAAACCCTAAGACTTGAGCATACACAGAGCTGTTATTTCTAGGGCTTACATGTGAAGTAGTGTATCTAGAGAGGTGGCGAATGTCCAAATCAGCTTCTCCCTCTCAGCATCACTGACATTATCCCACCTATCTGGGGGTCCAGGTTACATTGCCTTTTCTTTCTTTTTTTGCAGCGGGGGGGTGGATGAGTGTTGGAATCAAAATGTCAGTTTGTTTGGGACTTTTTTTTTCCAGTGGCAAAGCTGGATTGAAGAGTTTGGTAGAACTTCTACCCTTCTTCCCTGTGCCAAGATGGTGAGGGGGAAGGAAGGATCTGCAAAGCAGCCTGCAAAGACCTTGACAAACACCACCTCCACCAGGGATTACAGACCGGCCTTCCAGTAAATTAGTGCCAAATGGGAGGGAGGGGCCCTGAAGGGGCAGGGACCCTGTGAGCCTCCCTGGCTGCCAGACACTGGGAACAGGAGACGTGGCCGAGCTGAGAGGAAGCCCGGGCCAGGAGCAGAATTACATTTTCTCTTCTTTGCCGGTAGCTGCCCTTCCTCAAAGTCTTCTTGCGTTAATGAAATCAGTGTGGAAAGGTTTCCTACAGCAGGGAAAACACAGAGAAATCCCTAGTTCTCCCTCTGTCCCTTCTTTTGTTATAATAAGTGGCGATGACTTTCCTAATCACTAATAAATTCAGGTTTACAGGTCACAGTGACAGAGTCAGGGTTAGTGTTACAGTGTTACAAACACCGAAAAAGCCCCCCCCCGCAGATTAAAACAAAACATATTCCCTTTGTTTGACATCTTTGTACTGTTTAACATGAGTATTTCAACAGTCTTTATTTTCCAAACATGCAAACTGGAGAGAGTGATCTGACCCACAGTATATTGACATACCATGTAGCTATAACCTTGAGATAAAAAGTAAAGGAAAAAGTCAAAACAGCTCAAACCAAATACTAACACAAACACGTCTTTCTTTAGTCCAGAAGGCTTGCCTCTGTAACAAGGGAACACACTGACATTAGTACACACTGACCGTGGTGCCCACACACAGATCCAGATGGCTAACCCATGGGGCCCCAAATGCGAAGCTGGGAAGTTGAATGTATTCGTTAATTAATTTGACAAGTGTGTCCTAAGTATCTACTTTGGGCGAGACATGTTTCTAGGTGTTGGAGATGTCATACATCTAGGGGATTTATAAGACGTACAAGCCCTCTGCTCTTGTGGAACTTACCTAGTGGCACTGGGGGAAAAAAAATATCAGAGACTACACTCCCACAATGTTAAGAGGAGATGGGCAATAACAACTATAGCAGAAAGCCTGAGCTGGTTTCCTGAATTCTGTATATCCAGGAGTGCAACTTCTTCAAAATCTGGGTCACACTGTGGAAAGGTGATTAAAGACAGTAAGACAGAAAATGGCAGAGAGTCAGAGAGAAGCTTCACTCCTCACTGTACATGGGAGGGTCCTTTGGAAGCTTTTACCAGACTGATCAGGAAAAGTCAAACCTAACGTCTATAAGATGACAGATGAGAGAAACAGTGAAGACTGTGCCTTTGTCCCATACTGAAAGAACTCCAAAGATGCAATGTCCCAACGAAATAACAGGTAGCTTCCCAAGCATCTTTGCTATTCAGAGCCCAGCGCTAAGGATTTTACATGTATTGGCTCATTTAATGCTAACAATCACCACCTGATGACATAAACACTAACTTTATTCCCATTTCCCATACGAAGAAACAGCCCTAGAAAAGCTAAGCAACTTGCCTTTGCCCAAGGACACATACCTGGTAGAGAGTGGAACCAGAACAGGATCCTAGCTGTGTCTGACTCCAAAATCCATGTTCTAAACCACTACCTTTCCATCCATAAAATTATTTTTCTTAATTTTATTTAAGGGGAAAAAAGGTATTAATATTGCATAGAAATTTAATCAGATCGCTTCAGAAAGTTGTCTGTGTTTTCCAGATGTTATCTTGGAAGGACAGTCAAACATGTCCTCTGAGTCAAAAGCAAATACACACCACTTTCTCAAATGCATGAGAAACTAAGAGATGAACTTTTGCGATTGCTTCAATGTACATGAGCCCACCGTCTAAATTTTGAATTACGATTCGAGAATGGAGATCAGTATTTTAGTCAACTAATGAATTATTCCTCAAAGTTTATTTTACAACTGCATACATTTCCATCTTTGCCCTTTACTCGATAATTGAATTAATAATAAATTAACTGAGCTGAAGCTGGTTTAGTGAAAACAATGCAGAAGTCCATAATGAAGCTTGTGCCTATTTGGGGATAAATCTGTATCAGAAATTTAAAAATAATTGTAGTAGAATTGAACTTTGAAGCGGGGGAGAGGTCTTGTTTTTGCTTTAAATCATTGAAATTAAATGTAATGAAAAGTGATCAGAGTGCTTATTTTTACTTTGTTTTGTGGGAAATTGTGCTGGGAATGTAGGTCTATTGTGCACAAAGGATGTTGGCTTTATGCTGGAACCACCAGGCAGGTTGAGTTGAGAAACAATTAGCTCAGTCAGCAAGCCTTTGAATCTGATTAAGCCAGGAAGTGGTCACTCCCCAAGACAGAGTAGAATGAAGGGAATGAAGGCGGTAGCCCAACACAAGGAATGATTTCTCTCTCTGAGAAAAACTAGTATTAGAATTTATTGTGTCAAATTTATGTCAAGGATTATATCACTACATTTTATTATTATTTCACTGAAAACAAATATAATCTTGTTTCCAAGTAGATCAACAGTCCACATGTGTCATGGCTACTGTCTCTAAGAAACTTCTGTTTATTGAGGCTTGACAAACTCTCATGTTTTGGTAACAAAACATCTTTGAGACCTAGGACCCAAGTCACAGAGGAAAATGCAAGGCTTATACAAGACTGCTGGCCAGATTCTCATTACTCTGGGGGCTCTCAGTGTATTCTCTGGAGTTATTGCTTTCTTCCCAGTCTTTTCCTACAAGCTTTGGTTCACAGGATGGAGTGTCTGGATTGCTTGTCCCATCTGGAATGGAGCTTTGGTAAGAAAATATTTTTATTACATATGTTGAGAGAATAAAGGAAAGAGGGAGGGAAGGAGGGACCAGAATAACATGTCCCTTTAAAGTTTTCCAACAATATGAAGACATCAAAATTCTACAGAAAATCAGATTTTACCTTAGAACATTGATTTCTATTAGTTATCTTTTAAATATAAGGTTTTCTTAATATCATTTCATCATATCTACAACATATCAGGTATACTATAGTGAAAATGCTGTTCAAGAAATTCTTCAAAAATTATTTTATTTTAATCTTCTTTACCTGGACATGCTGAGAAATCAGAATCTATCTTTTGAAATTTGAATGTAGAAAAAAATATGAACCATGAAAAATAATTTTTAAATGAAGAACGAAGTAAAATAATTTTCAGACTAATGCTTTTATTAGAAACACCGAGGTGTGTTTACGTGACCGAAATGTTTACAAGCCCCAAATCTTAGTTCTCCCATCTTTTTCTTTGACCACAACTGCTTAAACTGAAAATAATTGAAGAAGTTAAGTGATGGGCTTTACTAATTTCACATGTTGCCAAATTTGCATGTGTCAAATACACGGGGGTACTAAGTAACTGCTCAATGTCTGCCCGTTGAATGGTCACCACAGGTGAATGATGAAACTGGTACCTCGGCTCCCTGGGTCAAAGAAACCAACACATGTAGTCTTGGGAGTAGGTGGCTGCCATGGAGGCATGATCGAAGAGGGGTTACAAAGGCCCAAACATCCAACAAATCCTTCTCTCGTGGTTTCCTGGGATGCCTGACATTCACTATTGGAGACTGGACAATTTGATTTTGAAGCTTTTTGATCGTATGGAGTTTTCTCTTAAAATGTAGCCACTCTCAGGAGGGGCAATATTTTACGTTTTTAAAAAAATCAAACTTAACAGAGATATCATCTAAAAGCAAGACCCTAGGAAATATAATTTTAATTTACTTAATAAATAAATATGTATTGGTAGCCTACTACATGCTTGAGTTACAATGGAGAATAAAACAAGATCTCGATATTAAAGGAATTTGGTTTAGTGGGGTTTAATGATGGTGTGCAGATGGAGGAAAGCGGAATGGAGGGAGCATGGAACTGAACATCGAAACGATTTGATGGTATTTTTCTTTTTTTTAGTTATGTATTCTTTTACACCACCACCCAAGTCTTGAACTTTTCCTCTTTCCCCCAACAACTACCCCAAACCGCACATTCAAGGAAAAGTTTATTAAACGTCTACTAGAATGCAGTGATGGCATTTATATAAATGACTACCAAACTTTTTTGTTAGTGACCCAGAGTAAGAAAAATATTTTACATCAGGACCTGGAATGTACATAAATACATCTATATATTTCTCTCAAGGTAAAAAGAGAGATACTGAAATATACATATAACTAGATTTATATAACATATGTTTCACAAAACAATACTTAACCTTCTATGTGAAGTGAATTCTGATATTTTCTATTCTAGTTAACTTTGTACAAATTCTGACTTTACAACTGGCCCAAAATTTAACAAAACCATGGTTATAGCTCAATCCTGTGTCCCTTTCTTATAATTCTTTGCCTATCCCTGCAGGGTCTATCGTAATATAGTCAACAGATATTGGTGATTTGATTAGGTTCACAGATTACTGAATATATGCTTATTCTACACCAAACATCTGTTTGACCAAGCAGACCCAGAGAAATGACATGACAAATCTCTAGCACATAGCTAATTGGTGGCTTTTTGATTTTTTGAGAGAGACAGCATGGGGAAGTAGAGTCAGAGAGTTAGGATTTGGAGAGGTGGGCCTCTGTTCAAATCCTGACTTTAACATTCTTGGTATGTAGTCAAGAACAGGGCCCTCGTTCAACCAGTTCCTCATTGCCTTTACCTGTAGAATGGGGAATTTCACAGGTAAAGAGAGCCCATGTGAAACTGTCTAACCATAAGAGGCTCAAAGAGAACGAACACAATTTGCTCAGAGACTGCATAATAAAGAGCTTTGCCAATTTTAAAGCCCTACACAAATGCTAGTTAATACGATGCCTTTCATTTATGCCCTACTCTCTGTCCAAACCCTTTGTTCCTAATCCCTTGCCACCTGCCTCACTCTCCCATTCTGTTCCCTGACGACCTGCTGAGTTCCCTATCATGTTACATCCTGACCTCATCTCCAACCACTCTTCCCTTAGCTCTTTTCTTTCCCATCACACTGGCTCCTTGTTTTCAAACATGGCAAGGTGTGTTTCTGTCTCAGGGCCTTTGCACTGCCAGTTCTCTGCCTGAAGTCTTTTCTCACATACAGCTTGTTCTCTAACTTTCTTCAATTCTTGGATCAAATGTCACTTTCTCACTGATGCCTTCCCTCATTACCCTATTCAAAATTGCAGACCTCCCCCGCAAATGGCATTCTCAATCTCTCATCCCCTACTCTACTTTTCCCCCCATAACACCATCTAATATACAACATAATTGACTGACTTATTGTCTGTTTGTTTGTCCTTTCCCCCCAAATGTAGATTGTACAAAGGCAGGATTTTTTTTTTCTATTTTGTTCATCACTTGAAAGGGAGTAAGTGATGTGCTAGGTATTCGTGCTAAATACTGCTTGATACATATTGTCGAATGAGTGGTGAATGCCATGCTCTCCATTCTGACAGTACAGAATTCCTTATACAGTTGAGCTCTGATTAGGTGGCAAAGAATAAAGGTCAAGCTGGTATTTACACTAAAGCAGGAAAAAATCCTCACCAGAAGGAAAGCAATAAGAATGCTCACTCTTTCAATAATGTCTAAATTTGGAACAACATGATTTTTTTCCTCGTGAGTTTGGTAGTGAACCACAGCTCTGTCTGATCAGGGTCAACTTCAAAGGTCTCTGACTTATCCCACAACCTTCCCTGCCAATCACTTTTCAACTTGCCTGCAAAGTGTATCTTCCTCTGGTAGAAAGATAATATGTACATTTCAAACATATTTCCTTTTGAAAATGACTCCATATCTCTTTTGAGATTGGAAGAGATAGATTTTAGAAGTGACCCATACTTTGTGTTTGTTCGGTGCCTTTCTTTCAAAGCTTTTTCTAAATTCTTCACAAATTTTCCTCCTCAGACTCTCCTAGCTCAATTCTGACAGCCACATGATAAGCTGTTTTCCTAGGATTTCTGAACCAGGTTATTGAAAGTCATCAGCTGCTAGAAAGTATGTAGCAAGGAGATCATTGAGCCTTAAGGACTGAACTCTACTTTAATCCTGGAGAACCTGGCCTGTAGATGAAGCTCTGATGAACAGACTGAAGTGCACTGAGTTTAAAAACAGGACCTAAAGTCTGTAGGGTCCAGGGACTTGGCCAATGGTGAGCAGCAGTGCTGCACCCAGATCCCTGCTTGGAGACAGGAGCTTCGGAGAAAGGTAGGGCTGGACTCATCCACGCAAGCTCCAGTTTCCTCGTTCATTAGAGAAGGGACTTGATTGCACCAATGCTCAAGTCTCTTATAGCATCAAGAGTCCTGTGATTTCCAATAAGCTGATGGTCCATTTTCCACTTAGATATCCTAAGCTTCTTGAAGCTTAACTGGTCCAAAAATGTAATCATCTTACCACCAAAAGCAATTATGCCTTCTCCTGACTTCCCAGTCTTTGAACCCAATTTCAAACCCCAGAGTAATTTTTTTTTTTTTTTTTTTTTTTGTGGTACGCAGGGCTCTCACTGTTGTGGCCTCTCCCGTTGCGGAGCACAGGCTCCGGATGCCCA
>NC_041214.2:65117207-65120474 GCF_002837175.3 Physeter macrocephalus
GGCTCAGCGGCCATGGCTCACGGGCCCAGCCGCTCCGCGGCATGTGGGATCTTCCCGGACCGGGGCACGAACCCGTGTCCCCTGCATCGGCAGGCGGACTCTCAACCACTGTGCCACCAGGAAAGCCCGACAGGAGTGACTTTTGACTCAATCCTTTCCTCTAAACTAGTGTTTCTCAAACTGAAATGTGCATGTAAATCACGGATCTTAAAATGCAGGCTCTGATTCAGTGAGTCTAGGATGAAGCTGAGATTCTGCATGTCTGACAGGTTCCCAAGGGAGGAGATGCTACTGGTCCTTAGGACAGTGCTTAGGGCAGCAATGCCCCAAATCAGCCCGTTTCAGCCCCATGCCCGCCCCACCACATCCAATCCATTGCCAACTTTTATTTTTCCTACGAGGCAAATCCCTATGCATTTTCTCTTCTTCGTTCTCACTATGCACCCCCTGCCCACCTCCTTACCACTTCCTGCCCCACTCAGGTTTTATGCCTTGAAACTTTGATAACCAACCTGTGGGAATCTATACATTAATGGGTTATAAAATCAACCTGTTGGGTAGCTAGCATTTAAACATATAGAATATGAATAGAATAGAATAGACTAGGATGGGACAGAATGGAATGGAATATAATAGAGAATACTACAGTGTATCATACATAATAAAGTTATTGTTATTTTGGTTAGATGTAAAAATATTTGTAACATGGCCATGTTACAAAATAAATTTCTTACTATGGGTAAAGGTTTTAAAAAAAGAAGTTTAAAGACCAAGGTCCTACAGAGACCTCTAGGCCAATGCAGCAAGCATGCAATAACAGGCCCATCTTTCTAAACCTCTGCTATGCCGGTCTAGCCCCGTCTTCAAAAATCTTTAGTGTCGGGCTTCCCTGGTGGCGCAGTGGTTGAGAATCCGCCTGCCGATGCAGGGGACACGGGTTCGTGCCCCGGTCCGGGAAGATTCCACATTCCGTGGAGCGGCTGGGCCCGTGAGCCGTGGCCGCTGAGCCTGCGCGTCCGGAGCCTGTGCTCCGCAATGGGAGAGGCCACAGCAGTGAGACGCTCACGTACCACACACACACACACACACACAAAATCTTTAGTGTTGCTTCATTGTCCAAACCAAGTTCAGATATATTAGCCTGGATTTTGAGGCCCTCCACACCCTGACCTCACGTGGCCTGATTTCCTACTCCTCTCTGCCAGAAACCGACCCCCCCACCGGCTGCTACTCTGGCTGCCTGGACTGCCCTTCCCTCTGCATCTCCCACTGACGTCACATCCATCCTTCAAACCTGCTTTGAGTCATATTTCCCCCACTGTGCCTTCATTCCTTTCACACCTGGACTATAGATTCCGTTGAGAGTTGGAGCCATTATTTGTATAGTTATTGCCTGGTGAGCTTTGCTTATCTTATTCAGCTTCTCTGTGCCTCATTTAAAAAATAGGAGACGATCTACATCCTAGGGTCATTCATTATGAAGATTAAATGAATTAACACATGTAAAGCATTTGGTAGAGTGCCCGGCATAGAATAAGTGCTCAATAAATGTTAAACGTTATTATCATTATTCCATCAACATAGTGCCTATCACATCCCTTGTTCCCAGTAGACCCAAAATAGATGTCCGTAAGTGAATAAATTAGCCCATGTTATAATGATTCCTCTAAAAGTTTCTATTTCTGTTGTGAAGCTCTCTGCTTCCTTCAATTCATCTGCTTCTGGGAACTGCATCCTTACTGGGGCCATTTAAAGATTTAGTGGGAGGGGTCACAATTAGCATGCAGAATGTTAGCAGCAACTTTTGCAAAACCCATGTAATGTCCTTGGAACTGTCCCCACAGAGCAAGTCCACAGCCTGTCAAGAAGAGCTGAGGGTGGAGAGTGCAGGGCTGGGCCTCCAGCTGCACTCCCACCCTCCCCAGGCATGGCCTCCTTTCCGCCCTTCCTCACAACCTGACCGCCCCTCTCTACCCAACTCTTCACCTCTCAGACCCTCCCACATTTCCTTTTCCCACTTGACTTCTCTTCCCTCAGATCTCTTCCTTTTTTAAAAAATTTTTTGGCTGCGTGGCACAGCACGCAGCCAAAAAATTGTGGGATCTTAGTTCCCCGACCAGGGATCAAACCCATGCCCCCTGCACTGGAAGAGCAGAGCCTTAACCACTGGACCGCCAGACAAGTCCCAAATCTCTTCCTTTTTTATTCTATTCCCCTTCCCTGTCTAAAAATAAATTTTTTTAAAAAAATGAAAAGAGGAAAAAGGAAAGCCTCTGACTCTTGGGGGAAGACCCGCACTCCATCTCCCATGCACAGGCGGGCACCAGGAAAGATGGGTGTGCTTGGCTCCTGAGCCACAGTACTCAGGGTGGATTTAACAAGTTGCTGAATGGCATGCATACACCAGCTTCCCCCATGAAAGATCTTTTTCAAAGTTTTGTGTAAACAAAGCAAAATTGAAGCTGGCAGCTACAACAGAAATAACAGGCAACTGCAATTCTGCAGGATTTTTCAACTTTTGAAAGGAAAGAAACAGTCTGTGCCAAAGTAGTTAAGGCAACCTGGACTCTAAGCATCTGATAATGTCAGCTATCTACTTGGACTTCAACCAGCAGAGACATCTCCTTTGCTTTTTATCTCGTTTGCTTTAGTGTTTCTCTCACACAGAGGAGTGACGTGTCAATTGAGCACTTTGCCTCTGAAAGCAGAGACTAGTCCCAGGCTTAGCATCAGTGCTACAGTTGCTGTTAATAATTCTCCTGTTTTGTTGTACTGTTTATGCTGGCTCAACCTCCATAGGGTCCCTTGGAAACTTTCCTCTTGCAGAATCAAGCCAACCTCTTTTGATTGCAGATGGTTCTGTTTTTATCCATGGGAGTTTCATGGTATGGCGATGCCAAAGTCTGGAATGTCAGGCTTAGATACACGAGAAGTTTTGTGTGAGTGTACACGTGCATGCTTTTTTCCCCTCGCTCTCAGATACTCTAAATCCAATATTCAAAATAGAATATGCCAGGAAAATGAAAAGCTAGGTCTCAAAACAATAAATATGCCAGACCTGGAGCTACAAAAAGCAACATCCCAAAAAACCATATTGGTAAAAGCTTTGATTTTTTTCCTCTGTTGATACTATACATACAGTCATGTTCATTTCTCTGTCAAAACCCTAAATTGTAACTCTTTTTTTTTTTTTTTTTTTTTTTTTTTGGCGGTACAAGGGCCTCTCACTGTTGTGGCCTCTCCCGTTGCGGAGCACAGGCTCCGGCC
>NC_041214.2:65120488-65160479 GCF_002837175.3 Physeter macrocephalus
AGGCTCCGGCCGCGCAGGCTCAGCGGCCATGGCTCACGGGCCCAGCCGCTCCGCGGCATGTGGGATCTTCCCGGACCGGGGCACGAACCCGTGTCCCCTGCATTGGCAGGCGGACTCTCAACCACTGCGCCACCAGGGAAGCTCCGTAACTCTTTTTAAACCTGTCCTCATTCTATATCTTATTTCAGGCACATCTCTTCCTGGTTTTCTCTCCCAAACTCAAAACGTTCCTTGACCAGGAACAAACGATTTATGGGCTGGGAATAAGCAATTTCCAGACTCTGATTACAAAGGTCTCCATCAGACCCGGTGCCGAAGTGAAGATGAGCCCAGAATTTGTTTTTCATTATCTATTGCTCAGTTCTGGTGACACCATTCCCTCTTTTGTGGAACTATTTTCATTCTGCATTTGGGGGCTTTTTCTTCAACGGAGACTATGAAGAACTCTCTTTTGAAAAGCTGGACACCACTGCCCCCAGAACAATAAATGCCCCATCATACATTCATTCTAATGATAATCTTTGTTACTTGAGAGACAGGGATCACCAGCAGGCTGAGGCCGCAGAATCTCAAAAGAAAGCAAAGAGTAAAAGATACACCACTGCCAGGAGGGTTTGCGGGGTGGGTGCGGTTCTGTGACACGTTTCCTTTTCAGTTCCTCCCATTTGTAAATTTAGCAATTTGGAAAAAGATGAACAATAGACAATTAATCAAAATAAAACATACGGCAAGGGTTTTAAGGCCAAGCTTTCATTGCAGTGACATCTTACAGTAGTAAAGGTTATAATTGTGATGGCAACGGCAACATAGAAAATCAAGAAAATGAGCTTGTGTGAATCATGTCTCTGTGACACTGATGGCTTCTTTTCCTCATTGTCATCACGGATGAGGAGGTGATCAGAGCCATAAATCCATTTAGCCATTTGCTATTCCTTCTGGTTTATGATAAAGTTGTCAAACCGTGAAGCAAACTGAACTCTTTCCAGAGGTACCTTCTCTCACGGGATATTGTTTTTCCATTTTCCTTTCACAGGCCATCATGACTGGTATACTCCTACTGTTGGCTCACAAAGAGTGGACCCAGAGACACCTGGTAAATGTATAGACATCGCGTAGGTTGGCAGAGAAAGTTTGAAGGTCAAATCTCTACTAGTTCAGGATGGAACACAGAGAATGATTTCTGATTATAATTGAATCCTATCTAATAGATGCCTTACTATGATGGATTTCAGTCATAAACGATGTTTTAAATGCATAATTTTTATCTGATACCTGCTCCAAACATTTTCTACCAGTTCCTGTGATTATTGTATTTAAGTAGTGTAGTTTGGGGAGGACAGAATCAGTGTTAGTCTTCCTGAATTTCATTCTGAAAAAGTGGATCTATAGGATCCTCTGTTCTTAATAATGTATTTTCAAGTCTCAGTTCCTCAATTTGGCATTTCCTTCCAATCTCCCTGTTACTTCTTCCCCTAAAAAAGGATGAAAAGTCTGTGATATCTTGCATTTCAACAGTATAGAGCCAAGTAAATCCCAAGGTACAGAAAGACTACCTTGATTTGATTATAGCTCCTCTTCCCATGGCTACAGCAGGGCTTCTCAAACTTTAATATACGTGTGAATCACCTGAGCATTTGGTTTAAATGCAGATTTTGATTCAGTAGATCTGAGTGAGGCCTGAGATTCTACATCTCTAATAAGTTCCCAGGGGATATTAGTGCTCCTGGACCATAGACCACACTCTAAATAACAAGGTCCTAGGGTAAGGCAGGGATTCTCTTCACTCATCTTTGTTTTCCACCCAGACGGGTTCTCAGCACATGATAGGAGGTAAGTAAATACATGTGTTGATGGAGTTGATTTCATTTTTGCTCCAGTGGGTCGATATGTTATTCTCCCATAGTGAAGGTTCAAGAGGAAGGCAAAAGGGCCTAAAGAGATGGCTGTAACCCATTTCTCCTTCATTTCCCAGTAGGAAAGATTAATAGCCAGCATCTCTTTCTTTCCACATATTGCTAAGAAGCTTCTCAAAAATCTAGTTCCCAAAGTAACAATTTGTTTCTGCTTTATTTTCAGTGGGAAGCTAGTTTCACCTTTGTGACTCTGAGCATCCTGGGATGTCCACTTCATTTTACTGTAGCCTTGGCATCTGCTCTCCTTGGCCCATATTGCTTCTACTCGTTTTGGGGGATTGCAGGGACCAATTACCTTGGTTATGCAGTTGCCTTTCCTTTTCCGTATGCAAAATTCCCATCCCTTTGTGTAGACCCACCACACTATGAAGAGTACCACCTGACACTTCAAGCCTTAGACCTGTGCCTGAGCTTTGCCATGCTCTGTGTGTCCCTGACAGCGTTCATCACACTTTCTGCAAGACTTATCCGGAATGGACATATAAATGTAAGTTTCCAGAAAGGGGGAGCCAGTTCCTGTTCCATCCTCAATGCTAAAATGGAAAGTTTGGTATATTAATACTTAATCTGTCTCTCTTTTTTACCCCTGTGTCTTGTATAACCAAAATTCTCCCACTCTTTCTACTTCTACTGCAGCTAAGAGGCTGATATATAATACATCAACATCAGATTTAGCTTTCTAACTTTTTCCGAAAGGGCTGATAATAATGTTAATATGATAATAATAGAATTATGAACTGAATATTTAGTATGTGTCAGTGTACTTCCCATTTCACAGATAGTAAACGGAGGCTAAAGAGTTTGTATAACTTGCCCAAGGTCACACAACTTAATGACTAGTAGGACCAGATTCAGAACGCAGAGCTATTTCTCCTCATCAGGCCAGATTTGTCCTGGCCTCCCTCATCCCCCTCCTTGCATCCTCTGCTCCTCTGCCAGACCGTTAAGATGCAAGGCTCTGGCCTCCAGAAGGGTTAGAGCGGTGTCGCTGGGAAAACAGCACAAGTGATTTCTGATTCCAAATTCCTACAGTTGATACTGGGTTCCTCCTTTGTGGGTTGAACAGCCTCCCTCTGAAAAGAGGTATTTCTCACTGCAAACTCTTATACTGGCTTTATGATTCAAGTTAGGATTATATCAGGGTCAAGTGAATTTGGGTTATGTTAGCCAATTTTTTTCCAGTTTCATCCTATCAGCACCAACCAGTAAAGCTGGAAGACAAGAATTTGGCACTCTCAATGCTTTTTGTGGTCAGTCTTGTCCTCTTCAACTTCTTCATAAATCTGCAAAGGAAATCCTGTACATTCTTAGGAACAGAGTTGATTTTACAAGGAACTTGCTGCGAAACAAGGCAAGCAGACCAAAATCACCGCCCCCGTTGTACTGCCAGGGCATGTAGAGGTTTAGTATTTGAGAATTCTCCCTTGTGGCAAATGTCCTAACTTTCTAGACTATTTACTAAGGAACATATGCATAGGAGAACCACACATTAAAAGTTGACAGTCATCATAACCCCTTAGCATGCATAGCTAATCAGACATCTGGCTGTCATTTTAAGCATGACCCTCACAACATTGAGGTTTAATGTAGGGTGGAGGATAGGGAGAAAAGAATGAAAAATATATATGCCGAGCTTGGTAAGCCAACAGTGACTTGCATGGAAACCCAACAGTGAGACCACCTAAAGTGCCTGGAGAGAGGGAAAATTAATTGAAAGCAGAGCAAAGTTCTGTGACTTCAGGGTTTTGCCTTTGCCCATCTTGCTCAGAACAGTTTCTTGCTGTGTGGTTTCTGAGCTAGGTATAGGACCCAGTGCAACTACAACACGTTCCTCAAAGGGAATCAGTGACATCAGAAGCACCCAGGGTTTTTGTGAAACTAGATTTCTGCATCCCTTCCAGGTCCATTCCCACTATGTCAGAAATTCTGGGGTTGGAGGCAGGGAACGTGCGTTTTTAACACATGCCCCCAAGAGATCCTGATGAAAATTCTCTTCCTAGCACACAATGCACTAAGTATCAATTCTGGACAGAATCTCAGTTTTCCCATTTGCATAAAATGCAGCACTAGTTTGGGTGAGAGTTCTAGATAAATTTAATAAGCATGTCTTTGGTGAACATTCTTGGATGACTTGACGCCACTTAATCCATAGGGGTGGCAGATCACATTTCGTTAGCGAGGATGAGTGGCTGACATAATGGGATATGATGTCCTGTATTAATAAATACACCACTGTTGCCCCGAGACCAAAAGGAGCTCATGGAGCCTGCACAAACCTTTGTTACCATGCAGAAATCTCAGCTACGTTAGGCACAATTTCTAGCAGTGAAATAAATGCATTGTTTATCAAAATTCTAGAAAACACATAACTTTCTTAGAAAGAAAGGTGGATCGTTTGCTGGGATACAGAGTTCTACATAGTGATTCTACTTTGAATGAACCTTTGTGTAGTTATGTTGTTAGATTCCCTACAGTGCTGAAAGGGATAAGTAATATTTTTTAATTTTTATTTAAAACTACTAATAAACATTGTGAAATATGCTGCTGATTCATACTTTTTTCATATAAACAGAACACTGAAAATGCTTTTAAAACCTGCCCACTTTGAAGTGTCTGCCTGAAAAGTAAAATTCTTTTATGTAAATATAGTACATAGCAGGAAATTCAAGAGCTATGAAAATTTGTAAAAAAGAGAAAAGTGATGGTTTGAAGGAGGATTTGGGGGAAATTGTGGTTGTACTGTAAAACAAAATCATTTTTTTCAGATCTATATGTAACAGTCAATATTATGATGAAAAATATTCCCTTGTAAGGGTTTGTTTCTGCAAGTTTAAAAACATGTTTTCAAAAATGAATCAAGCACCCCTTTAGGAATCACCGCATTCATTATTTCTTCCTTCCTGTGTCTTTTCAGTTTAGTAGAATTGAAGTCATCTTGTGTCCCAGTCAGCTCAAGCTGCTATTGAAAAATGCCGTAGACTGGGTGGCTCAACCAACACACATTTATTTCTCACAGTTCCAGAGACTGGAAGTCCAAGATCAAAGTGCCAGCATGGTTGGTTTTGGGTGACGCCTTTCTTCCTGGCTTGTGGATGGCTGCCTGCTCACTATGTTCTCTCAAGGCCTTTCCTGGGCTTGCTCCTAGAGAGAGGAGCAATCTCTCTGTCTCCTATTTTTTACAGACACTAATCTCATCATGAGGACCCCACACTTATGACCTCATCTAAACTTAATTACCTCCCAAATGACTTACTTCCAAATACCATCACAGTGGGGATTGGGATTTCAACATATGGATTTAGGAGGGGACATAAACAGTTGATAGCATCTTACTGAAAGTAACACAGTGACAGTGTATGAGCAGGCAGTCAACTGGTACCCAACTAAAACCAGAGGTCTAATGCTTGAAAGAGGCATGAAGGGTTTGATTATTTTGACAAACACTCGCAAAAGCATGGTGTGAGTGCTACAGACTGTTTGGGTCACCCCCAAGATCTACACTGAAGCACTAACCCCCACTGTGATGGTGGTAATTAGATTTGGATGAGGTCATGAGGGCAGAGCCCCCGTGATGGGGTTAGTGCCCTTATAAGAAAATGAAGAGACCAGCGTGCTCTGTCTCTCTCCACCGTGATAGTATACAGCAAGAAGGGGACCGTTTACAAACTAGGAAGTGGGCTCCCACCAGACACTGAATCATCTGACACCTTGATCTTGGACTTCCAGGCTCCAGAACTGTGAGAAATGTCTGTTGTTTAAGCCATCCAGTCTATGGTAGTGTGTTATAGCAGCCCAGGCTGACTAAGACAGTGAGTCCTTCCAAATTTCAAGGGCCTCGTGGGAAGGGGTGGAGCTGGGTGGGAGAGGACTAAGAGACTCTGTTTGTGTGGTTCCATGCAACACACTGAAGTGACTCTGTGGGCTTAGGACTCAGTGCAGAGGGCAAATGAGCACCACACAGAATTAAGTTGAAAAACTAAAATGCATAACATCCGTAGCTGAAATTGTCTACATTCTTGGTCCAGTAAGTAATAAAGTGATGAGAAAGGAAAGAATTGGGACGCCAGACGCGCTGCAGCTGTCCCCTGCAGCTACTCTGCCCCTCCTCCATGGAATGGAATGGTTTCATTTGTTTTCCTTTCATTATTCATTGTTATGTTTGGGGTTGTTTTTTTTTTAATGAAAGGGGGAAAGAAAATATTTTCTCCTTCTCATGTGATACAATGGTTTTATTATTTTTTTCAATGAACTGAGAAATATTTGCCATAAAAGATGTAGGTAAACCCTCTAAATGCAGTTTAAAACATGGGGACAGATTATTTATCAGTGGAGGACAAACAAAAGGCAAATTAACAGCAATATACTGGTTCCAGATCTTTCAGCAGACATACTCTGCATCATTAGCAATAGAAATGTGTTTTGAAAGAAATTCTTCCATGATTCTTATCCTAAAGTTCTGAGGTCCCACATTGGGCTATAGCAAGGTATTTCTGGTGCTTCTGGGAAATAATCCCCTCGGGCAGATCCAGTAAAGCTCAAGCAGTACCGTGCAACTGTAAGAATCCACTGTATTTCTTCCTCACAAATTCTCTTATGTGGTCACCTCAAAGTGGTCAGTTGAAAAATCAGAATCTAGAAAAATAATTGCAATTTCGGGCATTACTATTCCTTCTATCTCATAATTTTCTCTGGAATAATAATAATGGTGACATAAAACTGAGTGATAGAAGAATAATTGTAGGTGTTATTTATTGGACAGTTACTATTTGCCTACTTTATTCCTGACAACACTCCAAAGCTCATTGACCCCATTTCACAGATGAGGATGTCAAGGTGGCCATGTAGGGTCAGGGTTCTCTCCCAGGTCTTGAAGGGCCTAGAGACCAGGCTCCTCGCTACTGGACCACACCTCTTAGGTGGTGCATCTCTAGTCTTACTTACTCCAGGTGACTTGGCATAGTCATGATTTTCATGGACAATTTTTCTTATGTTTCTCACAGACAAAAATTAACTTATGTTTTAGAAATGAAAGCTATTTTCTCCAGGATATTTTCATTCTATTAAATCAGTGGGACCATGCCAAGGGTGATAGCAAGTTACTAAGAGAGGAGAAGTGTCCATTATAATGTATTAAAAAAAGTTCGGGGCTTCCTGGTGGCGCAGTGGTTGAGAGTCCGCCTGCCGATACAGGGGACACGGGTTTGTGCCCCGGTCTGGGAAGATCCCACATGCCGCGGAGCGGCTGGGCCCGTGAGCCATGGCCGCTGAGCCTGGGCGTCTGGAGCCTGTGCTCCGCAACGGGAGAGGCCACAACAGTGAGAGGCCCGTGTACTGCAAAAAAAAAAAAAAAAAAAAAAAAACTCGATATTTTGTCAAAGAGGGAGCAATAGGTGGGGAGGGGTTAGTAACCAGAGAACTGCTTTTTGTCCATTTTTACTTTATAAATTATTGTGAGCTTCAACATATTTCCCTTTTGACATTATCTTTTAATATAAAATATCCTCGTAGACTTTTTTCCTTGTCCCTTACTCTTAATCTAAAATGTTCTTACTATGAATATAATTTTTAACAAATTTTATATGTTTTAAATGTCATATTTTTAAAAATTAGAAATAGATTTAAAAGAAAGAAGAAATTTTTGTTTCATAACAGGGCAGAAACTTGAGTAGAAATCAGAAGCCTCCATTCTCTACAATCATTTAAAGTCAGTTTTCAACAAAGAAAACTGAATTTATACTAGTGAATATTTCGGAAAGACTGTGATGGTGCTAATCTGTGTGTACAAAACCATTTAGGAGTGCAACAATGTTGGTTGGATACTTTAAATTTTATTAATTAAAGAGGAGAATACGTGACAGCTACTATTGGATGCCTGAGTTCACGCCTCAGATGAAAAAAGGGAGAGAAATAGAGGAAATAATGAGGGTGAAACACAATGGGAGCCGTGGGGGGTGAGGAATGACACGACACTTCCCCTCTCAGACCGAGCCTAGGAACCAGAGACGACGGTGGACGTGCACCCTGCACACATCAGTAGTCGTGCACCTGAGCTCCCTCATCTCTGAGACCACAGGGCTTGGCAGCCGACCTCCAAAGACCTTGCCAGATCTTTCTCAGTCTGTGATTTTGAAAGAAAATTTTATTTCACTTGAGAAGATTACCATTCAGAAGGGAGGACTGTCAGCAGCAATGGGTGGCTCTCTAGCTGTCCTAAGCCACACTGATGTGTCACTGGGGTGCACCACATGGCCTTGCTATGCCAGCTCAAGGAGTGATAGACACCAGCAACGGTACTCGAGAGAGGCTTGAGAGTTGTCACAGATCCACAGCGCACTGTAACCGCTTGAGTAAAGCACCTTTCTTTGCTCCATGTTCCATCTGTCATACCAAACCAACCAGAAGTATCTTGTTGATTGTCTTTTTAAAAACTTAGTATTATATATTGCTCAGCCATAAAAAAGAATGAAATATTGCCATTTGTGGCAACATGGATGGACCTAGAGATTATCATACTAAGTGAAGTAAGTCAGAAAAAGAAAGACAAATATGAGATCACTTATATGTGGGATCTAAACAATAATACAAGTGAATCTATATACAAAACAGAAACAGACTCACAGACATAGAAAACAAACTTATGGTTACCAAAGAGGAAAGGTGAGGGAGGGGTAAATTAGGAGTATGGGATTAATAGATACAAACTACTACACATAAAATAGATAAGCAACAAGGATTTACTGTCTAACACAGGGAACAATATTGCATATCTTGTAATAACCTATAATGGAAAATAATCTGAAAAAAGATATATATATATATAACTGAATCACTGTTCTGTACACCTAAAACTAACACAATATTGTAAGTCAACTACACTTCAATTTTAAAAATTTTTAAAAAAACAAAACAAAAAACAGCATTATATAATTGAATAAGTGAGAAGCTTATGACTCCACTTTATTTTATTTGCAAAAAGATTGTTCTTAAATATATTTATTCTCTTACATCTTATAATTAACTTAGAGTCCTGGATGAAACAGAAAGCTCCTTGTTAAAGCAATAGAATTACTAGGTTCTGGACAGCAATTAGTACCTATTGGACAAGAGGAGTATCTTCTGTTCATTCACCAGAAATGACTTCTCTCTTGTCACATATCAAGAATTATGAACCTAAAGCCCTAAATATAATATTCATTATTTATCCTTGCTCCTCAACATTTATTGAGCATGTACTATGAGCCAGATATCATGCTAAAGTACTGAAAAATGAGCAAAACACATTCTGGCACTCCATTGACTTATAAGGACTGAGGGGAAATGAGACTTGGGCCAGGAGGATCAAGAGCCCAGATGAGGAATAACAAGACCTGAGTTAGGTAGTGATAGTGGGCATGAGAAGAGGTGATACATTTGAGAGATATTTAGGAAGTAGAATCAATGGACTTCATAACAGGTAGCATGTGGGACAAAGGAGGAGTCCAGGAAGATGCAAAGGGGTTCTGGACCATGAGAGACAAGACAGAGTGATTGGATTTAATGTGTGAGTCCCACTCTTTCCACTTAAGGTAAATATTCAGTTTCACATCTCATCATTAAAAAAAAATTATTGTAAGAACTTAATAGAAGAAATCAGAGGACTTCTACCTGGGATTCTAGCCAATGAGGTACTAAAATTTGCCATCGGACACTCCATCAAGTTGTTTGCATACCAAAAATCAATTATGCCTTGCTTTGAGTTTATAATAAACCTAGTGCAGAAGGCCATGGGCTATAAGACAGTTTCAATCCAGGCTGAATTAATTTAACAATGTATCTCTTCTTTTCTTCTACTGAATCTCCCATGGCAAGGATTGGCCATGAATGACCTATAGATAGCCAAGCCCAATGGTCTGTTTTCAATCCACATCTTCCTTGACTGCTTTCTTCATGAAATTATCTCCCTTGACTTCCACACACCATTCTCTTTGGTTCTCTTCCTTCTCCATGGCTTTTCCTCCTCAGTCTCCTCCGAAAGGTCCTCTGCTCACCACTTAAAGACTGGTGCCCTCACTTACCACTTTTGGGCTGGCGCCTCACACATCCACATCTGTAGCCCAGTCCCCTCTCCTGCTCTAACGAGCTCTACATCTGACTGTTTTCTAGACACTCTTTTGGTGTCCCTCAGATACATCAAGCTCCAGGTGTTCATCGTGGAGTGCATCATCTCTTTGTCCTCAACACCTGCTCCTCTTCCTGTATCTGCAGCTCAGTTGCCAACACTCATGATACTCAGGACAAGCCTGAGACCTGGAGTCATCCTTGACTCCTTACACCTGAGTCCATCACCGTATCCTGACAACTGTACCTCTCAAGTATTTTTCTAATGTGTCCTCCGTTCTCTGTACCAACGGAGAGAACCCAGGTTTGGCTCCCATATTCTCTCACTCAGACTGCTTTGCTTCCAGTCTGTCTTTCTTAAAAAGTATCCTCCACACAGGCTCTAGAAGGAGCTCTCAGGTTCACATCTGTGCTTATCATTCCCCTGCTTTAAATCCTTCTGTGGCTCCCCTTCACTCTCAGGATACAGCCAAGCTCCTTTGCATGACATCATGTGTACTCAGCTCCTCTCTGAGCACGTGAGTTCCTCAAGGACAGGGACTGTCTAAGGTGAGCAAGAAAGGTGGGACTGGCAGTGTAAGAATCAAAAGAGGAAAAGGGAAGCTGGTTGCGATACTAGATGTCATTTTTATGTCTTCCTAGCCATAGCTAAAATCTTACCTAAACCTACAGCAGGAATATTTTAAATTTAAAGACAAGTCACATGTCATGGGGAAATTTACTATAGTCATGGAATCCAAAAAGAATCTCCAGAAAGGAATACATAGAAAAAGTAGATTTGAATTTCCATACCAAGGAGCAGTGGTTTAATGAAGAATTGCTTTCAGCATTATGAAACAGAGAGAACCTGATATGGTACTTTTGAAATCAGACAGTTTGAGGGGTAATTGCTTCTTCTGTCACGTACTATCTGAGCAGCCTTGAGCAAATGAATACTGAATCTCTCTGAGCCTAAGGTCCTTGTTGGTAAAATGGAGATAACACCTACCTCACATGTTGCAAAATGAAATGATATAATTACTATTAAGAGCCTTGACACTGAGCATGGTACTTGATAGGCCTCAAGAAATGTTTGCTATCTTCCCCTCACTGCTAATCAAATTAAAATTCTTGACTCAGTCAAAGATTTCAGAAAGTGCCCTTTAGCCTTCTGTAAGTTTTGAAAAACCCCAAACCAGTCCAAACCAGACAAAACAAACAGCAAACCACCAAAAGAGATAGTCAACAGAGAGACTCCCTACTCTTTAGGCAGCCCCTGTCCACAAAAGTAATGGTTCTTCTGGACCGTTTCATGCTTATGCCAGATATTTTATTACACATTTATTTCTTTTTTTATATCTCTCTGCCATCCCCCTCCACCAGTATCACCAATTTTGTTCTCTCTGGTGATTCCTTTTAAATCCTTAAGAGGTACAATGATGCTGTTACTTGAGTCATTCTTCATCGGGCTCCTGTGACATAAAAAAGGCTAAATTAAATGTCAGAAATGACACTCTATTTTCTTTGATAAATTGTAGAAATAAACACTATTGTATTTTTTTCCTTCCTAGGGTCAAAAGAATGGACAACAAATTTGAAGCAATGTTCCTCTTAAATTTGTCATCTTTGTGACCATTATTTTGAAATATTTCTAAAATAATTTTGATCTTTAAACATTTTTCCTCTATGTTCTTATAAAATAAAAAATTGAGGTAATTGTACACTTTAGCCCTTTTTGATGGTTAACCTTGTTTTTTCTGATTTACATGCTATGATACAAAAATTGAAATTATGTCACTGTTGTCATAGAATTTTAACATCTGAAATATGAGTTGGAAGTGAATGAATGTTTTCTTTAAATTCCTCTTGTTCCCTGTGTGATGTTTCATTGAACTGTAATTTCATAATACCCAAATTAAGGAAACGCTTTCACACCCTTTTTTCATTGCCATTACCAAAGTGACTCTAAATCTTCAAAACACAATTAAAACTTTGAATTGTGGGGATAATGAGAAGGCTCTCCTGCAGGGGGGCTGTGGTCCTCCCTCCTGACCTCGCTATAGCTTGTCTTTGGCACTTAAGACAAACTACTTAAGTAATTGGAAGAGACCTTATTAGAGGCACTTTATAGACTCATTTTTCATCAAATGTCCCAAGATTCATATGCCCCTGACAGCTCAGCCATTCCTAAGTGGCAACTCCAGTCAGCTGCTGCTGAGTGGTTCTAAATGTGAAATGTCTTTCTTGTCTTGGCTAGAGACCTGCTTCTTATAACTTCTGTGTCTCTGTGCCTTGGTCCTGCGTCTGTAGCTCCTGAGAGCACAGTACAGTGGTTCTCAAATACGGTTCCAAGGTCAGCAGCATCATTAGCATCTGGGAACTTGTAAGAACTAGACACTCTGGTGTTGGGTCCACCAATCTGCTTTTGGAAGCCCTCCTCCAGGTGAGGGCTAAAGTTTGAGACGCACTGGTATTGCGTAGCACACTAAAGTTTGAGATGCACTGGTGTAGCGTAGCACAAAGTGGGTGCAACTTTGGAGTGAAGAATACCTGGATTCAGACTCACTGGTGTAGTGTAGCAGAAAGTGGGTGCAATTTTGGAATGAAAAATACCTGGATTCAGATCCTGGCCCTCTGTCATTTTAGGCAATAGCCTCCGTTTCCTCTCTGATCAAATGGAGCTGATGGGCATAGCTAATTCCCAGACTTGCTGAGAGAATTCAATGATACTATATGGGTCAAGCACACAGCAGAAAGTCGAACACACCCTTAGCGCTCAAAATTAGTGTCTAGTGATATTGGTCCATTCAACACATTTATTAGATGCCTTTGATATGAGTCTATATAAAGCCCTTTCTTTTGAAAATGGAGAAGTACAGAAAATTTTAGACATGACACCTTAGACATAAGAGTATTTAATACCTTCATTTTACAAATGGAAAGTATAACATTCAGAGAGGCGAAGTGACATGTTCAAGGACACACAGCTCAATTGCTGGTGTGTGGAAGCCCTTTAGGTGCCTCCCAGTGCTCAGCTTTTCAATCAACACATGTTTATCTGTCACTTAATACAGCAGTAAGTTATGTATTCCGGGGCCTGGTGACTACACAAGTAGGGACTGCGAATTTATCAGTATACTGTCTGAATTAATTTTAATATTAATTGAGCATTCCCAGCTAGAATTGGACACCATGGTTGCTTATTTACTTACATTTTGCTTTCTTATTTATATCTTACTCTGTTCCGAAAGGATTTAAGGTGACTCTTGGGCATTTCCTCAACGGTTGGAGTTCCAGCCACTACAGCACTAACTGTTGAACCAGTGAATTCCAATAGTTGCTTCCTGGAACTTTTGCAAGAGGCTCTCAGCAAAATGTGCACAATTCTGAGGATCCCAAATGGATACATAAGGGAAGTAGACCAATACCAAGTGCTTTAGGTTAACTGGAATCCTTTGTATAAATTGTTAATCAGATATCAAGGAAGATGTGTGGTTCTTTCTTGGTCTCGCATGTACAAAGACATGGGCAGGCATTTTGCTATGCCCTTGCCTGGGGAAACTAAATGGTTAATGTTCACCGTCACACGCCCAGAAAAAGTCCGATTTACCGACTGGAAGGAATAAGGCACTCTTACTTTAAACAGCCTGTTCTCAGTTTTGTGGGGCTGTTGATATTACTGGGCTAATGACAGACGCCAAGGCGGGAAAATAGGCTGGGTTACTTATAATTCTTTGAATGTGGACACATCAGCTTGTGGGAAGGAAACTATTTAAAATGGGGCTTAGGGAAAGCAAAAAAAAATCCCCTTTCCCTATATGAGATTCTTCCACAGTGTTGTCATGGAATCTTGAAAACCTCTATACAGCGGATCACTCTCGTTGGATATATGCAAATTTTCTGAGATCCAGCGGTTTCCTGCCAGGGAAAAACTTATAATAACAGAGCAAGAATGCAATCCGAGCCGTTGCTCTCTGAAACCCTGAAAGAACAGAGTCGTTCTTGACAGGGCAATTTCAACCCTTGACATTCCAGGAAATAGCTTAATAATGTCATTTAGTCTGGGGTTGTAACCAGTCCTAAGACATGGAGACACAAATGCAGTGTAAAATTTTAAATATCAGTTCGGGGACCATTACTCATTTTCATACAGAGCTTAACAGCAAAGACCACCGCCACAAAGCAAAAACTAAGCAAGCCTTCCTAATTAAATTTAACATTGTCCCCACTAATTAAACACAATATAGGAAAGGTTTCTGCCAAGAAATTACAGACACATCCTGAAGACTATTTACTTTCCTGGGTCCTGGGCCCGTGCCATATCCAGGACGTGACCCCCAAACAAAACTGTACTTTGATCATTAATATATATGCAGAAGTTACCCCCATCCTGGAGCCTCAGAGGCCTTAATGAGACACACTGGCCTTTACATTCAATGTGTTTCATTTTTTCTGGGTACGGTGCAGCTGAAAAAGGTTACAAGACTCAGGTTAAAAGTCAGGAAATGGATCAGGACCCCACGCTATGACATCATTTTCTTGCAATGCGATGAAGCAATGACATTTCCTGCAGGAAAAATGATTAGAGCTGACAAGCTGCTTTCGTTAGCTGCAGTGTTTGCCATGGAAGGTGTCAGGCCTGCCTCGTTCCAGCTCCTGCCACCCTCCCTCCTGTTCCTTGGCTGGGGCTTCCCAGGGGTCAGTGAGAGAGAGTGAAAGAGACCCAGACCACTTCCATTTAGTGACAGTCCTGATATATTTAAGATAAAGATGTGCTAAAACATTGTTACAAAACTTGTGGAATTCTTTAGTTATTAGAGCATTTAGTACTTTAGACAAAAAATATATATATAATTTTGCCACTTGCAAAGTGATTTCCAGATTATTTTAAAAACTGACATATAGGCAGAGCCACCAGGGGTGATTGTGCAGGTTGGCCAAAGGCAGAGCAGAATTCAAAGCTAGCTCACTCTCCGCTTATCAAACCATGGTTGCTGGTTCAGGACTAGATCTGCCTTTTTTGGATTCACACAGACGTCTCACAACCAGTGACAGATGGTCTTGCAATGGGACACAGTTTGAAGGTGAATGATGAACCAGTCTTCTCCTTTCAACCCTGAGTGTCTCTGTAACTGTAGGCATAACATCTTGGGGCATATCTCTAGAAGGGTGAATTCGAGGACCTGCCTCATTGTGAGTTCTGGGCCAAATCTGCCTCCTGGCTGGGTCACCTCAGCAATAGGGAGTCCTTTGGGGATTTATGAACAGGTGCTTCCAATATGCCAACACAGGGGGTGTGAGGCACCTAGCTTGGCGAATATGAGCTCTGGGCTAGGTTTCAGCCTGGCCGGGTGCTCTCGTGCGCAAATTGCATAACTATAGTGGCCCTACTGTTCCCCAGATGGTAGACCCTGCTCTGGACTCCACACGCAGACAGACCTGCTCCAGTCCTTCAGACCAATTTAGAGACACGACTGAGGCAAGAATTATTTAAGAGCTGGGACCAACCCCCTGGGACTCCACACCAAATCGCCCTTGCTTGTCCATGTGTGGCCTTGTGACTTGGTTCAATAACTGGGTTTCTGCCTTGGACACGGGATTCAGTGGCTGAGTAGCTGGTGAGTACTGCCTGGGAACAAGTGTCTATACCCTCGACTTATCGTTACCATGCCCCTTCTGGAAACCACAGGTGTGCTCGTAAACAACAAAGGGAGGGGGTCCAGCCTTATCATCTTCTGTCATTTTTCTTCTCTTTATCTTCCTTCTGGATCCTCCTGGGAGGTAGTGGAATCTACCAAGCAAAGACTGCAGATATGACAGAAAAAAACAGCTTCTTGATGCTTCTTTGGTCCATTTCAAAACAGAATTTATACTAACTCACTTGTATGTCAGTGGAGGAGAGTGATCAGGAGTGATAAGTTTCTACTACCAAAAAAATCAAACACTTAACATCTCAGAAACGAAAAGTCCTAGAACCAGGATGGATTTCTACATTAGAAGCAATGTTTCTAGGTACTATGCTAGGTTTGCCAAACAGATTTAAGCTCTCTACAGCAGTTGAGTGGGTAGATGTCAGAGATGCTCTGAGACACAGTTTACACAGCATTTACATCTATAAATCATTACGTAGTAACTGGATGGACCTTGTAGTGACAAATATGCTATCTCTGGAAAAATGTGCAAATATCTGAAGGGCTTATACATTTCCCCAGGATGAGTCAAAACAAGCATAGTTGTCACACCTTTCTTTCATTATCCTGTGGGTGTTCTCTCAAAAGTGTGGGTCTTCATAAATGAGTCACTGTTTCCAAGGTCTGTCGGAAGTATCAGTGGTCACAAGCCTAGGAAGCATAACAAGCCTAGAAAAAAGTACAGAACTTTAAATCACGGGCAATAATGTAAAATGTCTGAAATTACTGGGGTTTTATTACTCTGCCAAATTTGCAGTCTTATAGTATCTAATCGCTCCCTTTTGAGGACTCACTATTTCCTATAGTTAAACCTATGAGGAATGAAAAAGGAATTTATTTTATATTTGGTGTATTTGTATAGTCACCAGGTCTAGAGCCGGTACTTTTTGCCATTTGAGTAACCCTTCTGCTTGCTTGCTCATACATGTTGAAACTGTCATTTAACTTAAATACACAGATGAGACTTGTTTAAGACTCTACCCTCTCACCTTGCTCTAGGCAGGGAAAAAGATCAAAGCTTCCTGTGTTTTTTAAGGATGACCCCTTCTTTGTTCTGAACACGTCTCACATCTCCTATTTGTAGAAGCTTATGCACAGGCTGAATTGTTTTTCTTTTCTCTAAATCTACTTATCATAAACAAGACCCTCATTGCCCGTTTGGCATCCTCAAAAAGGGAATTTACCCATCGGATAGGTTGTTTACTTAATAATGATGGCTTTTTAAATTCATAGTATTAAAACAGATATTTTTAGTACAAAGTGTTGTCAGAATTGATAGGTGAGAAAAGGTGTTTGTAATTAATATGCTATAATGATGAGACTGATGTAGAACAGTGAAAAAAACTCACCTGTTTTCAGTTCTGCCTTGAAATAACCAAACGACAAAGTTTTTACGTATTTTATTCTTACTTTAAAGCGACCCTAATTTATTTATTAATGAATTAATTCTTTTCAGGTTGAAGTAAAATATAAATAAATGATGATATCATTTCACTTAGTTCATGAATTTATTATCGATTAAGAATATGCAGGGTACTGGCCAGAGGACAAGGTACAAAGAATTGGAAAATGAAATCTCCTAGTCCACAAAACAGAGAGGACACAGAAAATAAACACCACAAAGAAGTTTTAAAGGGTTCAATACTTACCAGGCTAAGGACTGAAAAGAAAATCATTTCATCTTTTGGGGTCTCCTAAGTTTCCTCATCTATAAGGCCAAGGAGGCAAAATTAATTGTAAGGTCCATTTAGCCCCTAAATTCTGGGACTAAAAGAAATATGTGCCAGGGCTAAAAATGCATTTAAAGTTGCAAACCCTCACATGCTTTGTTTGGCAAATATCATAAAGAAGATAAGCTCAAAGGTGAATTATTACTGCAGATAGCAAGATGGACGCTATTATGGAGATAGTGAACAACACGAGGCAAATATGGAGCTTGGCTGTAAACAGGAGAAAATATCTAAGTGGAATGGACAGACTGAGTGGGAGGGAGCAGAGAGCTGTAAAGCAAAACTGGGCTGAGTGCACTGCAAGTCTCAGATCAATCAATCAACAAGGATTTTATTCTGCTCAGGTTACTTTATTTGTTAAGGGATTCTTAAGGGGGCGCCTGAGATAACATGGTCAAGGATTATAAGCCGTGCTAAGTATAGTACTGCGAAAATACCCTAGCATCCAGGTCCACAAGACTAGCGTAGGAAGGGCATCTGTAAGTAGAGAGGGCTTAGAAAGTATTTTAAGAATGCTCTGAGGTTCAGCTTCAAACAGTAGGTCCTGGCTGAGGATTGTGAAGAACCAGCAGTTACAGGCAGCCAGGGGATGGTAACCAAAATAGAGTTACTCTCTTTAAGCAGAGACTTTGGACGACCACCACTTGGGAGGAGAATTACCAAACTGTTGCCAAAAAAATCATTTTGGCTGCAAACCAAAGAAGGATCTTCACATTTCCTCAAGACATAAATGACACTTCGGTGTAGTAGAAAGATTTCTCACGCGACATTTTCCCCAAGAGATAGAGAAGTGAGGAAAACTTGATGCTCTGGAATGACTTATTCTTTTCCACAAGAAGAACTAGGTGAAGCCCTCTGCATTGCCATTTTGCCTTGATTGTCAGTAAACTGGAAACGAAATTTAGATTTCATTCCAGGACTTACACTTAAATATCTGACCCCCTATTTAAAAAGTTTTAACTTCTCACTTGATCTTTTGCTCATAATTTTGCCAAATTCATTTCTTTCATTACGTGCCACCTCATTCATTCACTCATTTATTTTATATATTTATTAAGCATTTACTATGTGCTGGGCACATCAAATTCTTTTGGAGGCAGGTGGGATGTGGCTCTGGCCTGGCAGGCAGGAGACTCTGTCTCTGGCTTGTGTTGTGTTTAGGTCTTAGGGCTTGATGTTTATATATATGGGTTACAGTTCAGGCATTTTCCAGATGAACAAGGGTTCCTGGGTCTATAGCTGGTTTTCCTAATAACTCATCCCATGTCCATCTCGGTTAGAGTGGATTTTTCCCTTGAGGGTCTTTGATCCTACAGCTGCAGACATTCTGGCACCAGGGAGGCTTAAAGGTCAAGGCTCCGAGACACACAGAGGTCGATGAAATCAGGGGACATCTTAGCAACTGCTGAGAAGCCGTGGGGGTGAACACTATGGCTTCCAGGATGGATGGATGATGTCATTTGTGGTATAAATAAGTGTGTGCTTACTAAGCTCTGACTGGGATCCAACAGGTGTGTTCTGGAACAGTGCTGTTTGGATGAGACCATCGAGAAAAAACAGTCAGTAAACTTTTTGCTTCCTTTAATCTGTGAAGTCCCCTTTTTAAACTCCTGACTCCCCAAAGTTGAGCATCGTGGGATACAAAGGCAAGAGTGTGAACTTGAACCTCAGTTGCTTCTCCTGTAGAATAAAGGAGCTGGACTCACTAGTCTTCTAGCCCCTTCTAGCTCTAATCGTCTGTCACTTTATGACCGTCAATTCTACTTCCAGCTTTTTGGCTTCACAACTCCAGACAGATAGTCATCACTTTCATCCTCTTCAAATACAATGAAAAACAATATGGGAGCAAGTACAGTGGCAACGTGTATAATGGCAACACTGAAGGACAAGATTGAGACCTAGTTAAGGATTATTGAGTTATTATAGCAAAGATTTACTAGAAGTGGTTATAACTTTTCAGGATAGATTACTTCTTTCATAGCATATCCAAATCCATGACAAACTGTGTTTACCCAGAGTTCTAATATCTATGTATATATACACTCATATTCGCACATTGCTTAGCAGAGTGATGTGTATATAATAAACATGAAAACTCTCTGAATAACTTTTGAACTTAAGAAATGGTTTATAAACTCTTATATTTCATATCAGTGATTTGTATATAAAACAATATCTTAGAGTATAAAATACACAGATATAGAGAAGACACAACTCCTGTCTCAAAGAATTTATAATTTAGTGTTAAGTGCTTAAAGTTGTATCCAGGTTTGCGTGCAAAATATTTTAATAGATTCAGTGGTTTTTAAAATATGTACATATGAAAGCTCTAAGTTTATTTACAGTGAAATATCAATATTGGGTACCACCTACTATGCTAAATGCTGAATGTACAAAAAGGTAGCAAAGGTCCCTGCACATTGTATCCCTATAACCTGATCAAAATAATGCATATTCATTCATTCATTCTGCCGTTATTGAATGCTTGCCTTGGGGAAAGTACTGTGATAGGCTCTTTGGAGGGCAGAGGCAAGATTTCTTAATGGTTCCTGTCTTTAAGGATCTTAAAATTTAATGCAGTCAGAAAAGAGCTAATAAAGCAGAATGGAAAAGAAGTATTAGTAAAGAGCTATAGAGAACACTGAGAGGATAGAGTAACTATGCCCAGAGATTAGGAAAGTCTTCATAATGGAGATGGCCCTAGAGCAAGACATGGCAAGATGAATAGTAGTTTAATGGTGGAGACAAGCGGGGGAAGTTCACCTCAGAAAGAGACCAGTGAGGACAAAAGCACAGAGGCATGAAAATTAATGCATGCTCTGGGAATAGCAAGTAGGCTGGTATGGCTGGAGCACAGGATACCAAAAACAGCAGGGGGAGATGAGGCCAGGAAGCTAGGTTGGAGCCAGCACGTGGAGGGCCTCCAATGCCATATTAAATCTACTAATTCTATCCAGCTAATAGTAGGGAGCCGGTAGAGGTGCTGGGGACAAGAACAAATAAGATGTTGTGTACATATTCAATTTCAAACATGTAACTTCTGAAATAAACTACTGCTAAGGAGCAATCAAGTAGGGTAGAAAGAAAGGGTCTTCTGCGTTAGGAGACCAAGATTTAGGGGCAACATGGCAACAAGAGGAAGTCTTGTGTGATGATGTATTTATACCCATCACATAGCCAACTCCAGCACATTCTTTTTTTTTTTTGCGTTACGCGGGCCTCTCACTGTTGTGGCCTCTCCCCTTGCGGGGCACAGGCCCCGGGCGCGCCGGGGCCATGGCTCACGGGCCCAGCCGCCCAGCGGCGTGTGGGATCTTCCCGGACCGGGGCACAAACCCGTGTCCCCTGCATCAGCAGGCGGACTCCCAACCACTGCCCCACCAGGGAAGCCCTCCAGCACATTCTTTAGATCTCAAAGTGAACATTCTTTCCTCAGGGGAGCCTCCCAGCACCTTGATTGTACCAGTCTCTCTGTTGTGGAACCACAGAGATCCTGTATCTTACCTTTGCAGCACGTGGCAGAGTTTGTAATTATATACTTACCTGCATTCTATTAATGTGTGTGCCCCTCATTGGACTATAAGCTCCATAAGGGCAGGAATCATCTTTCTGTTTTGCTCTTCAATTTTACTGTAGGCTACCCAATATGTCTGACCCAGAGTAGGGACTAATATATGTGATGAATGAATTTTTAAAATATGGGAATGGAGACACTGTTGGAGAAGAATAATGAAAAATAATATTTGGGACTGTGTAAGTAGGTGTGGTGGTTTTAAAGTATAGCTGCCAAATTCTTTGACCTTGCTCTCATCAAAAGGTAGGATCTATATCCTTTGCTCTTAAATCTGGGCAGCCTTGTGATAACTAGGATGCAGTGAAGATGATGGTGTGTCATTTCCATGGCTAGTTGGAACTAGGTGGTTCTCTTATTAAGCTCATTCTGGGAGAAGCCAGCTACCATGTAAGAAGTTTGACCACCCTGAGACCACCAGGCCAGAGAAGTTATCATGCTGGACAAGCCATGTGCAGCTGTTCCAGTCTACAGATTGAGCTCATCTCTAACAAGAAATGTGAGTGAGGTTGTCTTGAGCCTTCAAGACTATCTCATCTGCCAGCTGAGCACCTTTGAGTGACCTCAGTAATTGCCTTGAAAAGCAAAAGAATTGCCCACCTGAGCATTGCCTGAATATCTGACCCAAACAGTCTGTACAATAAAATGGTTGTTGATTTAGGCCAGTCAATTTGGGATAATTTGTTACACAGCAACAGTAACTAAGACATCAACCAATGTCTCAATAGAATCCTCCCCAATAACCCCTTGTTAACAGCAGGGAAAACTGAGATCCAGAGAGATTAACGGATTTGTCCATGGTTCTAAACTGGTAACAGTAAAGCAGGGCCTAGGAATCAGTCTTCTGACCCACAGCCATTGCCTTTTTCTTTCTCATATATAATAATGCATTAAGAAAATTTCTGTATAATTATATGCAGGGTCCAAACAACCACTCTTTGTCATGCCATAGTTTTATCCTCATTGATGCTTTATTCCCACTGATAATTAAATGGATTAGTCAGACTCCTTGGCATATAAACAGAAAGAAAACTGTGCTCTTCAGTGTGTGGAGCTTACAAATGCTGTAGATGATTTGGACATTTGAATGCAACTACCTCCCAATTAGAGGAAGAAGCATGTTCAAGTATATAAAACACAATAACATTTCTCCCTAAATTTATGGCATTCAAAATCTCAGCTGACTAGGTCTTCAATGTTGTCAGTTCCAAATTCACTGAGAGATCGTTTCTGCTGAAAGAAAAATGCCGCCTCTATTAATATCAACATTTTCCTCCTCAGAACACTTTCTTACTGGTGATTTATTGTGGACAAGCTGCTTCCTGCTCCTTTTGAAAGTTAGATTTTTTTTTTTTTTAATTCTGCAGGTGGAGGAGGAATTCCTCATCTCTTGTCCCCAGGGCAATTTAGTTTAGGCTAATCTTCAGGAGAGAGTTTGGGTATTTGCAACTCACAAACTGATGCTGCCTGATGCCACACAAAAGAGAAAAGGGTCTTGCAGCTGTGTCTGATGTCACTTGGGAACTAATCCAAAAACAAATAAGGAAGACCAGCTCATGCAGTATGTGTAGGGAAAGAGTCTTTTTAGATTTTTGAACCTTGAGGTTGCATCATAGAGATGGAAAGTTTTTCCTTAAAAAAGATCAAAGATATTACCTTTTTGTTACTGGCAATGCCATTTTTTTAAAAAGATTTCATTTGAGGAAAACAACAACTTAGTAATCTGATGCATATGCATTCCATTACTATATCTCAAAGAAAACTATGTACACTGATGACTCAAAAGTTAATGTTTATCTCGTTACATTCTTCCTATTCCTACAGTGAAACTCATCAACGATCTAAGGAAAGACAAATGTTAAATTCAGTTCTATTCAGAAGTTCTCATAATCACAGCTGTACAGATTTTAACAGATGTTAATTTCTGTAATGTGGAAGGTATCTGTGGAGAGTGTGTGTACCTAGCTTTTGGTGATGTTGTACTATATTAGGACTTTCTCAGTTGCAATAGCAGAATACCCAATACAAATTAGTTTTTATAAAAAGTGGGGTTGAGTGGCTTACATACCAGAAAAGTACAGACATAGAACAGACACAGCTAAAAGGGGGGCACACTGGGGGCCAGGCTTCTATCTCTGACTCTGTCTCTCTGTCTCTCTCACTCTGTTTTCCTCAGTGTTGGCACTTTCTCAGGCAGGCTCAACCCATGTAACGGAAAAGATGGCCATTGGCCGTGCTCAGCTTACATTCGGCCAGCTTCCAAACCCAGCAGAAGAATTTCTGGATCACTCCAGACACAGTCCTTGGGTTCATTCTGTCTGGTCCCTCTTGAGTCACATGCCCACCCTTGTGGAATTCTCCTTGGCCACACCTATAAAGTACTGATGATGTATTTTAGAATTTACCAAGAATTATAGTTAGATTTTTAGCATAACTTATTTTTAACTAAAACCTTTGCCCTAAAGAAAGTATATAGGACGGCATGCCAAGATATACAGTTAAGCTTTCCAGATACTGCCTTTCTCCTAAGCTTTCCCACACATAACTCACCTTCTTTTCAATTCCAAAGTTACACAAAGTGTAATCTATATTTGCTTATTCCCCCTTCTTGCCCTAATCCTCCCGCCATCTAATCCCACTTCTCTATAAAATGGCTTTCCCAGCGTCGCTCAACAGCCATATCCAATGGCATCTTTGTTGATGTTCCTCCTGTGTGTCCTCTCGGCAGCGTCGACACTGTGAGTCATTCCCCTTTTGCTCAGCTCTCTCTATTCCTGCAGCTTGTGCCCCTTCTTTGTGTGATAGATTCTTCTTGGCTTTCTTTACTGACGTCTGTTATATTCATCAGACTCCCTAAATGTAGATGTGCCTCAAAGTTCAGTCTTCTCTTCTAACTTCACAGTCTCTCTTTGGGCAACCTCATCCAGTTCCCTGGCCTCAACATCTCCTATCTGATGTTGACTTTAGAATCTATAAGTCCAGTCTTCTTTCTTTTTTTATGTGCTAGACAATAGTTTTTGAGTGTTTCTCTACATTTGGATGTCTGTCTTAATCCATTCAGGCTACTGTAACAGAATACCATAGATTTGGTGGCTTAGAAACAACAGTTCTGGACGATGGACTGTCCGAGATCAAGGCGCTGGCAGATTCTGTGTCTGGTGGAGACCCACTTCCTGGTTCAAAAACAGCCATCTTCTCTCTGTGTCCTCACATGGCAGAAGGGGTGAAGGAGCTCTCTGGGAGATCTCTTTTATAAAGGTACTAATCCCATTCATGAAGACTCCACCCTCATGACCTAATCACCTCCCAAAGGCCCCACCTCTTAATACTATCACACTGGGCATTAGAATTTCAACATATAAATTTAGGAGGAGGACACAACAGTCTATAGTAATGTCCTTCCACTATATTAAACTGGGCATTTTCAGAAGCAAGTATATTAATTCACCCCCATGTTGTCCTCTGTGCCCTAGAAATGTCTCCACCATTCTTCCATTCATCTAGGATAGAAGAAAATGGAATAATTTTCACTAATTTATTCTCACCTCATAACCAGGTGGACCTCCAAAGACCCCAGCCTCCTCTTTTCTATCCCCACTGCCACTGTCCTAGTTCAGACCTTGATCTACTCTTCTCTATTACAATCACTTCCTGACTTCTTATTTATGTAAATTATCTTACTGAAAATACATGTTCAATATTCTCAAAAATTGTTCATTCCGTCCAATGCTAAAAGTCCAAAATACTTCATTTCCAAGGCTTTCTATTACTAAACTGAACACTTCTTTCTAATCTCCTCTCTCACATGTTCATTTTAGGCATTCTCTTGTTGGGTCACACTATCCACCCTTCCACATCTCTGCTCATGTTATTCCTTCAGTTTTGACACTGTTCTTTCTTCACCTATAAATGCCCTACTCATCCTTTAAGAACCACCTGTGGTAGACAACAGTGTAGTTCATCAAGTGTTTCTGGTTCTCCTCCTGTTAAACACATGGTAGATTGCACTCTTCTTACCCCTTTGCATCCAGCAGAGTCATATGGCTTGCTTTGACCAATGAAATATAAGTACAAGTGACATATGTCACTTTCCAGCAGAAGCTTTACAAAGTAATGTGAGATTGGCTTTTTTTTTTCTTTCCACTAAAGTGATTAGCAGTGTTCCAGATAATTTTTGCCCTGACAGTCTAGAGTCAACATGTCATGAACCAGAGGCCCTACTCAAACCATTTTGGGCAAGCAGCATGAGCAAGAAATAAATGTAGGTTGTCTTCATGTAATAAAAAGCCTGACTCTGTTTTTTGGTGTTGGACTACTGACATATTTTAAGTCTCACCCCACCCGCTTCTCTTCTGTCCCACATCTGTACAAGCTGATAAAAAAAACCTTGGGTGCTCCTTTCTTTGACATTGGTGGGAGGTTCAAACCATTTAGATCCCTTCTCACATGAAGGAACACTTTCTTTGGCCCCATCCTCTGACCACCAAAATCTCAGGCCAGTCTCCTTTTCTTGATCACTCAAGCCATTTTTAGACCAACTTGGGAGGTGTTCCCTACTCTCCCCAGAAAGCCTCAGTATGTAAGAAACTTTCTCATATCATCTTGGTATATGTGCAACATTATTAATCTTGACATCTGAACAAAATTTGGGGGGTGGGCGTGTGAGTACATCCTCCCTCTGAGAAATAGCCGTAATGGTCTGTGATTTGGGGGTTTGGTTACCTTTGGAAAGGTAATAACTAGGGTGCTAAAAAAGTGCTATTTCTCGATCTGTGTGTTTATTACATGGGATTGTTCACTCTGTGAAAATTAATTGATATTTATAATTATGATTTGTGCACTTTTTTACATGTATGTTATACTTCAGTAAAAATATCATTTAAAAAAATTTATTAGGAGTATCCTTAAGAAACTCAACCTTATCTTCTTTATCACTAACTGGGTATACCTATTGAAATGAGGTAGTGTGTGAGTATATATGTATACAATGGGATGGGGATTAGTGATAGAGAGAAGAAGAAAACAGACATTAAAAGAAAACAGACATTGCTAATCATTAGGCAAGACAGAATCATATAAATTCTAAATAGAAGCACAAGCAATATTCTCTTGGATTGCAGAAGGAGAATATCGGATAAAGCTTCAGAGAGAAGGTAGTGTATCAGTCAGGGCAGATGAGATTATACTGCATAACGACTACCTTGAGTTCTATTACCATTGTCATCAGTAAGTCTTGCCTGTCATTGAACTTCTTATAAATAAAAGCTTACTGTATGTATTCTTTTGTGTCTAGCTTCTCTTAATCAGCATTACATTTACAAGATTCATCCACTTTGCTGCATGTGTTAGCAGTACATTCCATTTCATTGCTCTCAAGTATACCATCATATGAATATACACACAATTCATTTCTCCAGTTTCTTGCTGTTTAGTAATTGGGTTGTTCTTGGTTTTTGGCTATTATGAATAATGCGCCTATGAACATGTCTTGTGTAAATATATGAATGCATTTCTGTTGGGTTGGTCAAAATGTTCGTTTGGGTTTTTTGGTAACATGGCACCGAAAAACCCGAATGAACTTTTCAGCCCACCCAATATTATGTATGTACCTAGGAGTGAAATAATTTGGCATAGGATATACATACTTTCTACTTTAGGAGATACTGCCAAGCTGTCGTCTAGAGTGATTGTACCAACTTACATTCCTACCAGCAGTGTGTGTTACTCTATGTCTTTGCCAGCTCTTAGTATTTTCAGTCCTTCTAATTTTAGTCATTCTGGTAAAGGCATGGTGGAATTACATTTGTAGTTCCCTGAAGGTTAATAATATTTATAGGCCGTTTGAGTATCTTCTTTTGTGACATCTCTCTTTCAGCCTTTTGCACATTTTTCTACTGGATTGTCTGGTTTATTTCTTATTGATTAATAGTTGTTCTTTAAATATTTTGGCTATGAGTCATTTGTGAGTTCTATGCATTGAAAATATTTTCTTCTATTTTGTGGTGTGCCTTTTTGTTCACTTAATGGTGTCTTTTGATAACAGAAGCTCTTAATTTTATCCACGTCCAATATGCCAGTCTTTTATTGTTAGTATTTTCTGTGTTGTTTAAGAAATATTTTTCTACTCCAAAGTCACAAAGATATTTTCCTATGTTATTTCCTAGAATCTTTACTGTTTTTCCTTTCACATTTAGTTCTATAATCCATCTGGAATTGCTTTTTTAGTATGGTGTGAGGTAAGGGGGTTAAGATTCATTTTTCACACCTATATATCCAATATATGTATGTCCATTGATTCTCAGTGTAATTTGATCCATTAAACACATTAATCATTTCTCCAATCCCAACTTCCCTAAGATTATTATATTATTCTTGAGGTTCCTAAATCACTGACTATCAGATGGCAGGCTTTGTTACAAACTCTTCCTGGTTTCCTGAAATCATTTTACTGGTAGTGGGTGGGGAGAGACCATTACACCTCCTTATCACTAATCCTAGAGATTGGCAGGCTGGCACTTCCTCCCTAACCAGCAATTTCAAGGCTTTGAGGAAATAACAATAATTTTTGTCCACCAAAATAAAGTACCTCTGTCCTTCTCTTTTGGTCCTTCCAGCCCATCAGCATACATATATTCTTTATCATAAATTAAGTTTCATTCTCTTCCACAGTGTTGTGTGGACATAATACTTCCTTAAGTTTATGTGTTTTGATACTCAACATAGAGCAACAGAGAGCCTATTAGCTACGGGAAGATGTTCCTCTACTTCTCCAGGTGCCGACCCACAAAAAGCAGCTAGATGCAGCTCTTGGAAGGGCCAAGAACATGGTTCTGAATAAAACTGCCCAGATTCTTGTTCCATTTTTATTTCCCATGAGTGGTGTGACCACATGCAATTCCCTTAACCATCCTAAGCTCAGTCTCATCCATCTTCTCACTCAGGATAATAATGCCCTAGTATTACTTTGTATTAGTATTATCATAGGATTGTTGTGTAGAGTGTTACATGCAAAGTGGTTGTCTCACTGCCTCTCACATAGCACCTAATAAATGTCATCTATTATTATTTTCTGCTATTAATGCAGAAGCTCAACTAAGGCTTATCCTAGGGGTTCTCCATAAAAAAGGGAGTTTTAAAAAACTGATACAAGGAGGTGAAAATGCTGACTTTTATTGGGTACACATACCCAAATACTCCACCATAAGTTCCCATGTTTCTTCCTCACAGTCCAAAGACATACTTTGAAAAAAGGAAAAATATCTTTAATGTCAAGCTTTTTTCCAGAGATAGATAGAATGAAATAAATTGGTAATAAACATGCCAACAGTGAAATGGAAAAGATATATATTCTATGGTTAAATTCTCCTTGGATTATCATAGTGACATTGCTTCAGCGTGTTTACTGCCAAAATGACTTATTCATTTAACTCTAAATCTCCTGGGGCAGGAAAGCCCTACCCTTAATGATATGTAGGGCGGTGGGGGGGTGGGAGGAAAGAATAATTATGGTCATCAAAAAATAAGTCAATATTAACACTATAAAGACTTTTAGACTTTAAATGATATATTAACAGGGACTGAAGGCCATATTTCTAAAGACTTGGCTTTATGTAGGCATAAGACGATTGTAGCTCTCAGAGGGGCTGAAGATGACTCCTTTTACTTCTCCTTCCATGAAAATTCTAAGAATTACTGTGAACTAAGGTAGCCAAGAAGTTTTCTCTCAGCGAATGAAGGAGATTGGCTACTTCACATATGAACACTTTTCTCTTCCTTAGAAGTAACTTTTGAATGACTTTGTGGTTTGCTTGCTTTGATCTTTTTTTTCTCCGAATATATCAGGGTTCCTCACCTCTATTTGATGAGCAGTTTCAAAGGTGAGGCCAAGAAGATCTGAGCTGTGGAGACCTTCCTAGGTATGCAAATCTCTCTTCCTTCCAAAGCATTTCTTGAGACACAGAGAAGCAGAGGAAGGATACGAGCTACCCTCCATTGAGACTTTCCAGAGCCCCGCCAAAGAGGGCATTCTTTTGAAGCCTGGTCAAGGTGATTCCTGGCTAGTGGGCCTAAAAAGAGGTGGATTCCTTAGCTCTGTACTGAAATACTGACAGAAGCTTGATATATCGCGTCATCGATGATGTTTGAGTTAGAAGCATATAGCCCTGCTCCACGTGCAGGTGAGCAACAAACTGAAAAACATGCATATATGAGCAGACGTAGCGATTAACTTGGGTAAAAATATATATTATTAACAGTTGCACCTCTGCATTTGCAGTCCATCTCCCAAGAGGAAAATGAATCACAACCCAAGAGGCCTACTCAGAACAAAACAGCATCCCCAAATGGCTTTCTTTGGATGTGTGCAAAGAAGTGTCTATGATTCACCTAGATGGATCTAAAGAAGAAGAAAAATCTAAGGTGCCAGGTCATTCCAGGTCACTCACTGAATTCGGGAGTGATAAGTCAATAGGATAGGGTCTTAGTGTAGGCTTCTGGAAACTGATGTCAGGGGAGAGCCAGCCACCATCAACAATTACTTCCACCCCATGACAGCAGTCTGACCTCATCCTCCTTCTCTCAATGCATAAAATTATCTCAAATAAAATAGAAAGAAAATTTTAAATGTTTAGTAAAGGAGAATTTTACTGTTAGCATTTAGCTTGAGATTTTAACTATTTGGCTACCAAAGTAAAAAAAAAAAAAAAAAAAGTCCTATATAGCTTTATATACACCTCTATACCACAAAATTATCTTCTTCATTACTAAGTTACTTAAAGGTTCTTTAGTCAGTCTTATTTTGTTAAAGCTCCTTCTAATCTCTTAGGAAATAAAAACCAGGTAACAAATACTTCTACCATCCTACAAATCAGTGTCTAAGGGATAGCTCTAGGATTCTATTTCCGTTCAAAATTAGAAAGGAAACGTGGATAACAATTTTCACTCAGGAATTGTGAAGCATTAATACTGCAGCACTACTAGTAACTTACTATTAAATTTCAGGCAAACCACTTAACCTCTCTGCCCTTTCTCCATCTGGAAATTCAGAAGATAAGTAGTCCACATCAACAATACTATTTCAAAGGCAAACTGGTAAAAGATTGGAAAACACTTTACAAATATTAAGTTCTCTGTAATTGCTGCTTGTTGCGACAAAGTCTATTTTCAGACCTGTCCAGGATACAATAAATAAATAAATATGCCCCTGACTTCTAATCTAAGCTGAGCAGTTTGATCTGGACAAAAATACAGTAAGAAGGAAAATTAGTCTTACGTAGGTCTTTGGCCACCATGAAAAATGGTGCTTCTGGAGAGAAATATGAAGAAGGAAATTTTTATATATTAAGAGGGGGTTGTGAAAGCACAAATAATGCTCCTCCAGCAACTGATTCCTTTCTTTCCTTCTAACCAGTTCAACACAGATCTCCTCAAAATTTCTCTTTTGTTAAAATATATAACTTGAAATGGATACTGCAGCTGGGTGGATATTTTGTCTGTTAAATGTGAGGCATTACTACAAGAGCATAAATGGAATTATCCTCAACCTGAAGCCACTCGAATTTGAAACTTGAAGGAGCTCAGTTCTCCATAAAGAAAAATTTCCTGCTCATGAAGGTTATTAAACCTTTGTTGTTCTTTTAGCCAACAAGGTAGTCTTGAAAAATATGTTATTTTCTCAACTGTTTAATTGCTCAATCAACTAATATTTGTTGGCCACCTACTACAATGTGTAAAGCACTGTGCTAAGCTCCTGTAGGATACAATTAAAAAAACAAGATAGTAGCTCTTGCACCTGAGAACCCTGAATCTAATTGGACAGATAAGACATACACATGGATTGAGATAAGTGGCACCACCAGCCTGTCATTGATACGGGCCAAATGGCTCGTTCAAATAGTAAGTTAGAGACCAAGGGAGCAGACTGCCCTGGGCTGGGTGGTCAGGGAAGGCTTCTGAGGACAAGCAGGATGAGTGCTGGATCTTAGTGTATTGGGGCAGGCGGCAGGGGCGGGGGCCGGGGGGGTGGCAGGTGGGTGGTGGTTGGCACACGGGTAAGGGGTTGGGGATGGGTTGAGAAGAACTAATTTAAAGATGGCTGGTGAAGTAAGTGAAATGAAGATTAAAATAGAAGCTAATCGTACCCATTCTCTTTGTCTTTCCTCTCCTCTCCTCTCCTCTCTCTCACACACATGCACATAAAATATAACAGGAGAAAGTGCTCAGAGGTAAGTACACCATATTTGTTGGCGTTTAAATATTAAACAAATTTCTGTTGTCCTTGTTTTCCTTCCCTCTTCTCTTCCTCCCTCCCCTTTCTTTCTCTCTTCTTCTGTTCCTTCCTTCTTTCCTTTAGCCATGTCTCCTTAAGAATTGGAGTCCTGGTCCCTTTCAACTGTCCTGCGACACTATGAAAAAATGTAGAGATTCTTGTGCCTGCTTCGGAGGAATTCCAAGGCTTCCGGGTCTCAGAACCACAGAATCCTATCAACAAAGGGGCTCACACCCCTCTGACACAATCCCAACACTGGACCCTTACAACAACTAGCATGACTTTCTGGCCCACTCCTGTATGGCTTTGGTGTTGTTAGGAGAAAACACCTGGGGACACTTCAACTTACTCTGTTCAGAAATTAGATCTAAGTCTCTCTGATTGTGATTGATTTTTTTTTTTTTTGCCATTCATTGTTTGTATTAAATGAGTCATTACACATCAGTGAAGTATTTTGGTAAAATGCAGATAGCACCAGTCTGAAGATCTAATTTCATATTCAAGAGCAGGCTGCAGGTCAGCAGAAACTAGCTCTACACATTGTACTGTCTTCCTCGTCATCTCCATTGGACATCACAGAAGAACAGGAAGGGAAGGGGAAAATGAAAGAGGGAAATGCCTTTAATCAAGGACTCCCCTAGGAAACTCCCCAAGAAGTGAGTTAAGGTGCCAAAGAGTCCACGTGCATTATTTTAGATTCATGCTATCTTATGCTTACAAATACAAGCATACTTCATTTTATTGCACTTTGCTTAACTGTACTGCACAGATATAGTGTTTTATACAAGTTGAGGGTTTGTGGCAACCCTGGGCCCAGCAAGTCTATGGGCACCATTTTTCCAACAACATTTGCTCACTTTGTGTCTGGGTCACATTTTGGTAATTCTCGCAATATTTCAAACCTTCTCATTATTATTATATATGTGTTACAGTGATCTGTGATCAGTGATATTTGATGTTACTATTGCCATTGTTTTGGAACTGCACTCATATGACAGTGAACTTAATCCATAAATGTGTGTGCTCTGAGTGCTCCACCCACCAGGAGTTCCCGTCTCCCTCCCTCTCCTTGGGCCTCCCTATACCCTACAGACACAATAATATTTAAATTAGGCCAATTAATAACCTCACCCTGATCAGTCAGCAGCCATCAGCATAGAGGCAATCTCCTCTACCAGCAATCCTGAAGTCTCAGATGATGGTTAGCATTTTTAGCAATAAAGAATTTTTTAATTAAGCTATGTACATTTTTTTAGACATAATGTTATTGCACAGTTAATAGACTACAGTATAGTGTAAACATAACTTTTATATGCACTTGGAAACCAAGAAATTCGTGTGACTCGCTTTATTGCGATATCTGTTTTATTGAGGAGGTCTGGAACTGAACCCCCAATGTCTCCAAGGTATGCCTGTAACAGCCAAGTCAACTTGCTGGACATTTAAGTAAGAGGGGTAGTAGTTTGGCTTTTCCCGTTTTGACTATCTCATGAGTTGTAGTATGCTCTTTTCGTTTCAAATAATAAAAACAAATTGCATAAATTTGACTGACCGTATCACATTCTCTCTAACCATCTCCCCGGATAAACAAACACACACACACACACACACACACACACCCCACCACCACCAACTCTATCACCACCACACATTATATGTATGGGAGATTCTAATTTAGAAAATGAAGAAACTGAGACTCATTCCTAGAATAACAGAAAACTAGAATTCACCAAACAATAGATAAGTCACTTTTTGTAATCGTTCTATTGTAATAATGGTGTTCTTTAATCTAAGAGTTTTTTCACAAAATATATCCTTTGCTCCTTAAGCAAAGCATTTCAATCCTCAGAGTAGGTTACTGTGGTTTTAAGGACAATTTTCAAACTGGCATAACCCTCGAGAAAAGTTTTGAACAAAACTCAGTGATGTATAGAAGCCTTTAAAATAGAATCTTAGCCATTTGGATCTGTGACATTTGGAAAAATGGCCTATTAAAATCTACAAGTAGGTCTAGTCATTTCCATAGCCTTTGGCGAAAACTAAGGACATTATTACAAATTAACATTTCTTTCTAACTATTAATTTACTGGAATGAATTAGTTTTTATTCTTTTAGAAAAATTCAACACATGAAACTAAAATAGAAAAACCAAGAGATTGCTGCATTAGATCAAGTAAGATTAAGCAATACTTTTTATTTCAAAAACCTGGTCAAAAATAACTTATTTTGAAGAATTTTTACTGTTATGTTACTGCTGAAGAATAAAAATAGTCAACATGTTCATTTCTGTGTCAATCTTCATATCGCTTATTTGCCCAAGAGTATACTCATTATCTTACTACAAGAGATTGAGACTCTATACATCCAAAGAGTTTGTAAAACAGTGTTTTCTTTTTCTTTCTGTTTTGTTTTTTTGTTTTTTGTTTTGGTGATACAACACTCCTAAAATGCCTAGAGCTAAAGGGGGTTATTGATGTCTTCCAGAACTTTGATTGCAAGAACAGCTTTATCTCCTAGGCAGACAGACACTACACAAACTTTTGTTTTACTCCATATCACATAGTTAACAAGGTTCTTATAGGTTCAAGGAAAACAGATTGTAAGACTTTGCTAGGAGGACTTCACATTCTAGAAAAATAAAAAAAAAACTAACAGATAATTCTGAAGAGACTGAAATTTTAAAATAACTTCCACTTAGACATAATTCGACAGGAAAAGGCAGAGTGGGAGTTTTTAGAAAAGATGAGAATAAATGTAAAAGGCAAGAAAAGACGTTTTGTTTTTTAATTCCTGTTCAATAAGTATAACTATCCTTAGAAGACGGCCTAGGTATTGTAATTACCCTCATTTCTGACCAAATGGTCCAATCCAATTATTCCAAATTCTTCAACCTATAGGGAAACCTGATGAAAATAGCCCTTTCATCTGACTTGCATGTTTCAGTTGAATGCTAAGTGTTATCTTTCAACTAAGCTTTAGAAACACAGTTCATCTGTAAGCTGTGCAGGCTGTTTTCCGTGCTCTGTTCTTGCACCACCGTCAGGAAGAGAAGGTAATGAAGTGTCTTAACATGCTCGTCATGACCGCACATCCCGCCTGCTTTTACTGACTTACCAACGGGCTTTGTTTGTGAGGAAGTTACAGAGCTGACATTTACGGCTCTCCAGGCAAATGAGAGCCAAGAGAAGAGATTCTGAATCTTAAAGCTGTTTACCAACTGCTGGAAAAGTTCGGCTTTGGGCACCAACAATCCATACAAAATCCGAAGGCATTAGAGCCGTCTCTTCTCCTTTTCCCATGTCAAGCTGTAAAACACAAAAGCTGCACAAGAACTGCAATATATTGCCAAACTAAATTAAGGCATGAGGAAGAAATTACATGTACTTCTGTAAGAAATGGAGTCTTGAAAGACTAGTTCTTTGCTCAGATCCCATGAGTTAAATTGCTTAAAAGCAGACATTGTGGTTATGGTTCCTCGCCATGTGGTGTTTGCTGAGTTCTCACTGAATATCCTAAAACACTTAAGCCTAAAGGGTTTAGGATGTCTTTGGAGGCCATAATTTGGAGAGAACAACTTTATCACTGTGGGAGACAGGACACAATGCAAATATTTGTCGGCTTCCTTCTCTCTTCCTTGACAAGAAGTTTATCAAACAGTTCTCAAGCAAATTGTATGGGAAAGTAAACGATTTCATAGAGAAGACATGTGGTTTAGAATTCTAAGGCTAGAGACCTCAGTCAGGTGACTGTCTTGGGCTGCAGGGAATTGAAGGCAAGTTGGAACGTACTTCATCAAAAGTCAATAAGGTGATATTCCCTGACATGGGATTTGTAGGGTGATGCCGAGAAATTTCAGATATGGGGATCTGTTACAATGGTAGAGGGGTAAACATTCCAGGTGAATGCAAGAGAAGTGGAGGAAAGTTCAGCGGGTACCTAGAAAGGGATATTCTAATCCAAGGACCATTCTTTAGGTTGGAGAATTTTCTCTTATTAAAGGGACTACTTGGGCCATAACTACTTGGAGGGGATAGTCAGAAAGTACAATTTTCAAACTGACAGGAATATAGAAATATTCATAAACCATACATGGATCATCTCATCTCTGCTTAAAATCATCAGGGGCTTTCCGCCGCTCTTCAAGTGAAACCCATGGCCTGGCCTTCCCATGCCGACGTGTCCCTGCAGCATTGTCCCACAGGGCGACCTCTCCATCCTCGCCTCCCTGGCTCTCCCCAGCACTTGCTCTGCAATCAGTCCTCATGGGCACCTATCTCGCCAGCCTCAGCGTCTTCGTCTTCCACGCTGCTTTGGCCTGAACGCTCCTTCCTTACCTCTTTGATGGACCAACTATCATTTGTAATTATTTCTAGTTGTTTGTTTGGTTTGGGTCTACATCCACTACACAACAAGTATCATAAAGTCAACCACCATGTCTCTCGTGTTCTCTGTTTTATCGTCAGGATTTATCACAATATCTGGCTGGTAGATGCTACACAAAAATTTGTTAAACAAAAGAATACAAATGAAGGTGCTGAAGTCCAAAGAAGTCATTTCCTGGAGCTCTCCCAAAACAGTAATAGCAGACCTGGGCCAAGCGCTCAGGTTTCCTGAGAAATCCTGGTTTCCAAGGGTAGTGGGAACATTCTCAACTAAGGCTTATCACTGGCATTTATATAGAAGTTGGCATTTATGTTTTTAGAGAGATTATTTGAGAGAAGAAGTTTTGAGGAGGAGACTGAGTGAAGCCAACTGCCCTAAGGGTGTCCGGAGGGTGCGCTGCGTAATAATATATTCAGTTACCCTTGGTCGTGTCGCATCACCTCCCACACCCACAACAGGGTTTCCCTCCTGTCTCTTCTCCCAGAGCTACTCCTCAAATGCTGTGGTTACTGGCCCCCACTCTCTGGTTTTCCTTCTTTTCTTTTTTCTAGCATATGCTCTGCTCTGCCCTTTGCCCTCTGTCCTATCTGTGAACGAGGACCATTGCTTTGAAGTGGAATTGCAGTTTTTATTTTCCAGTGCTTCTTTGTGGAGGGAGGGGAGGAAGCATGATGGAAGGAAGGGACAGGTTGGTTAAACAGCATCCTGTTGTCAGCCTAGGTATGAAGCCAGACATTTATTAAATGGTGTCTTATGTTAGGAAGACAATGATCCTCTCTATGTTAGGAAGAGAAAGATACTTTATTTGTTTACTTTTCTGTTAATATTTTAAAGGAAATCTCAATCCTGGTTTTGTAACTCCCCAGAGAACCTTCAGTAGCACAGAGGGTGTTACAAAATCTAAAGTCTCAAGAAGCTAAATCATTTAAACTAATAAACATGTCACATAATACTTTGTGGGACCTGAGGAAGGGTAATATCATGAAATCAAGCAATGATCAGCTTTTAAAACTCCCCAAAGGACAGTCATCACAGGCTAAGTGATTTGTTACTTGTGTTAATTTTTTTAACCTCATCTTTCCTCCATAATCATCCTGTTTATGCTCATAGACTCTTTCACAGGCTATAATAATAATATTAATAGCTACCCATTACTGAGGTGCCTACTATGTGCCAGGTACTTTGTAATCCTTATGACAACCTCTCAGTAGGTAGGCATGGTTATCAGTATTTCAAATGAGAATATTAACTCTTAGAGAAGTTAAGTATATTGCTCAAGATCATGTAGCAAGTGTCTGTCAGCTTACATTCCATGGTACATTCCATGCCTGTACCTAACACCAGTGGCTGTGCCCTAAGGTGGCAGTGGGTAGAATTTGGTCCTGGCCCACACACCCAACCTTCATCAGCCCAAATATACAGTCTAAAGAAAGAAAAATCTTGTGTTGGCTATGCAGGCCCTGCTTCAGAATAATTTGCTTAATCCCATCATCCCCCTTCCAACCAGTTTGCCACATCGACATAGAAATTGAGGTCATGACCATAGAGGTCATTCTACATAGAAATTCTAGAAGTACTTAGAATCTAGCAAAATTTAAAAAGTATTGGGCTTCCCTGGTGGTGCAGTGGTTGAGAATCTGCCTGCCAATGCAGGGGACACGGGTTCAATCCCTGGTCTGGGAAGATCCCACATGCCACGGAGCAACTGGGCCTGTGAGCCACAACTACTGAGCCTGCGCGTCTGGAGCCTGTGCTCCGCAACAAGAGAGGCCGTGACAGTGAGAGGCCCGCGCACCGCGATGAAGAGTGGCCCCCGCTTGCCACAACTAGAGAAAGCCCTCGCACAGAAACGAAGACCCAACACAGCCAAAAATAAATAAATAAATAAATTTATTTTTTTAAAAAAGTATGTAGAATCTAGCAAAAACATTGCTTTGCATTATGTCCTATAACATGCAAACAACATAAAGTGCCATGGAAATTTAAATGTGAACCATTGGATTTGAAGTCTAGTGTACTAGATATTGCATCACAGCCAGAAAACTATGTTTTTTTAAACAGCAGAGCATTTTTACTTATTTTCTCCAGTTCTTTGTGTATCCAAAAGGCTTTTTTTTGATGCCGTCTATGCAATTGTAAACTGCATTAGGACATGGGGTACAAAATTAATCTTTCACAAAGCATCAGGCTCTTGGGAAGCCTGCAACTATAGAACTTCTTTGTTCAATATAAATAAGGATAGAAACCCAAATAACATGTGTCTAATTTAAGTCCATCTCTCTAACGTCTTATTGCTAGCAGCAGTAAGAATCTGCTGAGGGTCCTAAAATAATTTTTGATACAAAGCCTCTCTCCAGTCACCCTCTCTGTGAAGCCTGCCCTATTATAGCTAACTTAACTGTCCCTCATGACCAAAAGAACACAACAAATTCCCGCACCCTCATGAAATTTAAGCAATATATTTTTACCCAAGTATTAAAAGTTATAATTTTAAAAACTATGTGATAATATTTGGTATGCTTATGGTCAATTTAAAAAGCAGAAAACGAGGGCTTCCCTGGTGGCGCAGTGGTTGAAAATCCGCCTGCCGATGCAGCGGATACGGGTTCGTGCCCCGGTCCGGGAAGATCCCACATGACGTGGAGCGGCTGGGCCCGTGAGCCATGGCCGCTGAGCCTGTGCGTCCGGAGCCTGTGCTCCACAATGGGAGAGGCCACAACAGTGAGAGGCCCGCGTACCACACACACACACACAAAAAGCAGAAAACAAAATTTTATCTATGCTATTGTGTCAGAAGAGTATTTTTGAAATATTAACAATTTTCCCCAGTATTGCCTTTTCTGCCTTCCCTCTGTTTAAACACCGGATGAGACCTTCTTCATCTCAGGAAAAGGTCGAGATAACATCAAGCAGAGAAAAGGAGTCTTTTCAGACTTTTCTGATTCTAGTTCCTTCAGAGCACAGAAAAGACCCAGATTAGAAAAAGATTAGGAAAGGAGAGTGGAAGGAGAAGCAGAGACCAGAGACACTGCTAGGGAGTGCTGTTACTCCACAGGCTGAGCTCTGGAAAGGAGGCAAGACCCCAGAGAAGAAATGGTGCCACGGTAAATGGCTGAGAGCCCTGCAGAGCTCCCCAGCCCTGCCATGGCGTGAGATGAACAATGATCCGCCACACCCAAAAATGGCACAGAGGGAGCCCTGACATCAGATGGGTCCACATGGGTTTTTACAGTGGAGGTCTCTTCAGTGGCTGGCATTAAACGGTGCTCAAGGAACAATCAAGGTGATGTACACCTCGGCAGATGCTAGGTGGCTAGATGACCTTAAGGATTCATAGCAAGGCCCCTAGAACATACATACGACCCGGGGAAAAGGGAAGAGGTACAGCAAATTGACTGAAGTTATATTTCCACAGCACCCAGAAGAATGGGCTTAGAAACCGAAATTAATATAGTGAGTCAGAGAAAAGTGAAGCAAGTTATGTGTCTTCTGCATTTAAGGACTAAATTTCATACCTTCTAACCTGTGATTAAAACTGTAAATGAGATCTGTGAAAGGAGCATAAAAAATGAGAAAACTTGTTATGATTTTTCTGAACCTTTGCTTCTTCATCTTCAAAGGGGGGTAATAAAAACATCTATACCTTAAAATTTGTATGCACATAAAGAAATAATAATTTCCTATCAAATGATACAAGCTATGTTTTGGGGTTGTTAGATTGCAGATTTTTTCATTTCTTTCATTTTTATTTTCCATGTTTTTGAGGTTTGTTGTTCTTGTTGTTTTAAGAAATAGAGATTAAAAAAAAGAGAAAGTATATGTGAATGTATATGCAAAATAGAAACAGACTGACAGGTACAGAAACAAGCTAGTGGTCACCAAAGGGGAGAGGAGCAAATTAGGGTTATGGGATTAAGAGATACAAGCTACTGTGTATAAAATAGATAAGCAACAAGGATATATTGTACAGCACAGGGAATTATAACCATTATCTTGCAATAACTTTTAATGAAGTACAATCTGTAAAAATACTGAATCACTATGCTGTACACCTGAAACTAATATTGTGAATCAACTGTACTTCAATTAAAGAGAAGAAGAAGAAGAAAATAAAGAGGAGGAAGAGAGAGAAAAGGAAGGAAAGAAAAAAAGAACTAAGGAAAGAAGGACCTTTAAGTAATCTTGTGTAGCTAGAACATGGGGCTAGTGGTAAAAGATGAAGTGGGAAATGTGGATGGGGAGAACTTTTAGAGGGTCTTAAATCTCAGACGAAGACATTTAGATTGTGTCTTGTAATCAATGAAGAGCCACGAAAGTTTTTTTTTTTTTTTTTTTTTTTGGGGTACGCGGGCCTCCCTCTG
>NC_041214.2:65160930-65184469 GCF_002837175.3 Physeter macrocephalus
CCCCTGCATCGGCAGGCGGACGCGCAACCACTGCGCCACCAGGGAAGCCCCGCCACGAAAGTTTTAAAATATGGGAGTAACATGGCCAAATGTGTTTAAAAAAAACATCCTGGTAGTTTTGGGGTAGGGTTCCTAAGAACACAGGCAGGGAAACCAATTTCCAGTCTATTGCAATAATCTAGATAAAATCATGGAGCAACTCAGGCAGTGGTGGCAGGAATGGAGATTTGGGGGTAGGTGAAAGAGCTAGTTAGGAAGTAACAATTTAGTGAACAACTGGTTCTGGAGGTGAAAAAATCATCTCTGAGAATGCCACTGAGATATGACCTCTTCTACCTTGTCTTGAAGAAGTGGGGCTTTGAAGAAGTTGAACCGTTTGGGTGTCATTTTGAAAGTGGACAGAACTGAAGCCTGCCAAGGAACACTGGTCACTTGACAGCTACAGTTAGCAACCTCAGACCACAGCGACAGGTACACTATCCTGGGGCTCTTGGCCTCCTACTACTCCCCTACCTCCCATCCTGCCTCCAAGCTGCCTGACTGCTGATGGGAAATGCCTGCAACCAGAGCAAAAATAAAGCACTGAAGCTTCCAGATCCTCATGGTGGGGGACACTTTCCCAACTCAGAAAGGAAAGACTGAGTCAAGAGCTCCTGCCTCCACTTGCTGCACTTCCAGGAGATTCATCTTTTTGCAGTTTCTCTTTGCATTACATTCTAGCCCGTGGAGCATGGCTGTCCCCAAGAATGGCCACAGAGATCTTTTTTGCTCAAGAGGAAAGAGGCCAGTGTGTTTGAACCAGATCTTAATTACAGTCTTGGGGATTACAGAAAGTAAATACATTAGGAGAACAACATGAGCCCCCCAACTTCATAGGATATAGCCCACTCTCCTAGATCACGTAGCCCATCTCATCCTTGTGGGCCCCAAGAAAGAAGCAGGAAGCCCCTGCACCCTCCATCCTCGGCCTCAGACTCCCTCCTCTTGGTCGACACCACCTCTAGCTCCCACCACTCCCGCGTCACAGCATTCTGGATGAACGATTCGTACTCTGGATTTACACTTTTGTTCATAGCTGTCCTCAGTGCCCAGGAATACTGAAAAAAAAAAAAAAAAAGGTATTTTTTTTTGTATTCCTTTGTATTATATTTAAGTTTTAAAGTAATGAAACAACATTGAAGAATGCTTAAAATTTAGAAAAAAAAATTAAATCGCTCATACTTTTAAAAACCTTCAGAAAATATTACTGAACCCTCCTGAGTGGGTCCCCAACAAGGATCCTTGTGCCCAGTGTTGTTTGAGCCAATAGAACGAGACGGCGTTTGGCTCAGAAGTAAAGGAAGGCTTTATTCTTTGATCCCAGAATGGAGAGGTGGGAGCTCTCACTCTAGTGGGTGGGGCTGCTTTATAAGGATCTCATTGGAGGCGGGGGAGTTCTCGCGGGAAGGGCGCAGCTGTGCTGCTCCTGCCGTTCACTGGATCGTAGTGCAGCATCTCTGCACACGGCCTGCCGCCACCATTTTGGATTAAGGTGTCCTGCTGAGCGCTTCTGCACTCGGCTCCCTCTCCACCCTCCCAGCTGAGGTGTCTGCCGCAGCCATTTTGCACAAGGAACTCTGGTCTGAAGTGCCAACTGTGAGGCCTCTGTGCATGACACCCTATGAGCAAGTGAAACTAGACGAAGCCTGGAGGAAAACAAAAAAGGTTAGACTTTATTACCCACTTTCCGTTTTTATCTTGGGAATTATTAATGGGCTTTGCCAATGACTAAAAACTTTAATATTTTTGTATATTCCCTTCTAATGCTTATATTTTTATATAGTTTTAATTATACTGTACGTGCTTTTTGTTATAGAATAGGCAAGTTTTCTTATTGTTTGTTTGTTTGTTTTTTGTGGTACGCGGGCCTCTCACTGTTGTGGCCTCTCCCGTTGCGGAGCACAGGCTCCGGACGCGCAGGCCCAGCGTCCATGGCTCACGGGCCCAGCCGCTCTGCGGCACGTGGGATCTTCCCGGACCGGGGCACGAACCCGTGTCCCCTGCATCAGCAGGCGGACTCCCAACCACTGCGCCACCAGGGAGGCCCTTCTTATTGGTTTTTATATCCTTTATTTTATCTTTTTAAATGTTTCTTAAAATACCATAATTATATTACCATTTCTATATTTGGGGCTATTAGATTGCTTCCATTATAAAATGATTTTAACTCATCTTTCCTGATTATATAATTGAATATACTAATTATAGAAAATTTGGAATATAGGAAAAATAATAAAAATTCCCTATACATGAAATTGTGATCATAGATGTACAGTTTTGATTTCAACTTTTTTCATTTAGCCTTATAAGGTTAGGTGACTTATGCAGGATTTGACCTTACATGGATATTCCTCATACAGGAAATGTGTTCTAAGGTTACTGCAAGTCATTTGATCCTGTTGAGGCTCTTGTCTCAGCACAAAGTCCCAGGCTCTCCTTCCCCACATTGAGGCCAGACCAACTCTCAGTTTTTAAATAGAACTGCTGCCACCCTGTCCTCTTGGTGGTCTGCTCTTCCAAGCCACAGCTCTTAGTCCCTCTTTTTCTTTTCTTTCTTTCTTGGAAGAAACAGGTTCTTGTAGACGTCCACCCTTATCGTGAGACCAGCAGAGTCTCCAAAAATGTGTCTTCTCCCGGGCTACTTCTGCGTTGAGATCTTTCCTAGGAGCCCCCAGTCTGCAGCACGCATAATGCTCGAAGCAGGAATCGGTAGTTTTCTTTACAGCAAAGGTCTGAAGTGCAGAGAACAGACTGATGAACAAACCTGTGTATATTATTTTTTACATTGCTGAGTGTTTTATAATTGCTTTACTCAGCAAGGCTGGAAAATATGTAAGTACTCATCAGTTTCACAGATGTGGGAATTAAGGTTCAGAGAGGTTAAATGACTTGCCTTAAATAGTCACAAAATTATATCATTTGACAGTCAAATGAGAACACTCTTTCCTATCAAAATTACACTCTTCCTAGGGTAAAAATAAATGATACTGTAATAAAGTACAAATGTTGGCCTAATAAGGGGGTGGGGGGCAAAACAGCAGGGAGAACAAGGTGAAAGGAGGGTGGAAGAGCACAGAGAGATTCAAGAAAAACCGCAGATTGTAGGGGAAGAAAAAAAAATATTTTGTACCCTTATGGCTTAAAAGTGTTTGTGTGTGTGGTGGGACACGGCGGGAGAGGAGAGCAGCTCCTGATTTGATCCACACATTTGTCGATTTGCTGTCCTCCATTCTTGTAAGAACAGGATGAGGTTTTCCCTCCTGCCCCTCTCCTTCAGGGACATTTTCAGTTGTCCATTAGGAGAGACGGAGTCTGAGCCTCACATCAGATGAATGTCTGTGAACACTGCAGCCTTCGTCTTCACTATGCTCTTCATTGTTCCTCCAAACCATGCCGTGGTCTTCTGATTGCTCTGGTGCTCGGCACTGTATCAGACTCCTCGACAGCCATCTCCCCCAGCCTGGCCCAAATCATGCTGCCACCAGCACCGCCATGCTGACTTCAGAGGAGGGGGTGGGCTGGAAGGCTACCTTTTCCTTCACTGCCTCAATCCTCAGTTCCTCATCGCACCATTGAACAAGACTGGGGGGTATAACATGCTCTATTAAAGGTTTTAGGTTGATCAGAGCAAATGTCTCTTGGTGACTGAAGGGGCAGCGGGGAAGACCTCCTTTCCCTGTATAGCCTTTGTGTAGCTTTTCAATTTTGTACTCGTTGCTTATTACCTATTCAAAAATTAAAACTAAGTTAAAGCCATGCAGACTACATATAACTGTTCTCAGAGTCCAAATTGAAAAAGGAAACCTCTTGTGGAGCTCTGCTCATGGGCATGGCATGCCTCAGTTCTGGGCCTGGTTTTGTTGTCTTGGGATCACCACTCTACTCCCTCCCTTTCCTAGTAAGAGTCAGATTTCAGTTCTTCACAAAAAAGAATCTTCATTCATTTAAAGAAACCCTAACCTCCTGACCACATAGTATGTCTTGACCAACAACCAGAACAGTCTGTGGGACACTATAATTGGCAGGAGCCTAGTTCTCAAAATCTGAATAATTTCACCTAGAATAATCATTATAGAATTGTTGTCTAGAACAACAGTAATCCAGATGACCTTTGCCAATCTATTTCCCAATATTTTCAAGGGTCCCTCTGGCAGGGTCAAGTGAAGGCAAGACTCCTCATTCTCTTTGTGGTCTTCTGATCTTGACTCTAGTGCCCTGTGGGTAAAACACTCACCCACACACTTCTGAAAGACAAGTAATAATTCTTAGAGATTATTCTGTCTAATCTAAATCATATTAAATGGAAAAAAATCTTTCTAAATGCTCTGTCAATCTACAAAGATTATCCTGAAAATAGACCTTTACATTATTATCCAATGCCATTTTTCTTTTCTTCATTCTCCAACTTCTGGGCTGTGGCTAAAGGGTTTACAGGTGACAAAGACACTGCCTGCTACCAGTATTGCTCAAACAGAAGACCCATTCACCCCTGACCTTTTTTTTTTTTTTTTTTTTGCTGTACACGGGCCTCTCACTGTTGTGGCCTCTTCCGTTGCGGAGCATAGGCTCCAAATGCGCAGGCTCAGCGGCCATGGCTCACGGGCCCAGCCGCTCCGCGGCATGTGGGATCCTCCCGGAGCGGGGCACGAACCCGCATCCCCTGCATCGGCAGGCGGACTCTCAACCACTGCGTCACCAGGGAAGCCCCTACCCCTCATCTTTATTCCTAACTACATAAAAAAAAAAAACCAAATAGAAAACTGACAGGCACTTTGAATTCACAGATTTATACGTAGGTCAACTTTAATTTTTAGGCAGAGATTTCTATCATACCAACTGTTTCTGTAAGTGGAATGGGGTCTGTAGAACAATTCCTTACCTCTACCCTGCCTACCACTCAGAGAAAGCTCCTAGCAACCATGTTTTGGGATTTTTTTGTTTGTTTTCATTTTTATTTTTCCATTTCTTTACATAATGTAATGTAAGCTTGGGCCTATTATCGAGAATAAGTATGAAAAAGATCATTTAAAAGATGAACAGTCTAGAGGTTAGCGTTGCTGAATATATCCTTCTGGTTTTTACTTTTTCTATACTTTTTTTTTTTTACATGCACACAGAATCATTTATAATCTGATTTATTCTGTTGAAAGAAACCTTATGAGAACACTGGAGGATAAAGAAATAAAAAAAAATGAACATTTGAGTTAACATGAAGTTCAAGGAAAGTAGAAATTTAGTCACAAAGATTTGAAGTCGAATGGGTGACCTTAATTTTAATAATGAATTACTTTTTCTATCTTAATGCCTCAAAGGTCTCAAAGTCAAAACCACATTTACACTCATGCAATGGGGGATTCACTGTATCAGGTAATGGAGCCAACTATCTCCAAATTGACTCTAATTTTCTTCTTTTATTAAGGTGGGATTTCAACACAAAATACTACCTGAAGGAATCCAAATGAATATCCTATACCATTTTGAAACAAAATTGGAATTCTATTGCGTGGGTTATTACAGGATAGCTTCTTAAGGAGAGAAAGTTCCTTAATGCCTTTCTACAACATCGTTCTAGGTGCTCACTTTTATTTTAATTCAGATATAATTCACATACCATAAAATTAACCTTCTTAAAGTGTAAAATTCAGTGGGTTTTAGTAAATTCACAAAGTTGTACAACCATCACCACTGTGTAATTCTAGAACATGTTTATTCTCCAAAGAGAAATCCCAGACTCATCAGCAGTCACTCCCCATATTCCCTCCACCCTCAGCCACTGGCAACAGCTAAGCTACTTTCAGTCTCTTTGGATTTGTCTATTTTGAACATTTTATATAAGTGGAATTATATACTATGTGGCCTTTTATGACTGGCTTATTTCACTTGCCATAATATTTTCAAGGTCCAGTCATATTGTGGTATTTATCAGTACTTCATTACTTTTAACGACAGAATAATATTCAGCTGATAGGCCACATTTTGTTTATCCATTCATTAGCTGATGAACATTTGCATTGTTTCCAATTTGGGGCTATTATGAATAATGCTGCTGTGAACATTTGTGTACAAGTGGACATAAGTTTTCATTTCTCATGGGTGTACACCTACGAGTAGAATTACTGGATCATATTATAACTCTACGTTTAACCATTTACATTGCCAAGCTGTTTTCCTAAGTAGCCACACCATTTTAAAGTCCTATGTATGAGTGTTCCAATTTCTCCACATCCTTTTATTGACCATTTGTATATCTTCTTTGGAGACCTAGCTACTCAGATACTGTACTTATTTTTTAATTGGGTTATTTGTTCCTTTTTATTGTTAAGCTGTAATAGTCCTTTATATATGCTGGACACTAAACTTTTATCAGATATATCATTTGCAAATAATTTCTCCCCTTCTATGTGTTGTCTTTTCACTATCTTGATAATGCTCTTTCACCCACAAAATTTCCACTGTTGATGAAGTTCAATTTATCTGTTTTTTTAGGTAGTTTGTACCTTTTGGTGTTATATCTAAGACACCATTGCCTAATCAAAGGTCACAAAGATTTACACCTATGATATCTACTAAATTTCATAGCATTATTCTTACATTTTGGTTTTCAGTACATTTTTTAAAAACATCTTTAATGAGGTGTAATTGATACACAAAAAAACTGCTCATATTTAATACATACAATTTTATGAGTTTGGACATAAGCATACCCCCATGAAACCGTTACCACAGTCAAGGTAATAGACATGTCCATCACCTCCAGAAGTTTCCTTGAGTCCCTTTGTTTTTTCTTTAATCCATTTTGAGTTAATTTTTGTATTTGCTACAATTTTTGTATTTGTATTTCCTATCCAACTCCATTCTTTTACATGTGAATTTTTAATTATCCCATCACCATTTTTGGAATAAATTTTTCCTTCCCTGTTGAATTATCTTGGCATCCTAGTCAAAAAATCAGTTGACCATAAATACAAAGGTTTATTTCTGAATTTTCAGTTCCATTTCATTGATCTATATATATCTACCTTATGCTAGTACCACACAGCTTTTTCTGAAAAAAATAAATAAATAAAAACAAAAACAAAAAATACAGCTGGGAATTTGATAAGGACTGCATTGAATCTGTAGATCAATTTGTACATTATTGCCATAACAACATTAAGTTTTCTAATACAAGAACACAGATATTTTTCCATTTATTTATTTATTTGCTGTACGTGGGCCTCTCACTGCTGTGGCCTCTTCCGTTACAGAGCACAGGCTCCGGACGCGCAGGATTAGCGGCCATGGCTCACGGGCCCAGCCGCTCCGAGGCATGTGGGATCTTCCCGGACCGGGGCACGAACCCGTGTCCCCTGCATCGGCAGGTGGACTCTCAACCACTGCGCCACCAGGGAAGCCCTCCATTTATTTTTATCTTCTTTAATTTCTTTCAGTGATGCTTTGAAAGATGGCTTCATTGGTGAATTCTTTGTTGTTATAAGTCTATTTAAATTTTCATTTTCTTTTTGAGTCAGCTTTAGTAGTTTGTGTCTTTCTATGAATTTGTCAATTACACTTAGGCTATTTAATCTGTTGGCATATGAGTATTCATTGTATTCCCTTCTAATCCTTTTTAACTTACATAAGGTCAGTAGTAATGGTCCGTCTTTCATTTATAATTTTAGTAATTTGAGTCTTTTCTTTTTTTTCTTGGTCATAAACCCTTGCTTTTAAACAAATACAGAATGGTTCATGCTTCCCCACTACTCACCTCACTCCAACTCCTCTTGGTCTGAGGTTGAGGAGAAGAATCATTGTGGAAGAGGTTGAGTATGATTTGTTCATTGACCTCTAAAGTGATTTCTTTTTAAAAAAATTTATTTATTTTATTTATTTATTTTTGGCTGCGTTGGGTCTTTGTTGCTGTGCGCGGGCTTTCTCTAGTTGCAGCGAGTGGGGGCTACTCTTCGTTGCGGTGCACGGGCTTCTCATTGCAGTGGCTTCTCTTATTGTGGAGCATGGGCTCTAGGCACACGGGCTTCAGTAGTTGTGGCTCACGGGTTCAGTAGTTGTGGTACATGGGCTTAGTTGCTCCGTGGCATGTGGGATCTTCCCAGACCAGGGCTCGTACCCGTGTCCCCTGCAATGGCAGGTGGATTCTTAACCACTGGGCCACCAGGGAAGCCCTCTGAGGTGATTTCTTTCACTCTCTTTGGTGCTTCTGCCAAGTGAAAATTTTTCAGAATTTTCTAATAGAGTCAGGAATGTGGATAACAGTGAGAATTGAGGGACTTCCCTGGCCGTCCAGTGGTTAAGACTCCACGCTTCCACTGCAGGGCGCGCGGGTTCAATACCTGGTTGGGGAATTAAGATCCCGCATGCAGCACAGCACGGCCAAAAAAACCCCCAAAAACAAAAAACAATGAGAATTGAATCAACAAATGTAGCTCCATGAAGAAATACTTTTCTATTATGATTTGCAAGAAAATTTAGATATAATACTTATAAATATAATGTTCTGTTTATTTTGAACCTTCATTAATAATATTAAATTATTTATTAAAATGTTAATAATCTGTTAAGTTGTAAAAGTTAGTCAATGGCTACATATCTGTGCTAAAAGTATAAAAACATGCATGGGAGGTATACAAACAGGACAATAGTTATTTCTGGTGAGAGAAAGTGGGAAGGGATTGGAGGTGGGACTTTTTAGTTGTGTAGATAAAGATTTGTTTCCTTTCTAAGAAGAGAGACAGAAATTTGAAGCAAGTGTGGTGTTTATCTTAACGTGTAAAATCTAGATAGGCAGTTCTTGAGTGTTTTGATGCACAGATCAAAACAGGGAATATTTAACCAAAAGGAACACTGAACTTTTATATGTTGCTTTTTAAATTTAATGTTAGGTTATGATAATGAGCAAAGGAAATGAAAAGACAAGTTACAAAAGAGGAAATGAAATTGCCCCACCCAAATTACCCTTCTGGACTAAGGGACTTACTCTCTCAGCTTTAGGAATTACCTTGGCTGAAAAAAGCTGCCTCACCCATGGGCATGCTCCCTTTACTCAGTCACCCTTCATTCAATGACTGGTCGATGTAGGGTATAAAAACCTGTTCCCATCACTCCAACTTGGAACAATTCTGAAGAGACGTCCCAGCTTCAGAATTCTCTCTGGCTTATCTGAAACATTTGTTGAGACTGCCTCTCAGCCCAGCTTCTCCCCCTGTCCAGTCCTGCTTTCCTCCCTTCCCCCACAGGTATTGACCCCAAGAACTTTTATGTTCACAAATTTCCATCTCAGGATCTGCATCCTGGAGAACTTTATGTGCTACATATATGTATGTATATAAATATAAAACCTCACTAATAACAACAAAAAGCTCAAATTTAAACTAGAAAACATTTAATTATAATGAGAGTAGAATGGTAGATACAGTGGTTCAGCAGAGCCTGCCAGTTTTCTATACATTGTCCATCTCCCCTTTTTACCTAGTAACAGAATCCTGGCTTTATTTGAGGCAGTAGTGTGCTCTAACAGAAGGATATATTTTCCAGCCTCCCTTGTAGTTAAGTGTGACCTTCTGGCTAAGATAAAGCCATTGAAATGTCAAAGCATTGCTGGATTTCAAAATGGGTCCCTTAGGAAAATAGATTCAGATAGTAATTATTCCTCTTTTGGTGTCCCTCTTCCTCTTTCCTGCTGTCTGGAATGGGGATGCAATGGCTGGAGCTCCAGCAATCATTGTGACCTTGAGGATGGCAGCCACAGTGAAACATACAGAGAAGCTGGATGCCTAATGATTTCATGAAACACCATATCATCCTACCTCTGGACTTAACAAAATACAAGGGCTTTGTGGGTCTTATATAAAAAATATTGTTAACCTTAGGTATTTTAGCCACTGTTAGTGCTAATTTAATTTTAGGGCTAGGTTTTAATTTTTTTGAAGTGTCTATTACAGCGACTTTATTTATTTTTTGCCATTGTTAGTTCTTTAAACTGCCAAACCTAATTATAGTTGAAACAGGGTCATTTTATATTCTGCTTGTAAATAGAAAGTGAAAAAATATTTTGGAAAATGATTACTTGTAAATGTTCTTATGGAGTAATTCTATTTCCAGGAATAAATCCTAAGGTGTGTGTGTGTGTGTGTGTGTGTGTGTGTGTGTGTGTGTGTGCGCGCGTGTATGAAGCTTTAAGAACAAAGACATTTACATTATAAGAGAAAAAAACTACGTAAATAGCAACATGGGTACTAAAATATGATACAGTCATTGAATTAAGAAATTAAACAAAGAACATTTTTATTTTAAAAAGCATTTTATGGTAACATTTTAAACAATATTGAAGTTTATGAAGTAAAAATAATGCTCTTCCTCTCCTACTATAAGATCCACACCCCTAACTGTTTACAGTCTAGTGCATATCTTTCCACAGTTTTTCCTGTGTCTATACAAACAAATACAGATATGTGTTCACATATAACAAAGAAAAATTGGATTATAACACATATATAAAGGAAAAGTTATCAGTAACATGGAGAAATGCTCATAGTACAATAAAAAGTTTTATAAGTAATATATAAAATTTGATATACAACAAGATCCCAATTACATTTCAAAAAGTGCCTAGAAAAAAAAGACTGGAGTGAAATATATGACAAATATGTGTATAAATGGGTATTAAATACATATTGCCAATATTAATAAATAGTTTGCTATTAAAAATAAATACTATTTTCTCCTAGAAACAAAGAATTTTCTCCACAATCCCCACACGACTAAAAGTAAAAAACATCTTACTACATTTCAGGGGAAATATGGGAGTCTGAGAGCACATATTTGAACCACCTGCCTCCCAGTCCCATCCAAAATGACCTAGAAAGTTTTAAAATATGTAAAACCCCAAATCAGTACTGGAAGCTAGAGAAGGAAACCATACAAATGCCAGAAACTTCAAAGAATTTCTTCTAAATCCTGTGCAGTTGGGACCAGATTAAAGGACATCCAGGATCAATTTGCCAGTCACCAAGGAGAAGCTTGACCTGGAGGGACGAGGCCCGGAGGCTGACTACAGGACCCACTAGTGGTTCTTTTGGCTCTTGAAAATTGAATGAGTTTGAGGGTGGCAAAGGTAGCAAACAATGGTAAATGTTTCAAGCAGAAAGCCCATGCATAGTGGCAATAGCTGTGTTATTGGATGGTTTCCCTAAGCTTTGGAGACCTTTACTGCCTCTTTGGAGCTGAGCGTGGAAGCGAGGCCTAAGTGGCTCCCTCAAGCAGCAGGCTGTCACTAGCAGCATCTTTGCTGATGCAGTGGGCACCTGGCTAGAGACTTTTATCTGGGCAGCTGTATCACACACTAGCAGTGAGCTTGGGGGTGTCTACAGAAGCCCTAGATAGGAATTACACTACAAAATCTGTCAATAGCACAGCCCTTTCGCAAAATACAAAAAAACAAAAGCAAAAACAAAAAACTTTATAAATTGGAGTTTAGATGGCTATTTTTTTCAAATGTTGACCTCACCCTCACACAATACATAAGAATTAATTTGAGATGGATCATTGATGTTAATGTGAAAAGTAAACCAATAAATCTTCTAGAGGAAAGCATGTCTTCATGATTTTTGTTAGAGCAAAATTTCTTAAATAGGATACCAAAAACATTAGCCAAAAAATAAAAGATTGAAAATTTGAACTTTATTAAAACAAATAATTTGTTTATTAAAAGACAATATTAAGAGAGTGATAAGGCAAACTACAGATTGGTAGAAGGTATTTGCAGTAGATATAACTGACAAAGGATTCATATCCAGCCTACATAAAGAATAAGATCAAATAAAAGAATAAACTGAAAAATGAACTAAAAATGGGTAAAATACTTTAACAGTCACTTTAGAAAAGTTAATAGATAAATAAACAATATGCGTGAACATTATCAGTTAGGGGAAAAGGAAGTAGCTAACAATATGAAGTGTTGGCAAAGATGAAGAGCAACCGGAACTCTCATAAATTGTTGGTAGGAATGTAAACTGATTTTCAAAAAATCAATTTAGAAAAATGTTTGACAGTGTCTACTAAAATATATCTCTACCCTATGGCCCAGAATTCCACTTTTAGGTATATACCCTACCGAAACAAGTACTTGTATCTATCAAAATACATGCTCAAGGATGGTCATAGCAGCTTTATTTGTGAAGCCAAAAGTATATATATTTTAGGATACTCACACCCATATGAAAAAGAAAAAACTACTGCTGTATGCAAAAAAAAGGATTAGTCTGAACATAACGTTAAGCAAAAGAAAACAGACTTAAAAGAGTAGAATGGTGGTTGGGTCCATCAAGAAGCAGTTGCCAAGATTGAGTTAGAGGTGCAGAAGATTTGCAGGGAATAGGAGTGGGCGGGGAAAGCCTTCAGGCCTGACATTTAGTGAAGGAAGGATGGAAAGTTGTTTAGAAAGAGCCTCAGCCTATAGTGCAGCTCTGGGAAAATCTTGGCCAGCTCAGTCAGGAGCTTCAACACAAGATTACCCATAGACGGGTCTGTCATAGCCAGAAATGGCAAACCCTTGTACCACCATGCTCAGTCATCAACTGGCACTACCCAGAAAGTACATGATCTTGACTCAAAACTGAGGCAGATCCTGAAGCACTCACATCTGGAGACTGTCAATTAACTGACTCCTTGCAGCAGGTTCTCTCTGAAAGGGAGATCTGAGTGACACACCTCCATGGCTGCCACATTTACATACTATATGATTGCACTTGTGTGAAATTCAAAGCCATAAAATCTAATCTGATAGAGCTCAGAAGAGCAAGGGGTTGTGACTTGGAGGGAGCAGAAAGAAGTCTGCTAGATGGTAGGAAATACTCTATTTCTAGATCTGCACAGTGTTATGTAAGTGTGTGTGTGTGTGTACACATACACATACACATATATATAACATATTTACATATATATGTAAAATATTTATGCGAATTATGATATGTAAGTTACACTTCTGTTAAAAAAGGAAGGGAATGATGGAGATGAAATTTCCTTTCCAAGAGGGCACATGGCCCGGATCCCTGAGGCTGTTAGATTAAGGAACTAGCCACATGACTTCTTTTACGATTTGAGGGGAATTCCCTGGTAGTCCAGTGGTTAGGACTCAGTGCTTTCGCTGCTGGGACTCAAGTTCAATACCTGGTAGGGGAACTAAGATCCCTCAAGCCGTGACATGCAGCCAAAAAAAAAAAAAGAAAGAAAGAAAAAGGAAAAATAAATTTTTTAAGAGGTCCCTAAAAGTATTTTTAAGAAAAAGAGTGAAAAGACTTTAAAAAAAAGAATCCCCTCACCTGGCTTCTGGTTTCCGGAGGAAATAAAGAATTGCACTGTTTAAATATAAATAAACAGAAATCCCATAACAGATAGGGCTAGGTTTGGCTGTGACAGAAAACGCAAAATAATAGTAATTTAAATAAGATAGAATTTATTTCACTATAACCTAAAAGAAGTCCAGAGGTAGACAGTCCAGGCCTGATTTGGTGCTGCTCAATGGGTTCCTTCTGTCTTACTGTTCTGCCATTCTTGGCACATGGTTTTTATCCCACTGTCCAAGAGGGCTACTTGAGCTATAATCATTATATCTGCATTGCAGCTACAAGAAAAGACAACGATGGACATTCTCCATTCCATTTAGAGACACTTCCCAGAAGTTACACAGAGCACTTCCACTTACTTCCCACTGGGTGAAATTTAGTTTTATGAGCACACCCAGCTACAAGGGAGTCTGGGAGATGTAGGTTTTATTTCAGATACCAGGTGCCCAGCTAAAAAACAGAGTTCTATTACTAGGGCCAAAGGGAGAATAGATATTGGGGAACAACTACCAGATTTAGCCATAACCCCACAAAGAGTTTGTAGTATAAAGGAAGGAAAACACAGCATGCAAAAGGTAAAGGAAAATCAGATCAAAGAAACATATATAGTTTAGAAACAAACTTTTAGATGCATCTGTATTATGCTCTTAATTTTAAAAAATATATATATGCTTGGAAATGAGGGATAAAAGAGAAATTGAACAGAGCTGAGGAGGGAGTTAGATGAGAGATAGAAAGATCATTTTTAAAAACATCTTTATTGTAGTATAATTGCTTTACAATGTTGTGTTAGTTTCTGCTGTATAACGAAGTAAATCAGTAAATCAGTTCTATGCATACGTATATCCCCACATCCCCTCCCTTTTGCGCCTCCCTCCCACCCTTCTTATCCCACCCCTCCAGGTGGTCACAAAGCACTGAGCAGAAAGAGCATTTTGAAGTTAATTATGCGATGCTCCAAAACATGCCCTCAGCCTTTGAAGTTAATTATGCCATTGTGAGATTTTGTTCTTCATTAGAAGCAGTGGAGAGCAGAACTGACAATGTAGAAAACTGAATCATTAATAAAGTTGATAAGCTTGATGCATTTTCCCCTAGTGAATAAGATAGGGAAAGCAGATAAGTAAGACGTGCATTTGGAGAGATAGAGATGTGGTACATGAAGAGTAAAGAGTCATTGTGTGGATAATGGTGGTTTTGGAAAAAAAAGATCTGAACAAATAGGAGAGGAACAATATTTAAGACCACAAACAATATTTAAGACCAGGAAAAAATAAATGAATAGAAATCTTCATCTAGACATATCCTGGTCAAAGTCTGAATTTCAAGGTAAAATAAAGGCAGAATCCAGGCAGAAAAAATATTGTTTACCCACAAACGAAGGAAAATAATTTTTTCTCTGGTGTCTCCTTAGCTATATTAGAAGGCTAAACATAATACATGGAGAGAAAAAGGTGAGAGGGCAGAAAGAGCAAATCCACTTGGTGATATATCAGAATGGATGTGGCAGTTGTACACTTGTATTATAAAGAGTGATGCTCCTTTTCTTGCTAGAACCCTTGTTATTTTAAATTTCTAAGTAAAACTTAGAACATGGGGATATAAGGGTACTTGCTAGAAAATCCAAGTGATTTCTGCTACCTATTATACAGCTGATTACACCTAAAGGGCAAGAATGAATGACTGGAAAATAAGTGACAGACATCCCTTCAGAACACCACTAAAACCTTTTAAAGAGGTTTCATCAAACCCAGTCTAGAACAGTGGAGGTACCACCTTTTCATATGGACGTTAACATGTGTACAGGAACACACACTCCATTTCTGAGCCCATCTCTTTCACCTTCTGTTTGATTATAAGTCAGTATAGATAGAACTTCATTTAGACCAGGAGTCTATCATAGGGTTCATGAGCCTTCGTGTAAGGATCACAGAGATCTGAAGAGTTGGTCTGTGAAGTTACCTGCAAATTTTATGATGTAGCCATTCTTCTGGGAATAGGATCCAAATTGAATCAAGTTCTTAAAAGTGTCTATGACCCCAAAAGACCCAGAACCAGTACTAATTGCTTTGTAAACTTAACCTGAGAATATGTTAAAGAAAAACATTATTCTTGATACTTGTTAAAAAATAGAAAAGCAGACTTCATTCAGGGAGACTACTACAGTGGGGTTTTGAGGTAGAGGAGAGAGATTGAATACAACAAGTCTGAATACAACAAGGAAAAGTGGGGGGACTTCCCTGGTGGCACAGTGGTTAAGAATCTGCCTGCCAGTGCAGAGGACACGGGTTCAATCTCTGGTCCAGGAAGATCTCACGTGCCGTGGAACAACTGAGGCCGTGCACCACAACTACTGAGCCTGCGCTCTAGAGCCTGTGAGCCAAAACTACTGAGCCTGTGAGCCACAGCTACTGAAGCCCACGCGCCTAGAGCCCGTGCTCCGCAACAAGAGAAGCAACTGCAGTGAGAAGTCCGTGCACCTCAACAAAGTAGCCCCCACTTGCTGCAACTAGAGAAAGCCCGCGCGCAGCAACAAAGACCCAAATGCAGCCAAAAATAAATTAATTAATTAAATTTAAAAAACAAGGAAAAGTGGGGATTTATGGTCAAAGAAGCAGGGTGGAGGTCAGTGGATGGAAAATGACTAAGAGGGAATATCAAGGGTAATGGGGGATTCTGGCTGAACTGACCTAACAGGATTCTAGCTGAACTCAGGCCAGGTGATCAGATATCACCTGGAGGGTGAGGTAGGATGAGGAACCCGATCAGATATGGAGGGGGATCAGATATGGAGGGTGAGGCATTCTTGCCAAACTGACTTAGCAGTGTTCTTGCTAACATTGGTCAATGCAGATTGTATGGAAATGAGAAACAAAACTATAGAATTACAAATGTTGTTAAAAGCAATAGATAGCAGGCCAAATACCAAAGAGAAATATGAAATTCACACTGACATCATAAGGACAAAGTGATAAAATGATGAGAGAAAATAAGGGAAATATAAGGGAGAGATGCAGGAAATCCAATCAACATGTCCTAAGAATACGAAAAAGAAAATAGAACGGATGTGTTGGAAGCAATAGTCAAAGGAATAATAGGAGGAAATTGCTGAGTTTGTAGAATTAAAGTTTACCAGGCAGTATCGAAGAGACTTAGGCACCTTGATATATCCTGTTGAATGTTACAGAATTTAAGGAGAAGGAAAAAACCTCTAGAAGCATCGAGGCAAGAAAAAACAGCTTATTTCTTAAGCAGTAGCTCTCAACCGCAGCAGTGCATTAAAATCATGGGTGAGACTTTAAAAAATACTAGTGTCTGGGCTCCATCCTTAAGCATTCTGATTTCATTATTCTGGGAGGAGCCTTGGCATTGATATTTTTTAAAATCTCCCCCAGTGATTTGAATGTGCAGCCAGGGTTGAGAACCACTGGCCCAAGGGAAGAAAAATCATTGACTTCTCCTCTAGAGAACCAAATACCAGCAGTAAACGAAGACTGGCTTCCAAACTTGAGAGGAAAAGAATGTTGTACTTGGTCAAGAGGTCATTTGTAGGAAAGACCAGTATTCTCCTATTAGCCAGTTCTAGGAAGGTATTATACTCACAGTTTAGGGATACAATCCAGCCAACCTAGGGATGGATCAAAATAACAGAAGGAAAGTGCCATAATAAAAAGAGATTGTAGGAAGCAAAGGAAACTATTTAAACCTAGAGTAACATCTTGAAAACTGTCAATAATATGTTTATAAGACAAAACAAATTTCAAAAATATCTTCAAAGAAAAGTTGATAATGTAAAATAATAATAATTTAGATCTAAATTCCAGATTACATCAATCAAAATTGTGAAGTGGGGAGAGACAGTAAGGACAGTAAAAGCCTAAAAGATTTCTCATTTTACACAGATGATAATTAATAGATACAATTACATTCTAAACCTTGCTAAGCAGAGATAAAAATATTTCAAATTTTTAATAACAAAAAGGTAATTACTAATAGAAACAAATGTAATTGTACCTTCCAAACTACTAGAGAAATGAGCTAAGAAAACATAGTTGGTGAAAATATAACAGGATATAAAAACTACTATACAATATTAACTCCTTTTTACTATATGTATATAAAACAAGTATAGGAAAATACAAAAAATTATAACAGTTGCCATCTCCAGCAGATTGAGATTATGGGTCTTGTGGTTTGTTTTCTTATTAAAGTGTTTCAACTTTTTCTAAATATTCTACAATTAGAACACTATTTTTTGTAATTTAAAAAATCAATAAAATAAAATTTTAAATTAATATTCATTTCTCTTTTATTTTCTATGCCTAGCCATAGTGCTTATTTACTACAAAGAATAAAAGTTAAGTTTCTTAATTTGTTAATTTTAGCAATTATAGGATTTAAAAATCTGATTTCCACATATTATTAAAGACTAAATGCCTATGAATACTATAAAGGTGTTTCTATTAATGTTTCTTACTAAGGCACTTTCTGGAAGTAACATGTTTGTGTAAAATCTTGCCAAAAACAAGAATATTAAAATGTGTTCTGCATTAAGAACAAATCCACATCATAAGTATATTAGAAGTTAACAAGATTTGAAAGTGAAAAACATGAACCCAGAAGAACTTGGGAAAATGTGCTTGCAACTATAAATTCTGTAATTAATTTGCTTTTTTGGAGATGTTAGGTCACCAGTTGACAGCTTGGATTTGCTTTTTATTCCGTCAAAACATATAAAAGCGTATATTACTTGTGGCCGGATTGTGGTCTAAATTTATTTTCCATCAGAATATCCAGTTTTGATATGAAGAAAACTACACAGTCATGTTGTTCTTTAATTTCACTTCAGGCATTCTTTACTTCTGCCCCAGCATAGATCTCAGAATTTTATTTAATTCATGTTTCCCCAGGCTTCCATAGCTTGAGGATGCTAAAGGAGTCACATTAATGATAAAAATCTAAATTCCATGGGCTCCTACCCTACCTTGCAGGGGATCCTTCTGCAGAACCTCAGTTGCCTGTGCTTCCAAATACTTCTGAATGCCCCTAGATGTGTACTGTGTGCTCCTAGAGAGGCCTGGCTCTGCTAGCTGCATTTCCTGCTGTGCCACCACCCACTGGACAACCACTGCATGCCACCATGTCTGAAGGTCCCACTGTGTTTTGCAGTAGTGAAGGCAACAAAGCCCTTTGAGTCAAAGGCTTAAAGCTTCAGCGTGTTGTGTTGGGAAGTGGGCAAGAATGTTTCATTCCTTTCTTGCCATTGTGTAGCCAGCCAGTTCTGCTCTTGCCTCAGCACCTTGTTTTTAAGTAAAGCTGCTCTTGGTTTTTATTTATGATAGCCCTGCTTTCTCTCTACGGAGTTCAGATGTAAGTCCAGTGGGGTTTAGGCCTGGAGTTAAATCTAAGTGACAACCACTTTGCTGAACTCAGAATCATCCCTCCCCTCCTTTGCCTGGCTTCTTCTTCTCTTATGGTGAGGTCTCTCCACAGGATGCTTCTTAGCCCACATTCAAGTAGGTTTCTGGTGGGTTCTTTGTACAAGCTGGCCAGACGTGTCTACTAAGACTCAAGCTGGGACTCCTTTTGCACTCATACTCCAAAGAGGCCAAATACTCTATATAAAGAAATGTTTAATAATCTTGTTGTTGGATTAAGTTTGTTTTAATAAATTTTCTGTGAATAAAGATAAAACTGGTCTTTTAAAAATAGCACATTATTAAACCATTGATTCAGTCATTATCAGTCTTATGAGGTTAAGTAGAATCGGCTGAGGTGATATCATCATAGATCTCTTTTACACTAGGGTGATTCAGGAGAAAATCCTATTGAGAATCAAGGAGAAAACATTATTATTGAGGAACAAGTTTGAAACTGTTCCAGAAAGAGGCTCAGTGAGAGAAAATTTTTTAAAATAAAAATAACAGAATGAGGGAGAAGTTGCTTTCTTCTACAAAAGTTTTGCTTCAGAAGGAGGATTCCATCAGGAAATAAAAACACTGGCTGCCAAGGAACTTAGGTATAAGCATGCCACCAATATTCAAGACCTTGTGAGGCTGGAGTTTGGGAATAGGGAGTTCCTGTGGGTCTCTATACAGTAGTGACTGATGATGCAATATGGAAAGATCACAAGGATTTTGACTAATTAGAAGACAACAGAAAAAGGATGAGGTTAAGAGAGAATAGAACCAATTACTTTTAAAAATCCACATACTTCACAATGCCTTGTTTCTTTAAGGTGTTTGGGAGCCAAGGGCTTCCCTCACCCTTTCCAGGAGTTTTTTGTTTCTTTATTTTGGTACTGTATCTATATTGATAAGAAGAACAAACTAACTAGCTGGGTTACTAAAATGCATTTTAACCCTAGTGTGACTTTATCCCCTGCTGTGCTGGTCTTGCAATACTACACCAGGTAGCAATTTTCTCCAAAATGGCAACCAACAGAGAATAGATTCCAGAAAGGAAACCTCAAACAACTCCCAAGAATGAAGACAAGAATATTTTATATAACTACAATGAGTTATCACCTCACACCGATTAGAATGGCTATTATCAATAAGATAAGAGATAACAAATGTTGGTGAGGATGTGGATAAAAAGGAAATGTGATGCACGGCTAGTGGGGATGTAAATTAGTGCAGCCACTGTGGAGAACAGTATGGGGGTTTCTCAAAAAATTAAAAATAGAACTTCCATATGAACCAGCAATCCCACTCCTGGGTATATATACAAAAGACACACTAAATCATTATCTCAAAAAGGTATCTGCACCCCCGTGTTCATTGCAGCATTATTTACAATAGCCAAGGCATGGAAATAACCTAAGTGTCCATCAATGGATGAATGGATAAAGAAAATATTGAGTGTGTGTGTATATATATATACACATACAATTAATATTATTCAGCCACAAAAAAGAAGGAAATCCTGCCATTTGCAATGACTGAATGAAATTTAAGGGCATTTGAGGCTAAGTAAAATAAGTCAGAGAAAGACAAATACTCTATGATCTCATATATGTGGAATCTAAAAAAGCCAAATGCAAACAGAGAGTAGAATGGTGGTTGTTAGGGGCTGGCAACTGGGGGAAATGGGGAGATGTTGGTCAAAGGGTACAAACATTCAACTATAAGATGAATAAGTTCTGAGGATCTAATGTACAGCATGGTGATTATAGTTAACACTACTGTGTTGTTTGCTTGAAACTTGTTAAGAGGGTAGATCTTAAATGTTCTCAACACACATACATACACACACACACACAAGGTAACTACATGAGGTGATGGATAAGTTAACTAATTTTATTGTGGTAATCATTTCACAATGTATAAATATATCAAATTGTCACATTGTCCACCTTAAATTTATACAATATTATATGCCACTTATATCACAGTAAAACTGGGGGGAGGGAGAATACTTTACTGTAGTTCCTAGGATAAAAGCTGTCAAAAATATAAGACCTTTTTAGCTTTCTGAGTGGATACCAAAGAATATCTAATTTTAAAATCATAATTACTCTTTCAAATACTTATTAACACCTATTAGTTTCTGGGTACCAGTCTAGACCCTGTGACTATAGTAAGGTATGAGATACTGCCCAGGGTCTCAGAGAGCCTACAGTCTACTTCGGGGTCATGATGTGATCCAGGGAAAGTGGCCTCTTTCCTTCCTCCATCACTCCAAGCTCAGTCCTTCCTTGGGGACTCATCATCCATCACCAGTTCTGTGCATAGCTTTTCTCTCATTGTGCTTTTGTGCTCTACCCAAATATCACCTCCCTCAGAGGGGCCTTCCCTGATTCCCACCTACTCACATACCCCAACACTATATAATCACTATTTCATCCTATTTATTTCCTTCAAAAATTTGTATCACATTTTTATTGGAAAATAACCTGTTCATATATTTATTACTTTTCTCCTTCTACTAGAATGTAAGCTCCATGAGAGCAGTATTATTTCCTGGCTTATTTATGGGTATATGTGTCTCTGGCATCAAGAAGAGTGCCTGGTAAGCATACTATAACAGCACTGAATAAGAAAATGAATGAATGGAAGCTGGATGAATGAATGCAGCAATTAGATTATTTCAATCCAATATGATTATTGCTATGGTGGAGGAAAGTTCTGGGTACCTCCCTACATCTAACAAATGAGGGGATAGTAAATCATCTTAGAAGGAGATAAGGATTACTTCTTAGAGGACATGGAAACATGGACTTGAGAGAGGGGCCTGATCTGGAATTTCATGTAGATTAGTCTGTCCAAAGATAAAAGGAAATGAAGAGTGGGAGAAGGAGAAATGGGCAGAAAGCAGGGACCCACCCTAAAAGAATTAGTGAGCCCCATTCAGCCTTTATCCTGAGGGAGGTAGGGAGCAGATAGATCCTGAACAATGGCAGGCAGTAGGGACAGACCTGCCTTGTGGAATGCTTAACCTGAAGAAGCATTGTGGAGAATGGGATGGAAGAGACCAGTAAGCCAGGTGATTCAGTAATTCAGGCAAGAAATGATGAGGAACTGAACTAAAACCAGGGTTATGGGAACAGAGCAGAGGGAAAGGTTTGGGGAGACCATTTGGAGGTAAATCAATAGCAGAGGGAGGAGTCAAGTTCACTTCCTCAAGTCGAGTTCTCTATTTTCTATAAAGCAGTCCCAAGGGCTGCAGCCACATTGTCTGGAGACTATACTGAAGCTGGGGACACACCTTCCAGATCAAACTTATGGCCATGTGGTCTGGAGGAAAACCTTAGGAGTCAGTCATTCCTGCTGGAGCTAGAAAACATGGACCAGGACTCTTTGTTTTGGCCTACAGGTTATCTTTAGGCCAAGCCACTTATATTTTGATACATACTGTAGGATAGGATTTCTATCTCCTTCTAATCAAAAGCATCTATCTCCTTGCTAATTAAAATCCCTTTCAGATAAGGGTATCTATTCACTTCTACACTTTTCCAGCAAGTATTTGGTGAAGGCCTACAGTGTGCTAGGTTCTGGGAACAAAGCCCCTGCCCTCAAGCAATCCATAATTTAGTGAAGGAGACAAACAAAAAGAAAATCAATTAAAATACACTGTGATAAGTACTGTAATAGAAGTACTCACATGAAAAGCACAAAGCAGAGAGAGACTTAAGCCAAAGATGAGTTTAGGAGTGGGTATCTTAAATCAGTTAGGGAGAAGAATGGCTTCTCAAAAAGAAAAACAACTTCTAACTAAAGGAAGATAAATTCCCATAAAAAAAATAATAGCTCAGGTATAAATAAACACAAGTGCATCAAAAACATCCATAGTTAATAAGCGATACTTTTGAGTGCATGAAATGTGCCAGGAGCTATAGGTCTTTTATACTTTTTTTTTCTCAGTTCATCCTCATACCAACCTTATGAGGTAGTAATACTTTCCTCATTTTACAGGTGAAAAAGCTGAGATTCAGAAAGGTTAAATACTTGGCCCCAGGTCACACGGTAGCAGTGGACCTGGGATTCATACCTGGGCAGTCTGAATGCAGTTTCTAATTGGGATGTGGCCCCGCCCTCCACAGTTAGAGCCATTTGTCTACGGATCAGTCCTCCACAGTGTTTAAGAGATTTGCCCATCGTTCCACATGGTACGGGTGGGGAATTCAGCCCAGTTGGCTGAGCTCCAGTGTTTCTGCTCTTTTGCATAGCCCTGTCTTCAGGCTGAATGTATAGTCTTTACCGAGAAAAAGAATGAGGAAATACACTAGTTTAAAAAATGCAGAAAATTCTCTTCATTTTCTTCTCTGTCTCAGTTCTCTTAGGGATGAGCCAAGCCCCACCTCCTGACTAAATGCCTTGGTTCCACAGGGGACTCTGTCAGAGGTTATAAAGCCTGGGGCAGGAGAGAGTGGGCAGGTGGGGCTAACTCATCCCCACCCATTACCTACCTCATTGCCCAGAGAGTACTGAGAAAGCCGTCAGTCCCTGACAGGCAGTCATTCTCAATGAACATTTGCCTGTAACTACTATATTGTATGGACAAATAAATACCTTTTTTTTTTCCCAAAAAAAACCTGGACATGTGCAATTGTTATATTGTTTATGAAAAACCAGAAGGTTAGCAAAATTTACGTTGAGGGCTTCCCTGGTGGCGCAGTGGTTGAGAGTCCGCCTGCCGATGCAGGGGACACGGGTTCG
>NC_041214.2:65184688-65207708 GCF_002837175.3 Physeter macrocephalus
GCTGAGCCCGCGCGTCTGGAGCCTGTGCTCCGCAACGGGAGAGGCCGCAACAGTGAGAGGCCCGCGTACCGCAAAAAAAAAAAAAAAAAATTTACGTTGAGATTCTTCAGTATTTGTACCCCAGCATCCCAAAGGCTGGCTAATCATGGTCCGTTGATAGTCACATCTCACCAGCTCTCTCCTGTATAACTATAAGACCTGGTCTTTTCCCCACCTAAAGGGGGCCTCAGATTACTTTGGTGGGAGTCCGGGGTGTCTCACATAGTTTCCTGAAGTCCTTTTCCACTCAGGCCTCCAGAATTCAGAGCCACTACTTTTGCTCCCCTGGGTGAAAGCTGCTTTCATGCCCCTTCTTGTTGCTTCCCTCCAAGGCACAAATGCACTGGGCTCCCTTTAAGCTTCCCTCTGCAAGAAGCCTGCCTCTTTTCCATCAAAATTAGGAGATATATTCCCCACACCTCTTCCTTACACCTTTCCAGCTGGGCCCTGAGCGAGCATTGCTTGTGTCATGAGTCAGGAAGTTGCTTGTGAAAATAATGCTTTCAGCGTCTGCACCCAACCCTTTTTCTCCACGGACCTCAGACTGGAAAAAGATCCCAGGATTCTTCCCCCATCCTGCTCCCCGCCCTCCCTCCCAGGTACCTGCACTGAGGATACTCTTGCCCTCACGGTCACCAACCAGTCCAAAGCAGGGCCTTGCTCAAAGTGGGAACCCAGCCCACCAGTTCACACCACCCAATCTAAACACTGGCCCAGATGCTACCTTCTCTAATGAACACAGTCATATAAAAATTATTGAGAAGATACTGGATTATCTCTAGTGGGAGTAAGGCTGTGATGAGATGAGAAAGAAAAGTGAGATAAAATACATACATATACGTGTGTGTATAGATATATATACATACACATAAAATTCCATTTGCAAACTTGCTTAAGAGTTGCTCTTTCTCATTCAGAAAGTGGACTCCAAGAAAGAAGCTTTCTCATGCCTTGTTAGAGCCTTTGGGAAGCCTAAGTAGACTGACATAGAATACCATGGCCCAGGTAGTCACAGAGCCTGCAGGGTTGATGGTGTGACCCCAGCAGGCAGAACAGGAAGCCATGAGTCCGTCAGTTACCCTGTAACCTGAGTACCCACTGAACCTCTTAGCCTTACATTTGTTTTTATGCTAAAATGGGGATAATTATACCATCCTGACAGGGTTGTTTGGGTTCAACATAATTATCCATATTTTGTAAACGGCAAGTGTCAAAAATATTAGTTGTTATAATACTGCTTTCAAGGAAGAACTAGAGCAGAAGTTTAGATGGGGGCAAGGGTGGAGAAAGGGGAAGAGGGCAGGAGGCTGAGATGAAGAGAGTGGCCCCTAAAGATTTTGGAGGTAGCAGGCATTGGGAAGGTACCTCAGGAGAGAGGAAAAAGTCCAGGAGAGAAGATTGAAACAGGTGAAAGGGGCCAAAGGGTCTATGGACTGAGATTTTCTGAGGAGTTCTAGATGTTCTTACAAATGGTCCATGGCCATCTCTGGCTTGATCTGAGAGGTAGTTCCTGCTGGTACACTGTAGAAACCTGAGGTCAGGAAACCTGTAAGCTGAAATATAAGCCAGAAACATGAATCAGTGCCACTCAAACCTCTAGCCTGAGATTCTGTGGGGTGTGTGTGCATGTGTGTGCACCTGTCTCACAGGTGCAGGCCTCAACCCCAAGTCCGAGCGTCACAAAACTGACAATGTGGAAGCTCTCCAATCACCTCTAACTGCTGAGCTCTTGGGGTAATACTAAAAAGTTCCTGTTTCAAGGGCCTGTGTGATCCTGGCAAGAGACCCAGGTAATGGTCTGAGGAGATGGTCATGAAGCCTGGTAATGAAAACAAATTGTTAAAATTATGTATTGGTAGGAATTGAATATTCAAGGTAACAGATTTCATTAATTATAAGAATGTTGCTTTAAGATGATGCAATAAAGGCTTCTGTTGAGGTTTCTGGCTGAAGCACTGGGCCTCACCTCAGGAAGGATTTAAGAGTATAAAGAGTATTTTAATTGTATAGGTTGCAAGAGAGGGCCAGGTGATTGGCACACTCTCAAACTCCGGGTACAACTCTGTCCCTGACTGATAAGGCAACAGTTGGTATCCGGAAGCCCCCGTACGAGAAGTGGTTTTGCCTCCAAAGTGGGGGAGACCATCCTGACCGTCCTAAATTCCTTTGCTGGTGGTGTAACTCTAAGAAATCCCAGGTGTGCCACTTCTCACAGTCGGAAGAGACAGTGCAGAGAAAAAACTGTCTAATCTGCATCCTTCCCTTCCTGCCTCACCTGGAGAGTAATTTACTTTGTGCTGGGGAAAAACATTTCACACCCTCTTTAAGAAGTAGGAATAAGGAAGAGTGGTTAGCAGCAACAAAGAGTGCTCACGCTTGAATGTCACCCTTTTTCATTTGAATCTCTACCTTAGGGGTCCCTGTGTGTGGAGCGAGACCTCAGGTTTTAATACAAAAAAGCCTTGAGCGAAACGATACCCAACTTCCCCACCCCTGCTCCCAGAGCAGTTAACACTTTAAGGAACCTTCAGGGTGCATATAATCCTGACTATAGTGGAAAGAACCAGCAATGGTTGAATCTTAGGCACCCAGACAGACAGTCTGAGAAACTTTGGGATGATTTCCCTGGCTCCTTCACACCGAAAAGCCACTCCTGGACACTCAAGATGGCCTCTGTGCATACAGTTGTACGTGTAGTGCGTAGCGGGAAGTGTGTGTTGGCTGGTCTTGGCGGGGTGCATCTGTCTAGGGAGATTTGCATGGCCAGTGAAGGCACTGCCTCCCTTTTGCCATCTAAGCAGCTTTAAGAGGGTGGAATATTTTTCTTTGAGGCCAAGGTTGGCACAGAGCACTTCCTCACTGAAATTTTCTGCCAGGTTGGGTTGCTTTTCTTGCACAATTCCACCCCTTACTCTTACCCCACCCACCCAGCTAGCCTTTGGTCAAATTTCTGGGATTTTGCATATGCTTGTGGGGATGTATCTATTCCTTCCTGGTGCAATGGATGCAAAGATATACTTTCTCTTGGGTGAAATTTACAAGCATGTTTTCCTCCTTGACAGGAAAAAAGAGCCACAAATATTTCCTTAGGGGAGAAAAAAGCTTCCAGATGCAGGACTCCAAATGTGAGGGGTTTTTTTTTTCCTTTTTCCTTTGGCTTTTTTTAAGCTTAATAATTACACTGGACATATTTATCCAGAAGAAGGCCCACAGTTTTCTTCGTAACAGAGACTTCACTGAAATCTCCAAGTTACAAATACATCTGCCTCTCCCTTGCTTGGGCTCCAGGCCATTGATCTCTTTCTTAAAGCAGTCACCACGGAGGTCTTGAGTTTCAACCTTGTCTAGAGACTGAAAAAGATAGGAGAAGGCCCCTTTTTCCTCTCATTTTCCTTAGCTCTGGTGGCACAGACAGCAGAGTAATCAAAGGGGGGAAAAAGCACTTCTACACTCTTGAACTATCAGTAAACTACTTTTAAATTATCTCTAGTTAAAGGGTTACTGAAAAGAAAATTATAAATGTCAAGTAGACCTTTAAACAAACTTTTACAATCTGTAGCATATTTCTATATTTTTAAAGCATTCTAATTGGTATCATTTTCTATTTTTAGCCTATAATCTAAAATTTTTCTCTTAGATCAGAATAATTGTGGGAGATACTTAACTCACATGTGGAAAATCATTTATCACCCACAATTTTTTTTTTCTTTTTAAAATTTATTTATTTTATTTATTTATTTTTGGCTGTGTTGGGTCTTGATTGCTGCACGTGGGCTTTCTCTAGTTGTGGTGAGCGGGGGCTACTCTTCGTTGTGGTGCGTGAGCTTCTTATTGGGGTGGCTTCTCTTGTTGTGGATCACGGGCTCTAGGCACGCAGGCTTCAGTAGTTGTGGCACGTGGGCTCAGTAGTTGTGGCTCACGGGCTCTAGAGCACAGGCTCAGTAGTTGTGGCATGCGGGCTTAGTTGCACTGTGGCATGTGGGATCTTCCCAGACCAGGGACCAAACCCGTGTCTCCTGCGTTGGCAGGTGGTTTCTTAACCACTGTGCCACCAGGGAAGTGTGCCCACAATATTTTAAAAAGGTTTTTGAAGAAATAAGCTACTTATATTTTATTAGAAAAACATTTCTCTTTTTTTTTTTATTTTTAGTTTTTTGCTATAAAATTATCTGGTTTAATCACTATCAACATCAGAACTGTAGTATATTAGAGTACAAAACCTGTATGTACAATTACACATACAAAAAATGTTCTTTGTCAGGAACAATTTCCAGCAAATCTGACAAACAGCAAGAATTATTCCTATTGGGGGTTTGAAAGGAGAAAAAACATCACTCTTTTAAGTGTTGGCAAAGAATACATTAAGTCCTAAGAAATAATTTTGGTTATATATGTTACGTTTACTTATAAGCAATCATGGATACATTTAATGCAGGTAAATGGCTTTAGCCAATTTTTATCCTAATAAGGATGAAATTAAGGTGTCTAGGAATCATATTCTGCTTCAGTAGGTCTGGGGCTAGAGCAATATTCCACATCTCTAACAAGCTCTCAGGAGATGCAGACGGCAGGTCCACAGAGCACACCACGCAGAGAGGATGTAGAGTATAGTACACCTTCCTATCCTTAAGCTGCCATTCGAGGGTGAGATACATACATGGATACTGGCATCATACAGCCTGAGGAATACGAGGGGAGTGACTGCTCCCTCCAGAGCTTCGCTTGGTATGTTCTTACCATAGAGTGAAAGGTAGTTTAATCCATGCTATTGAAAAAATAGGTGAAGCCCTTCTAAATTCAAAGCCCTAGGCCAGCCTTTATATAACATAATATCACATAATACTGCATAACATAAAATACAATGACCTCAGACTTCCCTGGTGGCACAGTGGTTAAGAATCTGCCTGCCAATGCAGGGGACACAGGTTCGAGCCCTGGTCTGGGAAGATCCCACATGCCGCGGAGCAACTAAGCCCGTGTGCCACAACTACTGAGCCTGTGCTTTAGAGCCCGCGAGCCACAACTACTGAGCCCACGTGCCACAACTACTGAAGCCCGCATGCCTAGAGCCCGTGATCCACAAAAGGAGAAGCCACTGCAATAAGTCCGCGCACCACAGTGAAGAGTAGCCCCTGCTCACCGCAACTAGAGAGAGCCCGTGCACAGCAACAAAGACCCAATGCAGCCATAAATAAATACATTTATTTTAAAAAAATACAATGACCTCATTAAATTTAACATCTGTGCTTTAAAGACTAAAAAATTCTCCATTGCTGCTTCTTCCCCACCCTTCCACCACTTTTTATTTTGAAAATTTTCAATCTTACAGAAACGTTGAAAGTCTAAAATAACAAACAAATTTAAACCTAGATTTACCTGTCCTTAACATGCTGCCATACTCTCTTTCTCTGTCTCTGTGTGTGCGCACACATACATATGTGCAATAAATATATATTTAGCTTATTTGATCTTATTTTGGTGGGGGGTGGGGGCCACGTGCCATGTGGCATGTGGGATCTCAGTTCCCCGACCAGGGATCAAACCCACATGCCCTGCAGTGGGAGCGTGGAGTCTTAACCACTGGACCGCCTGGGAAGTCCTATTTAGCTTATTTTAATGTTCGTGGTCAAATTGTTTGAAAATAAGTAGCAGATCTCCACTGCTCTTTTTCATTTTGCTATTGTTTATCTCCACTGACTGGCCCAGCTACAAGCTGACTTATTAAACTAGAGCTCAGTGTGTGCAGGAAACCAAGGCGGCTTGGAGTTTCCCAGACTTCCTAGGATCAGGTTTATGGAGGAGAAAGAAGATGGTGGAAACCTTCACTTCGCCTTAAAAAATCTTCAGCAGGTCACCCTTAGGTTCTATCCATTTACCACACCCTCCACCATCTTTAAGAAGCTATGGAATAATCATGCTGGAGACCACCAGAAACAGGCACTCTAACATGGAAGCAGAGAATAACTTACTTTGCTAAACCAAACTCACTTCCTCTGTGATTCACATTTAGCTAATGAATTTTTGTATCTGTGCAAAGACAGAGAATCAGTCTTATTCCAATGTGATTAAAATAATTGCCTCTGCAATATTTTGCGACATCACAAAGGGGTTGCGTTCATGCTTGTTTCATCTCTGTGTACCCGACTTCATCTTTTTATTCCAAAATGACCAGAAATTAGCCCCTCTCAGAAGGTCTCTACATTATTTCTGAAGGTTTCCCAGAGACCTACCCCATGTGTATTCCTGACAAAGTCTAACTAATACTTCCAGTCTAGCCTCCCCCTCTTGCCATCACGCTGCTGCCTCTGTGGCTAACGACCTGCGGAAGAAACCCCCATACACTGTGATCCTCTTACTACCACCCCCTGCTCAGTATCATACACAGCTCATGCTCTCTCTGCCTCTCCCAGCATCTCTCTCTCTCTCCCCACCTATTGCTGCTGAGGTGCCCCCATCCTACCTCTTCAGTGTCCTATAGCACAAATGAGACCAGGCTGTGGCTTTCAGAGAGACCCTGGGGAAGGTTTGGGGTTCATAGAAATGCAACGCAAATAACAGGTACATTATTTGTAACAACCGGCTATTGTTCAGACTCAGAGACCCAAATCCTACCTAAGAGTCTCTGACTTCCAGAGATTCCCATGTGGTGCAGAATAACTGAACCCCGACCAGTAGAAATCCAGGCTCAGTTGCCTTTCAACCCCATGAGAGGGGGTCCTTCCCTGCAAGTCCTGCCCCATGTCCTGCTTCAGGACTGACCTCACTTCAGGATGAATGGCAGTGGGTATGTAACTCTCCTCAGGAGAATGCGCATCGTTTTCCTGGGTATGGACTAGCCCCTTGGCCCGGTAACTCAAGTCACAAGAGTTATCAGGATATTTCTCCAGGTCCACTATGTGGGCTGGACCAAGTCCATTTCAATTCTTTTTCATGTTTTTGGTTTCTCCAGCATGAGATTAGGTCTGCTTAGCCTTCCCAGCATGGTCTAATCTTGCTTCCGTATCTGTAGTCATTGCAAAAATCAGAAAGTAATAATTTATGAGTAAACATTTATTTTTCAGACATAAAAGAGTCCACATTCAGATATTAGTTTTATTTTGTTTTTAATCTCAAAGACATGGGATAGAGTCTTAACTGATGTACTCAATTTACAGTCCAAAGCAGAACATTTAACTGCCCCTGCTCAAGCCCTGTACTGGGGTTTATCTCCTTCATTCAGTTCTTCCCCAAGGGCAAGAGTTAGCTTGAGTAAAGGGAATCACAAAATCCAGTTTCCACCCAGTAATGTAGAAAACACATGCCATCTCCAAAACAGCAACCTAGTTACACAAGAACTCCACTGTCCCCTCTGAGCTCCTTGTGCACTTGTGTAAAGTTCCTCCAGTTCTCTGTAACATTCTGCAGTGGTGGCTTCCTAAATTTCGCTGGTCAGAATTGGTATATGGCCATAGATTCTGTATTGCAGAATGGATGTTAAACGAACATCCAGAAAAGAAACATATTTCAAATAAAAGAAAAGCAACACTTCTTTTTTCTTCTTGTTTGTTTTTGTTTAAGAAAATCACAAACAGCAATGACAAAAATCTCGGAAAGTTTTTTTTTAATATAGAGATATTTTAAAAGTAGAATTCAAAATATTTTACACATAAAAAAAGGTCTTGATGATGTAGAATTTGAAACTTCTAAAACTTGAAAACTTTTAGCTTACAATTTGGAGTCCCACTGAGGCAAAAATAGACAAGCAAAGTTTGAAGAGGATCAGATCCTTTTATATTGGATTTTTAGATATTGTTAGAGGAAAACAACACTAAAATTCCAGCTCCTGCCTTATTAATAAGAATGTATGTCAAGATAATATTGTAATGCCACCTTGATGATGCTTCCTTTTCAGCTGACTTGATCAACACAGTAGTATAGTGGTTTATAAATTTGGGATAAATTAGGACAATTTATTTATGAATGGCTTAACAACCACTGCTTGGCTAAATGTTTTGCAGGGTTCACTGAGTTCCACTAGATGGAAATAAGTGTATTTTTATTTTGTTTATCATGGCCAAACCAGTCATCTAGTGCTGCTAAGGCAGCTGTCATAGTCTGTTGGCCAGAACTCTACCTTTATCTGTGAAAGAGGACACTAGCTTGGTCATTTTCAGCTAATTGGCAGTAAGCAACTGGTCAAGGCTGTAAAGTGCAGATACTTCTGAAGCAATATCTTTAAACTCTGAGTTGCAGTCCATTAATGGTCATGAAATCAACTTAGTGGATTGCATCTGGCATTTTTTAAAAAGTGCAATAGAGTAAAAAATAGTATAAACACAGTAAAAGTAAGTATGGTTTTGTGACATTTTAAAGTTTTATTTATGTATGTTTTCACTCATATATAAACCACTACGTATGTATATATACATATATCACTATATGTAAACTAGTATGTATGTATACATACACATACCAGTTACTTTTGGGCAATGTATTCTTACTGTATGTCACAGTCAAAATAATTAAAAAGTCACTGCTCTAATGGCAGTGGGGGAAACCACAGCCATCAAATCTTCTCTTATCAGTGGAAAGCATTTTAAATATATACCAACCATTCCCTTTGTTCAGCCTTGGATTGCCTTCCCAATACTCTGCTTTCTTCAACAGGCCATGAAAACCTCACAAGGAAACTCTGTCTACAAAATCATGATGTCAACATCCCTAAATACACCATGTCTCAACCCTTTTACCCCTAGAGCACAAGAGAAAAATGATGTTCACATGCATCTGAACCATGCAACCCTTTGGCCATACATAGATTTCAGGGCTGTAGCAGAGATAAGGCCTTGGTTAGAGGAAATTCCTTGAGAGCTCTCTATAACTTCATCTCTTTCTCTCATTCAAAAAAGCACAAGGTGATAGAAATTAGTGATGATGGTGAGGATAAATTTGGATACACTCTAATACTTTTTTAAAAAGAAGAAAGTAAATCATTTACAAGCTTCAATTTGTAACAGCTCTTATTAATAACAAAGATTTGAGGCATACCTCACAACTGTGTCGTTAAGACCATGTAGTAGAGAATTGTTGTAGAGAGCTGAGAGTATATTCAGCTCTCTCTCTACCTTTCCAGAACTGCACAGTTTTCCATACAACTGGCCAATTCAGTATCTTTTGCAGAGGACATCCAAGTACCAAACTCAAGGTGGCATGCCCAAGAAGTAGCACCTAAGAGCTGCCAGAACAGGGAATGCTCATGATTTTAAAAGTTCCTGAAGTTTCATCAGTGTGAATGATTTTCCTCAAGGGTCTCTTCTTTTTTGAATTAAGATCAGTTATGGAACATACTCATCTTCTCCCCCACTCCCCACCCCTTTTATTCCCTCTTTAGGTTTAGGGCTTTGGATAAAGAGCAGGTTTGAGGTTTGAAGGTTTGTGGGTGATAGAAATGTAAAGAGGTCATGATATGTGAAAAATTCCTGTATTTCAGAACTCAAAACTTCATCTGCCTTTGAAGGGAAATGGAAATTCAGGGAATTGAAGGGACTTGCCAAAAGTCATGAGGCTTACTAATGACAAAGACAGGGGAAGCCGCCTGGTACTGAGATTTTCCCCACTGTAGCAGCAGTTCTCCAGGAAAGGATTACCCTCCAGCCTGTGTAACTTATTAGCAACTCTTCCAACTGATAAGTGTTGTGTCTCTCAGAATGAGGAATGTCAGGCCTTGTGGCTACTTTGGGAGAAGAGATAACAAAGGGAAAATTTTGAGACACTAAGAAAGTGCAACTTAATCTCTTCATTTAGCCAATCATCATTTAAGTCATAGGCACATAGGATACAAAGATGGACAAGATCAATCCTACTCTCACAGTGTAGCACAGAAAAAAGTCATAATGGTGGCGTAAACTGGTACCACATGTAAAGAGAAGCAGTGATTAATTTTGCCTGGAGCTTGAGCTGGTATAGAGGTGTGGGAGTATGTGGGTGTCGGGGGCTCACCCAGGAACCAGGTCAGCTGTGAAGATAACCACTTATGTCAGCAGTCTCTTGGAGAGGCCAGGTGGTCTAGTGAAAGATTCTCAATCTTTAATGTGGAAGTCCTTCTAGAAGGCATACTGTGATTTAGTAGGCAGGGTGGTAGAGCCTGAGATTCTGCATTTCTAACTAGATCCAGGTGGTTCCTTGCTGCTGTTCCACAGAGCACACCATGAGGAGCCTAGGTCTAGTAAAATGAGTAGGGATTTTGCATCAGAGAAAAGTTAGTTTTCATACCAACCCTGTCTTCTGTAGTTGGTGATCTTTGAGTAAATTACTGAGACTCATCTTTCTGTAAAATGGCTAAAGTTGTTATATACCATACAGCTTGTACAAATTGAATGCGATTATAAGCATAATGCTCAAGACAAAGTAAAAGCTCATTTAAAATTAGTTCCTTGGGGCTTCCCTGGTGGCTCAGTGGTTAAGAATCCGTCTGCCAATGCAGGGGACATGGGTTTGATCCCTGGTCCAGGAAGATCCCACATGCCACAGAGCAACTAAGCCCATGCGCCACAACTACTGAGCCTGTGCTCTAGAACCTGTGAGCCACAACTACTGAGCCCACGTGCCGCAACTGCTGAAACCCACACACCTAGAGCCCGTGATCTGCAATGAGGGAAGCCACTGCAATGAGAAGCCCACGCACTGCAACAAAGAGTAGCCCCCGCTTGCAGCAAGTAGAGAAAGCCAACGCACGGCAAGGAAGACCCAACACAGCCAAAAATAAATAAATTAAATAAATAAATTTATTTAAAAAATTATTTCCTTAACTATCGATTTTGAATACACAATAAAAAATCGCTTTAGAAATAAATTTGGCTCCAAAGAACAAAATTCACTTAGAAAAGCCCTCTCATATGAATCCATTCAAAGTCTCATGACCCTTTTTCAAAGTAAATATTCGTGATACGTATTTGTTTTTACAGCAAATTAAGGCATTAAGATTTTCCCTGAGGCAATAACAAAACAATGACCAAGTCAGATAAGAATACAGGAAGTATTTTGCCTAGTCCCATAACCTAACCGCTAACCCACTCAACCTTGTCCTTAATGAAGTAACATAATTGATGGGTGAAACTTGGGAAATTTTGGAACTTCCCAGTATAGCTAAGGGAAAAGGACTTAATGAAGTTTTATAAACCTAAGCTCTCTTTAATGTACTAGGGAATAGATAATCTGAAATAAAACAGTAACCACACTTGCATAGGGCATTAGTGTTTCTTTTATTCATGCATCAAGTACTTAGAGCCTCAGAAAAACTGTGACAGTTGGGAAGGTAAGATATTTTCACTTCTGGTCTACAAACAAGGAAACTGAGACCCAGAGAGGTGAAGTGACTGACACAGTCTACTGCAAATTAAGTAACAAAAAGCCCTGGCTTAGGTGGCTTACCTCCAAGTATCCTGTTTTGTTTTGCCAGGAGTGGGAGGTGAGCGTGGGGAGGGAGGTGGGAGTTCGAGGCTAGAGGTTTGTGTTGGGGGTGGGCGGACAGTGGGCAGCAAAGAGGTCCTGGGAGTGGAGTGCTTCTTTGCCTCTGGGTGACTGTGTCTTCAAAGATTTAGTGCCTGTGTTCTCAGGGACATTCATTAGGTTAGAGTTAAGTAAATCACATTGAAGAGGGAACAAAATCATTTTAAAAACATGAGATTTTAAAATGTTTTGACAAATTCACAAGTCGCATTTTGGGGATTCACCCAATTTTTTTTCTTGATTTCAATATGCCTTCTTTTTGGCTTCAAGTTTTTTTCCTGTTTTCTCTATTTTTTTTCTGATAAAATTCCAATTTAAGGGAGTTGGCAAATTATTAAAACACTTACATGAAATTCAGATTTCCTTTTTCCTGTATATATTCCAATATTTATTATCACCTGGGAAGCATAAAATTATTTTAATGAAGAACATATAAGTAATGGCATTAGCACCTTATATTTTACGTAGAATTGCTGTTTTGTACACTATGACAAGTCATTTTGATTCTTTTTTTCTTCAGATGAAATTTGTGTACTGTTGAAATTGAAAGATGAACTAAATTGGAAGACAGTATAAGCAATACTTTAGAAAACTTAATAGCATATACCACTAGAAGATAAACTAGTTTATTTGACATCCTACTCTCCAGAGATCTTTAATCATTACTTTTAGACTCAGTGGTCATAGATGTTTATTAAAATGACAAGGGACAATGTTCATTCACCAAATACTCTTGATAAATGTTCACTGGGCACAGCTGAAAACATGATAGAGAAGGTCTTGCCCTTCAAGGAGCTGACATTCCAGTACTTTCTCAAATATTTTCTGATCATGAAATACTCTGTTCAGCTGTTTGGGGTTGGATATTTTATTATATTTTTTTAAGAAATTGTTTTAGAAGATTCAGAGTAGGAAGACTCTGAGCCTACCTCCTCCCATGGGCACACCAAAATTACTATTTACAGAGAAACTATCAATGAGAACAACCTGAAGACTAGCAGAAAAACTTTTCCACAACTAAAGATACAATATAAAGAAGAATCCAAAATGAGATGGTTTGGAGGGGCAGAAGTGTGGTAGAGTCAAAAAAATTTTTAATTAGCAATTGATTACACCATGGTGAATGTCTGTCCTTCACTATGTATTAAATTCTTGAAGGCAGGAACCATATCTTGGCTTTCATACTTCTGTGATGACCAGCCGAGTGATTTGCTTATAATAGGCACTCAATAAACATTTGTGAATTCAAGTTTTTGGATGGAACTATCCAGAGAGTTTGATGAACTGACTGCATTAACTAATTTATTAGATATTTTTTATCCTAAATTCCCTTCTGCTTTTCAGGATTAAATATGAACCTGGGGTGAAGAGCCAATCAATCTCTTTGAAAGCATATAACTAGTCCTCTCCTAGATTTAAAGAGGAAAGAAAAAAACTTACTTGAACATTTTTTTCCTAATAATAGTATCTCTGGCCCTAGTCAATAGTTCATGGTTGTTACAAAGCAATAAAACCTGGTCAACAATATGTAGGTGCCTACAGGTCAGCACATGTCAAAACTCAAATCCCAAGTAGGTTATGTGTCATCAGGCTGGATTTGTAGAAACAGTGACATTTAGGAATTCCCTACAATCACAAATATTACTCACTGGTCGAGTGAGTGCTTTAAATGAACTTGCCTATCTCAAGAGCATCAAATATCCAGAAAATGAAAGGGCATATCTTCCCTTTTAAAAACAACTGTCTCTGTGGAAGCTTGTTATTCACTTCTATTCTAAATATGAAGCCTGCAGCCCAATATTTGCTTCAGATAATTGTCTATTTCTTCTAAGACCTATAAGGATCTAACAAATGATATTATTTCTTAAAGCAAGCATTGTTAGGATCATACTTTATAACAGTATTGACGCTATCAACTTTTTTTTTTTTTTTTTTGCTCAGCGTATTTCCCATCTATTTTGTCACCATTGCTCAAATTATTTAATAATTAAACTGGATTATCTGGCTCCCAATAAAATGTAAGTAACAAAACAATCTGTTTAGCCTTGCCAATTGTGTTGAGGACTGACCAGACGTAATAATTTACGTTTCTTATTAAGGAAAGAGCCACAGGTGGTGGCAGTTGAATCTAAGACCATCCACTGTATTTAAAGGATCTGATAGAACCAGTGGTGTGCTGGTGAATGTTTAACAACCACCTCTCTGAGAAGAAAAGAAAGGAAAATAGTCCTGATTTATAGTGTTTGTTAATTTCATGGTATAACTCCCACCATGGCCAGTTTCAAGCTAACGATGTAAAGTCATTGAACTCAGAGGTGGGAAGAGATACCATAAGTGGCTCTTGGGACTCTGTAGGATATGGCTTCAGCCCTCACACTACTCAGTATAAAATGCACAAAATGGATCACCTCTTCACAAAACTGCTTAAAAAATGCTCCAGGTCCGATCTTATAGAATGATTGACATTCAGAAGAAAGGAATTCCAAGACATGTCTAAATATATAAAGTCCTTCTAGAATAATGGGGATGACATTTCATGGACATTTGGAAAATAAGTTCAAGACATTAGCTTTGGTAGCAGAGGTAGATGCTATCATTTTTTTTTTCAAGGTATTGTCATCTAATGTTATATGATTTTGATGGGTGAAACTTCACTAGAAATCTTAAGACGTAAAAAGTATATTATTTGTTATTGTCAGGGAATAAATATTTTACAGGCACAATTTTTGAAAATTAACTAAAATTTATCCCTCTAATCAAAATGTTTGAATATTATTCTAATCATATTACCTTAAAACTCGGGGAAGTGATAGCAATTCTCTGGCTTCCCAGAAAATGTATTACATTCCTAGTTCTTCGTTTAGGACATTAAAAAAGACTTTAGACTGATCTGTGAAGCGCTGCAGTGCAGTAAGGAGTTATTTGAATAAATTGAGCTGCAGGGGTCCCCTGCACACTGTTGTGTGCTTGAGTATTTGGGTTGGCTTTTTATATTTCTCCCTTTGTTTCATCCATCTCTGCCTGCTGTGAGCTGTCACTTGCCGTCTGAGTGACGGCCTCTGGCTATTTCACTGCCTCCTCATTTCTAATTCGCTCCTTCTAACCTGCTGAGGGCTAGGGAGCAAAGCAGCTAGCCCACCTTCTTTGCCTTCTGAATAAAATAGGCTCGGAGAGAGGGCCTGGGGCGAATTAAAGGGCAACTATTTCAATCCATCAATTTTGACATCTCGTTTCCCTCCTGGAACTTCATCTGTACATTTCCTAAAACAAGGGAAAAAGGTACCCGTGTGACCATAATCCTGTACCATTGAAGCTGGGGCTGAGATCTCTGTTGTCCACAAACTAAGATATTACTATTGTCTCTCATCTTACAACACCTTGAAATATTGAGTGCCTTTTTTTCTATCTCAGGACATCTCAAAGAAGAGACCTGTCCTACTATTCAGAGTTGGATTCCTGACATGAAATCTGTTACCTTTGACTCCTATTCAGGGTTCTCTATTGCCTCTAAATTGCCATCTATAGTCACACAAACACAATTCCGCTTACAATTTGGTATTATCTTTCTTCCACAGCCTTTCCCTTCCCAACAACCATGGTGAAATTTACATACAGAAATGCACAGATCTTAAATGTACAGTTCAATGAATTTTGATCAATGTATATACCTAAACATACACCACCTTAATCACAATATAAAATTCCATCACCCCAGAGAGTTGTATCATGCCACTTTCAATCAATTCCTACTTCTCATAGGCAATACCTGTTCTGATTGCCTGTTCCTGAATTTTGTCTCTTGACTTCTTGGGCTCCACATAGAGTTTTGCGGATTTAGCTATCTCGTTGTATGTATCAGTGGTTCGTTCCTTCTCATTGGAGTGCTGAGTAGCACTCCAATGTATAAATATAATACAATGAACAGCTGTTTCCCGATACCCAGCACCTAAATCTACCAGTAAAATTTTGCTAATTTGCTTTATCACAAATCTATTCTCCCATTCATCCATCAATTCATTAATATTTTTGGATGCGTTTCAAAGTCAGTTGCAGACATTAGTACACTTTACTTCTAAACACTTTAACATGTATATCACTAACTAGAGTTAATATTTTTTTCTGTTTTTTTTTTTTGGTAAAATTTATATACAGTGATGTGCATAAATCTTAAGTATACTTATGATGAATTCAGGTGACTGTAACCCAAACTTATAACAAGATATGGAACATTTCCATTATGCCAGAAAGTTCCCAGTCAATCCCTCCCTCCAGTCACCATAGGCAACCATTGTTATGAACTCTTTATCATAAATTAGTTTTACCTGTTCTAGAATTTTATGTAAATGGAGTCATATAGTATGTACTCTTTGGTGAAAGCCTCCTTTGACTTGCCATGTTTTTTCTGTTGTTTGTATAAGTAGTTGTTCCTTTTTTTTTTTTTTTTTTTGCTGAGTGTATTCCATCGAATAGATATACCACTGTTGTTTAGCCATTCTCCTGTTCATGGGTTCATGGACACCTGGGCTGTTTTCAGTTTTTGACTGTTATCAATAAAGCTGCTATAAATTCTTATACTTTTTTTTGTTTTCCTTTCTCTTGGATAAATACCTAGGAAAGGAATTGCTAAGTCATAGGGTAGGTTTATGCTTAGTTTTACAAAATATTGTCAGACTGTGTTTAAAGTGGTTGCTCCATTTTACGCACCTACCAGCAGTGTATGAGTCCCAGTTGCTCCACATCTTCACCAACACTTGGTGTAGTCAGTCTTTTAAAATTTAGCTATCCTAATGGGTGCAAAATGGTATCTTATTGTGTTTTTTATTTACATTTTCTTAATGACTGATGATATTGAGCATCTTTTTGTGTTTTTGGTCGTCCATATATCTTCCTTTGTGAAGTGTTTGTTCGTGTATTTTGCCCATTTAAAAAGTTAAGTATATTTATTGTTGGATTGTATGAGTTCTTTATGTATTCTGTCAGACATACATATTTAAATACTTTCTCCCAGTCTGTGGCTTGCCTTTTTACTTTCTGAACAGTGTATTTTGATGTGCAGAGTTTTTATTTTGATGAAATCCAATTTATTACGTTTTTATGGTCAATGATTTTTGCATTGTGTTTAAGAAACCTTTTCCAATTCCAAGGTCACAAAGATATTCTCTGTTTTCTTCTGGAAGCCTCATATTTTGAGCTTTTACATTTAGCACAGTAATTTTAAAAGCATCTTCTGAAGTCCAGAGAACACTGCTAATATATGCATTGGTAGTATACAAAAGTGAGAACCAACAGCTAACTTCATTGTATTAATTTTAAGTCTTCTTCTCTCTTGAACTATTTGTTTACATTTCTAAATGCTACTCAAATTGTTGTGTTGTAAATGACAGGAAGGAAGCAATTTATCCTCATTCCCAATATGCCAGGAGAAAATCCATTTTGCAGTATTGTCCATCTGTTGAATGAATGTTTCCTGGTTTGTGAGCTGACTAGGAACTAGACTCCTTTCTGGATTGGCCACCATGCCCAGGGCACTCCTGCAGTATGCTCAAATACAGGATGGGTTCAGGCACAGTACTGTAAACAGTGCTTTGTGAAGTTTGCCGACTTTGAGAGGCAAACTCAAATTTTGACTAAAACTGTTACTCAGACTCCTGGATCAGCTGTGTATCTTTAACAATATTGTCTTAAAGTTCAGAACTTCCAGAACCTTATGGAAGTTTTGTTAACTGAAAATGATGACACTACACTATGGAATGTGTTTAGTAAACAGTGCATGCATTTGTGAGTGTGAGTGTGGGTGTGTGTTCACAATAAAATGCACAGAACGTCTCTTCAGTGAGGTCTCCAGCCTTCCTCACTGACAAATTGTGAAAGACCCTTGAGAATCTCAAGGAATTCTCTCTCAGGCAGACTTTTTTCCTTTCCCATCATGCCAGTCCTGCTTTTTCTGTTGATCCTTTTCTCAGGATCACGCACTAGTTGGTGCGGGAACAACTGCTTCTTTGTCTTTAGTCATTTAACACCAGTTGCAGAGAGGGTTCTGCTGTTTGTGTGCATGTCTCAAAGCACAGGTTTTTCAAATTTTTTTTTGGCTCTCACCAACCTCTTTTTCATAACCCTAACTAACCTTGTATTAATCTTACAGAGCAGAAGGAGGTTCCCCATGCCTCCAGCACACTCCGTACAATTCCCGGCAATGACTGGTATTCTGGCCCCCAGAACAGCAGCTGGTTCTCGAGCAAGTCTGCTTGTATCTTTACACTATGGCAAGGGGCAGGGTTATACACCTCACCTTGGCCTTTGATAGAAGACAGTTTCTGGATATTCCAGATTGAACATGGTTTGAGAGAGTTCTTGGACTTCAGTGTTCTTGAGGGTCACTTTTGACATCCCCTTGATTCCAGTGGCTTTGCCCCTCATTGCACTTCAGCTAATTCCCTGAGTACACAGTCTGCACAGAGTAGTATGATTTGCCTAAAAACAGAAGAATATTTAATTTAAAATATATCTCCATATTTTAAGATAAGAAATGGGGTTCACATGATGTCAAATAATCAGCAGAACTGAAATGTTCACTTTTTAACAGTTGTTTTGGCTTTTTACCAACACAGCCTTTGCTGAAATTCTTACCACTTTAATTTATGCAAGTTAGTCATTCTCAGTCCACAAATGGTTTACTCTAAAAATATGGACCTTTAATTATACAAAAGTCAGTACATACAATAGTTTTTTTTTTAAGATTTATTTATTATTTATTTATTTTAATTTATTTTTTTGGCTGCGTCAGGTCTTAGTTGTGGCACATGGGATCTTCCTTGAGGCATGCAGGATCTTTTGTTGTGGTATGTGGGCTTCTCTCTAGTTGTGGCATGCGTGTTTTCTCTAATTGTGGCACGCAGGCTCCAGGGCGTATGGGCTCTGTAGTTGTGGCGTGTGGGCTCCAGAGTGCATGGGCTCTGTAGTTTGTGGTACGCAGGCTCTCTAGTTGAGGTGCATGAGCTCAGTAGTTGTGGCACACAGGCTTAGTTGCCCCGTGGCATGTGGGATCTTAGTTCCCTGACCGGGATCAAACCCATATCCCCTGCAGTGTAAGGTGGATTCTTTACCACGGGACCACCAGGGAAGTCCCAATACAATAGTTTTTTGCATGAGAATTCCTGGGAAAACATTTTAACCATCTAAAATATAATTAATTTTAAAAATAATTAGACTAAATAATATTTGGCAAATTCCTACCCTAAAGATAAACCATTCATATATTTTAAAAAATTTGTTCATGCATGTTACCATGGAGACCGTGAATTCAAAACACACCAGCTAGTGCATTGTTCAGCTCTGCACTTCCTACTACAGATTTAAGTAATTCTGGCCTACTCATTTCGAGAGTTTGAGAACATAATATTGTTTCTTTAGTACAATCATGGTCAGCATTCAAATGTGATCAATAAGGCAATAAGAATTAGATCTTACTTGTAATCTTTGCTCTTTCTAATGTGATAAAATTAGAAAGAGGTAAATCACTTCCTGCAATTATTTATTTTTGTGGTAAATGTAATACCTCTGATTCATTCCTCAGAGTAGCAGGGCTTGATCAAGGGCTTCATCTTGTAAAAAGGCTGGGAGAAAAAAATGTTTATTTGGTGAATTAGGCAGGTGTCCTTTTTGACTAAAGCACCAAATAAGGCAATTTTGGGGCTCGTTTCCTTTGCAAATGTCTTGAATATTATTCTGCATCTTCCTGCTCTACAGAATAGTTAGAACAATAGAAAAATGCACCTCTTTTTCAATGAGGTATATTTGTTGGCCTTTACAAGACCCATTCATGGTGAGCTCTCTCATAATAATGTTGCTTCTATCCCCACTGGGGATAAACCCACTGGGGTTTATCTAGAAAGTCAACATGGTTATTATTTCTATACTGCTTCTTTTACTCTGAAAACTGGCAGAATAGGCATTCCTAACACTTTAATTCAACCTATTTCATAAAGGAATGATGTTACCAATAGCTAGAAAATATAGGTTCTGCATATGTGAGAACCCCTTCCCCAGCACTTCATGAGGACTTTGAAAGAGAAATGTCTTAGATTTGTTTTGTTTTGTTTTGTTTGTTTTTTAAATGAATTGTCTGAATCCCAGATAATAGTCAGAGTCCATCCCATTCTGCCCTCCACCCAGCACCATCAAAACAGAAGTGGTCCTTTTTAGGAAATCTCTATTTTTTTTTTTCTCTGCCTCCAAACACTCCTGTGGAAGTTTGAAGCTGACCAATAGTAGCCATTGGGCTTCCTAGCAAGGTTTTTATTCAGTAATGGTCAAATCATTAAAACAGCGCAATAATTTCAGTTCTTGTATAAAAATGTTTCTGCCACAGCAAACAATGAAATTGTTTCATTGCAAGTACAGAAAAGACTGGCTCTTTAGGTTTTCCTACTTGACTCTATATGGAAAATATTTCAATAATAGTTCATTAATATATTTCTTTCCAATAATTAAAATATGAATATTTAACCATATAAGTACATCTCACCTCAGGAGAGAGATTACGTGTATAATTTCTTCACCGATTCTTAGAGTATGGAACATTCTTTGCGATCTCAGAGATGATATTTCTTTCATGCACTTAACTTGGAGCATATACCATGTACTTCTGGTACATCTAGGCTGTAGTTAATCTGTAAATACCAACTTTGAGAGTGAGCTAATGGGAAAGGAGCTACCACTTTGAATCTGCCCAATAGATGGTCTGTTCCAGAGCACAGAGATGAAGTAGGCCTCCTTCCCCATTTTTGCTGGTTTGGATGTGGAGGTTGGGGGACCACTTCTCTGCCTTCGGGAAGCCTCAGCCCTCCCCTCCAAGGAGAGCCAGGACAGATGGGCAGTGTATTTGACAAGAAACCCCGGCATCCTTGCTTCAACGCCCTTCTACTCCACTTTAAAAGCAGTACTGTATTTTTCAAGTGTTGGAACTGGCAGCTTTGCCGGTCACTGGCTATGCTGAACAATCCTCCATTCAAATCAGGCAGCCCAAACCCAGAGTCAGTGGAAAGCTGTGATGGAGCACACAGAGGGAGGCCTCTCTGCCCTCCACTGTGTGGAGGGTGAGGGTTATGTCAGGCGCCCCGAAGATTCCAGAAGGGAGAATCCAGCAGAGTTCTTATACAGCACCTATTATACTAGTTTCACAAGGAGGGTTTACGAACTGGAAAAAAAAAAAAAAAGTTTACCTTAGTTGGCTTCCTTTCACTGGTGCCACCATGGTCTGAGCCTCCTGAAATCTCCAAGCAGGAGGCCTCAGTCTCTCACCCTCACTCTGAGGCCTCTTCAGCCATGCCAGACTGTGTAGTACTGACATTTCTAAGTAAACATCAGAATAAAATGTTCCTTTTAAAGGAGCCAATGCAGGGCTGCAGAGAGGTGGTAAGGGAGAGTTTAGAAGTTGCAGCAAGGCAAGAAAAGAAAGAAGAGTGAAAAGGGGAGGAAGAAAGGATAGGTAGAATCTGCCAGTGAGCTTAAGTCATTTTTGACAAATAGTGTCTGCTTAATTTCCTAGGACTCATATACTACCTGTCCGTGATACAAATTCCCTTCTAACACCATCACTGCACATACACACACATACACACCACACACCACACTCTTTCTCTGTGCCACCCACACAGCTCAGCTTGGATCCTGTATCAGTTTCCTAGGACTTGCTATTATAAAGTATCAGAAATTGGGTGGCTTAAAACAACAGAAATGTATTGTCTCACAGTTCTGGAGACTTAAAGTCCAAAATCAAGGTACTGGCAAGGCCAGGCTCTGTCTGACAGCTCTAGGGGAGAATCTTTTCTTGCTTCTAGTATCTGGTGTCTGCCAACAATCCTTGGCGTTCTTTGGCTCATAGATGCATCACTGCAGTCACACAACTGTCTTCTTCCCATGTATCTTCACAGCATGTTCTCTGTGTGTGTCTATCTCTGTGTCCAAATTTCCCCTTTTTCTAAGGAGACCAGTCATATTAGATTATGGAACATCCTAATGACCTCATTTTAAATTGATTACTTCTGACCCCACTTTCACCAATGGACAGATCATCCAAAATGAAAATAACTAAGGAAACATAAACTTTAAATGATACATTAAACAAGATGGACTTAATTGATATTTATAGGACATTCCATCCAAAAACAACAGAATACACTTTCTTAAGTACATTCTCCAGGATAGATCATATCTTGGGTCACAAGTCAAGCCTTGATATATTTAAGAAAATTGAAATCATATCAAGCATCTTTTCTGACCACAACGCTATGAGACTAGATCAAAGAGGAAATCAAAATATACCTAGAAACAAATGACAATGAAAACACGACGACACAAAACCTATGGGATGTAACAAAAGCAGTTCTAAGAGGGAAGTTTATAGCAATACAATCCTACCTCAAGAAACAAGAAGCATCTCAAATAAATAACCTAACCTTACACCTAAAGCAATTAGAGAAAGAAGAACCAAAAAACCCCAAAGTTAGCAGAAGGAAAGAAATCATAAAGATCAGATCGGAAATAAATGAAAAAGAAATGACGGAAACAGTAGCAAAGATCAATAAAACTAAAACCCGGTTCTTTGAGAAGATAAACAAAACTGACAAACCATTAGCCAGACTCATCAAGAAAAAAGGGAGGGGCTTCCCAAATTCTTAGAAAAGCACAACCTTCCGAGACTGAACCAGGAAGAAATAGAAAATATAAACAGACCAATCACAAACACTGAAATTGAGACTGTGAATAAAAATCTTCCAACAAACAAAAGCCCAAGACCAGATGGCTTCAAAGGCGAATTCTATCAAACATTTAGGGAAGAGCTAACACCTATCTTTTTCAAACTCTTCCAAAATATAGCAGAGGGAGGAACACTCCCAAACTCATTCTATGAGGCCACCATCACCTTGATACCAAAACCAAACAAAGATGTCACAAAGAAAGAAAACTACAGGCCAATATCACTGATGAACATAGATGCAAAAATCCTCACCAAAATACTAGCAAAGAGAATCCAACAGCACATTAAAAGGCCCATACACCATGATAAGTGGGATTTATCCCAGGAATGCAAGGATTCTTCACTATATGCAAATCAATCTGATGAACCATATAACAAATTGAAGGAGAAAAACCATATGATCTTCTCAATAGATACAGAAAAAGCTTTTGACAAAACTCAACACCCATTTATGATAAAAACCCTCTAGAAAGTAGGCATAGACGGAACTTACCTCAACATAATAAAGGCCATATATGACAAACCCACAGCCAACATTGTTCTCAATGGTGAAAAACTGAAACCATTTCCTCTAAGATCAGGAACAAGACAAGGTTGTCCACTCTCACCACTGTCATTCAACATAGTGTTGGAAGTTTTAGCCACAGCAATCAAGAAAAAGATGTAAGAGGAATCCAAATCAGAAAAGAAGAAGTAAAACTGTCACTGTTTGCAGATGACATGATACTCTACATA
>NC_041214.2:65208666-65221772 GCF_002837175.3 Physeter macrocephalus
TTGCCAACAAACACATGAAAGGATGCTCAACATCATTAATCATTAGAGAAATGCAAATCAGAACTACAATGAGGTGTCACCTCACACCAGTCAGAATGGCCATCATCAAAAAAACTACAAACAGTAAATGCTGGAGAGGGTGTGGAGCAAAGGGAACCCTCTTGCCCTGTTGGTGGGAAAGTAAATTGATACAGCCACTACGGAGAACAGTATGGAGGTTCCTTAAAAAACTAAAAATAGAACTACCATACGACCCAGCAACCCACTACTGGGCATATACTCTGAGAAAACCATAATTCAAAAAGAGTCATGTACCACAATGTTCATTGCAGCTCTATTTACAATAGCCAGGACATGCAAGCAACCTAAGCATCCATAGACAGATGAATGGATAAAGAAGATATGGCACATATATACAATGGAATATCACTCAGCCATGAAAAGAAGCGAAATTGAGCTATTTGTAGTGAGTTGGATGGACCTAGAGACTGTCCTACAGAGAAAAGTAAGTCAGAAAGAGAAAAACAAATAACGTATGTTAACACATATATATGGAATCTAAAAAAACAAACAAACAAAAAGATGGTTCTGAAGAACCTAGGGGCAGGACAGGAATAAATATGCAGACATAGAGAATGGACTTCAGGACATGGGGAGGGGGGAGGGTAAGCTGGGATGAAATGAGAGAGTGGCATGGACATACATACACTACCAAATGTAAAATAGCTAGTGGGAAGCAGCCACATAGCACAGGGAAATCAGCTCGGTGCTTTGTGACCACCTAGAGGGGTGGGATAGGGAGGGTGGGAGGGAGATCCAAGAGGGAGGAGATATGGGGATATATGTATATGTATAGCTGATTCACTTTGTTATAAAGCAGAAACTAACACACCATTGTAAAGCAATTATACTCCAATAAAGATGTTAAAAAATTAATTAATTAATTAAAATTGATTACTTCTGTAATGGCCCTATTTTCAAATAAGGTCACATTCAGAAGTACCAGGGTTAGGACTGCAACATCCCTTTCTTTAGGTGACACAGCTCAGCCCATAACACCTCCCACTGCTCTGTACTCACCTCCTCTAAGGTTGCCCACAGCAGTAGAGGAGGGAAGCGGAACTTCTCAAGGGAAATGAATTTCTAGATCAGGGTAGTGGGATAAACAGGGTAAGTCTGGTTTCCTTAGCGCCACAAGGTGTATAAATAAAGGCATCAGGGAGAAATAGATCCTTCATCTCTTGAGGACTCTCTGTGCACAGGCCTGTTTTAGGTGCTTTCACAACCATCTTGTGTCCAAAAACCTGGATCACTCAGTTCCTTTTCACTTTGCCTTTTCCTCAAACCCCTCCAGAGAATTTTTGCCCCATAGGAGACTATGGATATTAGTTAGAAATCACCCAGACCAAATTCTGAATTTTATAGTTGAAGAAACTGATGGTCAGAGAGGCCAAATAATCTCTCCAGTGGTGCACAACTGTTTAGTGTCAGAGCTAAGTCTAGAATCCAATTTTATTAACTCTCACTCCAGCAGTCTCTGTTTCAATGTTACCTTCTGATTTGACTTGACATTATTTACAGAGGGGAAATAAATTTAACCTTATTTAACTCCTAGCCTTTGAGGGAGGTGAAATCCCAAACAGAGCATATAGGAGGGTTGGCAGACCGTGCTTGGAACTCTCCTTGGGGTCATGCCACTTCCTAGTTATTTGCCCACAGGACAGGAGCAGATTGCCTATGACCAGAGTATAATATGTATGTCTTGTACCAAAATAACTCTGCCCTTGCCAGGACCTGTGTAGAAGATGGGAATTCAGAGAGAAATGGATACAACCCCTGCCTTCAAGGAGTTCCTAGTCTTATAGAAGATTCAGAAATTTAAGAAATTAATCCCACTCCAATGGCATAAGCATCACAATAGAGATTTAAAACAAGTCTGGGTGGGAGTTCAACCATGCCTAACAGTTGAATGGTTCCCAAGGATGAGTTTACCAGGCACTATCAGTGGAGCTGGTGTGTCCAGGAAGAGAGCCTGCCATGGCATCTAGTGTTCTGGAGACCAGCAAAGGTCTGCAGTGGCTGTCTGTGTAGGGTCCTTGGGGCAAACAAGTCACAAGAGTCAAGAAAGAAGAGAGGATAGGGAGGTTGGAGCCAGTTTCTTAAGATTATTGCATCCTATATGCAATAATTCAGACTTTGTCCATGGGTAGCAAAGGCCCAAAGTTGGTTTGAAAGCAGGGGAATGACAGAAATCAGATTTCTGTCTCAGAAGACAGGGAGAAATTGTGGCTGGGGCCAAGAAACCTTGGAAGCACCAAACTTCACCTCCCTCATCAATGGCTAACACCAGCTCAGGACCTTCCGCCTGAAGTAACTGACATCAGGTGACACCCCCAACCTCCAACTGGGTTCCAATCTCACCTTAGGGCCTCCAAGAAAAGCAGGAGCCCCTAGTGCACAATGAGTGCCCAGTTTACCTGTGAGAAAACCCAGCTCCACTACCATGGAGAAAAGCCCCTGACAAGTTATTGGGAAAGAGTCAGCAGGAAGGAGTCCCTGACATTTCAGAAATCCCTTTCCCCTCTCTTTGTCCTTCTCAGTCGGTGTCATTAATTTCCAGGCCGTCTCCATAGCAGAGTCCAAAGAGCACCTTGGTATGTATGTGGGAGTGTTATCCGGTGGAGCCCTTTGGAGCCATAGATATGTTTTGAGTTTGATACCCAAGCAAGCTCTGAGTGGTGGATGAAGCCGCTTTCCCCAAAGGTTAAAAGTAATAAGACCGTCTTTGTGCCCTTGTGGTTTGATTTTTCACAGGCTATTATGAAGGCTGTGGGGGGTGAGGGTTTATCCATATAATTTGCATGTTAATGTTTGGTCTAAAAATACGCGCTGAGAAGGGAAAAAACATACTTTAAAATATGCTTCAAGGGAACGGCACTCAACTATTATGATCCAAGTGCCTTGCAGTAAGTAAAAAGACATCAATTCATTTCATATTAATTTTATTTATTTTGAAGGCTTTAAGATGTCAGTAGTTACAGAGTTCCAGTAAAACATTGTATTTATATGCTTATTAAACTCAGAATCGATTAAGGAAATTCAAGAAGAGATTCTTTCAGAGTTTTCAGTTTTTCTCCTCCCTTCCTCAACAAACCTGTCTCAGCCACTTGCTGTGGGCCTCAGACTGTGCTGGATATTGGGGTTCCCCAACCTGTAGCTCCCCAACATCTTTTTTTAATCAAATAAATCTTTATTGGAGTAAAATTGCTTCACAATACCGTGTTAGTTTCTGTTGCACAACAAAGTGAATCAGCCATATGCATACACATGTCCCCATACCCCTCCCTCTTGAGCCTCCCTCCCATCCTCCCTAGCCCACCCCTTTAGGTCATCCCAAAGCTCTGAGCCAATCTCCCTGTGCTATGCTGCTGCTTCCCACCAGCCAATTATTTTACATTCTGTAGTGTATATATGTCAATGCTACTCTCACCTCACCCCAGCTTCACCCTCCCATCCCATGTCATCAAGTCCATTCTCTATGCCTACCTCTTTATTCCTGCCCAGCAACTAGGTTCATCAGTACCATTTTTTTTTTAGATTCCATATATACGTGTTAGCATACGGTATTTGTTTTTCTCTTTCTGACTTACTTCACACTGTATGACAGACTCTAAGTCCATCCACCTCACTACAAATAACTCAATTTCGTTTCTTTTTATGGCTGAGTAATATTCTATTGTATATATGTGTCACATCTTCTTTATCCATTCATCTGTCAATAGACATTTAGATTGGTTCCATGTCCTGGCTATTGTAAATAGTGTTGCAGTGAACATTGTGGTACATGTCTCTTTTTGAATTATGGTTTTCTCAGGGTATATGCCTAGTAGTGGGATTGCTGGGTCATATGGTAGTTCTATTTTTAGTTTTTTAAGGAACCTCCATACTGTTTTCCATAGTGGTTGTATCAATTTACATTCCCACCAACGGTGTATGAGGGTTCCCTTTTCACCACACCCTTTCCAGCATTTATTGTTTCTAGCTTTTTTGATAATGGGCATTCTGACTGGCGTGAGGTGATACCTCATTTTAGTTTTGATTTGCTTTTCTCTAATAATTAGAGATGTTGAACATCTTTTCATGTGCCTCTTGGCCATCTGTATGTCTTCCTTGGTGAAATGTCTGTTTAGGTCTTCTGCCCATTTTTTAACTGGATTGTTTGTTTTTTAGATATTGCGCTCCATGAGCTGTCTGTATATTTTGGAGATTAATCCTTTGTCTGTTGTTCCATTTGCAAATATTTTCTCCCACTCTGAAGGTGGTCTTTTTGTTTTGTTTATGGTTTCCTGCACCCCAGCATCTTATCAGGAGCTGAAATAAAGTTGGAATGGGCTTACTGCCAATCCTTTTCAAAATAAAAGAAAAGGAAACCATATTGCAGTGATCAAATGCATAAGGAATTTTCTGATTTGTGTGAATCAGGATATGAAATTTTTCTCCTAGAGGGGTAAACAGAGAATTCACCTTGAGGAAAATAGTATGTGCAAGTAGGAGTTTGGGCTCTCTCCTCTGAAACTTGTCTGAGAGAGTGAGCCTCTTGGGCATTTCGGCACGGTGGCTTGAAAGGAACTGCTGTTACCTGCTGAATCACCCTCCTCACATCCTGGCCCGCCTGCCTCCTCCCTGGGGGGTGTCTGCCCTTTTAGTAAAGGCCACAGTTGCTTAGAGAAAGATGAGATCACCACCTGCATGAGTTGCAGGGATGCCCAGAGAAAGGCCTTTTCAGATGAATTGTGTCCACCCTCAGGAGGTAGGAAGACTACCCTTTCCTGTGTACTTAACCTAGCCCTTTGGACAAATAATAAATATAACTTGGAGGTTCTTCTCAGCTTTCTTCACAATTTCCATTCCCTCAATGTCTTGTGGAAAGAACTTTTCATGTCTCTGTCTTCATATATAAAATTTTGTGTGTGGGGGGGTGTTAATGCATGAAGCTTTAACAATAACAGTAAAAAATACAGTGAGAGTGAAAACACGTGGGAAACATAGGTCAGGAAATCTGGATTCTGGGTTTAGTTTTCACCTTCCTATGGGACCTGAGGAATATCATTTGACCTCTGTGAAATGTCCTTCTTCATGGGGATGTTGCATTAATCCATAGGGATATGCATAGTTGATATGCGTAATAAAAAGAGAAAGGTCACCTAAAATTTTTTTTGTTAGCAAACACAGAAATGGACTTAGGAACAGTTAGAGGTGGGGGAAGAAGGGAATCAGGTCATGGACCAGTGTACAGAAGAAGAGTATGGGTAATAAAAGGAACAGCACAGAACCAAAGGTAGGAAGCCCAACGCAGATTTGCCCCACCTTTATCTAGAATCAGAATAAGCAATATTTTTCTGCTGCTGGATCAAAGCATGAGAAGAAAACAAAGCATTTTTGGAAAGAAAAGATTTTTTTTTTAATGGACACACCAGGATGGTATAATAACATCTTTTTTGAAGCCATATTGGCACATGCTCACTCAAGTAAGTTGAATCTTCATCTTGACAGGTTCATCTGGTGAGAACACATGTCAATTGAGAGCCCACACTAACTCATAGGGCCTCTTTAACTAAAGATATTTATGTATGTTGGATTTTCACCTTAAGAATCACTGAAAAGTGCTCAGCTTATTTTCCTTCTTCCCTGTTTAAGAGCAATGTGCATTACTGTCCTCACCAGAGGTTCTGAGTAATTTACGTATGTCAGATATGACAGTGACAGATATTCAAGTCAGTAAATATTGATTGGGCACCTTTTCGTTTTGGAGATACACAGAAAAATAAGACATGGGCCCTGCCCTCAGAAAACGCAGAAAAATAAGACATGGGCCCTGCCCTCAGAAAAGGCAGACATAAATAAGTTACGACACAGCATCCTAAATGCCATGACACACTATGACCAAAGCAGGAAGGAGAAGGAAGTGATTAACTCCTTCTGGGAAGACTTCACTGGGGGTAACAAAAGATGGGGGGGGAGGGGAGATTGTGTTACACAGACTCCTGAATTATATATAGAAGTGTTGTTGTTTGTTTTTTTTTTTAATGTGGGAATGAGACTTTTTCATGATCGGGTAACTTAAATAGGCCATTTACTGTGAGATTTGCTTTTACTATTAGAGGTGTGATTTTAGGCAAGTTTCTTAATTTCTCCACACCTCCACTCCCTTATTTATAGGCTGGTGATAGTAAAACACACCTTATATAATTATTGTGATAACTGTAGGGTACTCCTGTATCTATAGACATAGGTACCTGAGCACACACACACACGCCCCTCTAATAAGTGGTAGAACCTATGCCCGTGCATCAGGAGACACCCAGTAACATAATAATTAGGGCTTGTGTGTGATGAAAAAGTACAAGAACAAAAGATGACAAAGGTTTTCCTAGCAGTGAAGTGGTGTCTTGAATTCTCTTATTTTCCACAGGGAAAGAGGAAATCACTAGAGAGAAAAGAATATCTTAGTGGTGTATATCAACTGGCAAAGACATATTAATATATATGAATGAATTTTAAATAGTCTTCAAGATCAAATTCAAAGATGAAAGCAATAAATGCCTTCATTTGTTTATTTTTTTATTAAAGTATAGTTGATTTACAATGTTGTGTTAGTTTCTGCTATACAGCAAAGTGATTCAGTTTTACACACACACACACACATATATATATATATATATATATTCTTTTCCATATTCTTTTTCAAACTCCTTTCCATTATGGTTTATTCCAGGATATTGAATATAGTTCCCTGTGCTATACAGTAAGACCTTGTTGTTTATCTATTTTCTATATAGTAGTTTTTAACTGCTAATCCCAAACTCCTAATTTATCCCTCGCCCAACCTCTTTTGATTTGGTAACCATAAATTTGTTTTCTATGTCTGTGAGTCTTTTCTGTTTTATAAGTAAGTACATTTGTATCATATTTTAGATTTCACATAAATGTGATATCGTATGGTATTTGTCTTTATCAAACTGACTTCACTTAGTATGATAATCTCTAGGTCCATCCATGTTGCTGCAAATGGCAATAAATGCCTTCATTTGTATGACCAGATTGATAGATGACTGGGGATAAACAAATGACACTTTGCAGCGCTTTAGATACTGGGTATGATGCAAGCTTTACAAGTGGGATAATTTATATTTTATCTTATAAGACCCTGAATGAAAAAGTGAGAACTGTTGACTGTACTTTGCAGAAATTCCCTTGAGTAAACTAAAGTTCCACCAAATCTTTAGAAATGAAACGTTGCTAGTTCTAATAGGACAGCATGGGCCTGCTCTAAAAGAGAGAGTGTAGTACTAATAGCTTCCATTTATTGAAAGCGTAAGAGTTAAGAGCATTGGCTTTGGGGTCACATATGCCCAGGAGTTCAGATCCCAGCTTTCACTCTTGTAGGTGTGTGATTTTGGACAATTTCTCTCTCTGCTTGTGCCCTCATCTGTAAAACGCAGATAATAAAATTGACTTCACAAAAGATCATGTGAGGATTTAATGAGCTCACACATGTAAAGTACTTAGCATAGTATCTAGCACCCACAAAGTATGCAAAATTAGTTATTCTTATATTACTGTATTATATATTCTTGTGAGAGCAGAGTAGATAAAAGGGTTGAGTCTTCCTGGGAGGAGAAAGAATCAGAGATGAAATCACAGAAGAAAAATATTTATGGTGCCCACTAGAACAGCTACAGTTTTTTCAAAAAGAAAACAAGCTGTTGATAAGAATGTGGAGAAATTAGAATCGTGTTTCTGGGGGGAATGTAAAATGTTGTAGCCACTTTGGAAACATTTTGGCGGTTCCTCACAATGTTAAACATAGAGGTACCATATGATCCAGCAATTCCACTTCAAGGTATATACTCAAGAGAAATGAAAACATATGTCTACAATAAAGCTAGTACCTGTAATTAATAGTGTTATTCATAATAGTGAAAAAGTGGAAATAACCCAAATGTCCATTAATTGCTGAAAGTAAAAACAAAATGTGGTATAGCCATACAATAAAATATCATCCAGTCATAAAAAAGAATAAAGAACTGATAAATGCTACAACATGGGTGACCCTTGAAAAATTACACTAAGTGAAACAAGTCAGTCACAAAAGGCTACATATTATATGATTCCATTGATATGAAATTCCCAGAATAGAGAAATCCATACAGACAGAAAGTAGTGGTTGTCAGGATCTGGGAGAAAGGGGTAGTAGAAAGTAACTGCTAATGGATACAGGGTTCCTTTTTTGGGTGACAAGAGTGTTCTGGTAGTGGCGATGGTTGCACAACATTGTGGATGTGCTAAAAACCACTGAATTTTACACGTTAAAGTGGTGAATGTTATGTTATATGAATTATTTCTCAATAAAAAAAAAAATTTAGGTGGGACTTCAAAGACAAGTAGGGATAGGCCAGGCAAAGCAAGGGGAATGAGGACCCCCAGGCAGAGGGAACTCCTAGGGTCAAAGTTCAAAAGCAACAACAAACAAGCTTAGTTCAAAAAATGGTAAGAATCTGGTAGAATGGCTGTGCTACTCAAAGGCAGTCAGTGGGCTGTGGATTGTTTGTTATGTTCTCTGATGATACAAGCAAAGAAATCAAGAGAACGCTGTAGAAACATTAGCAACTTGACATTGCGTGGTTGGTGGCCTCCAGTCCTTGGACAGGATACAGACCAAATGTGATCACATTCGTGTGGTAGGTAGGTCGCCCAAGCTGCACACTAGTTCTGTGCAGTAGGACCACATAGCTGACCTTGACGGATGGGAAATGAAAACAGCGGGTTCTTCACTTTGTAAAATTTGAGACGTACTGTCATATGGGATGCATTATAAGGAGTAACAGGCTGGAGACATAGGTTGGGAACCGAGTGTGAAGAGCCTTATAAGTAAAATAGTTTGAAATCGCTTATTTGTCCAGAATTCTTTAACCAAGTTGTGGTTAGTTATGTACCATGAGTGACACTGTGACACTTGTAAGCATGATTATCTCTTAGGAGTTGAGAAAATAGAGGAATCAGGCAATCAGGGGAAAGAAGATCTTTAAAAACAAAACAAACACACCTGGGAACCAGTGAGGGCACATCTATTCCAGCTTGGAGCCAACAAAAAGAACATGGAATCCTCACAAGGGGTTAAAAGAGGCGCATAACACACTAATTAAGACCCAAAGATTTGTTTATATTTATGCAATAAGAGAAACCAGAATAAGCCATCCCAGGAAGAGAAACTGAGTTGAGAGCTGGGTTAACGGTAGAGAGACAAATGAGGCAGGCAGAGGACAGGTAGGAAATCTCACAGCTCACACTCTCCCACAAAGGGTAAGAGCCAAGCCAGCCTGCTCCACGTGTGGGAAAATACTTAACCCCTCGGAAGAAGAGCGTGTATTGATCCCAGACATTGTTATTCCTGTATGCGGGTGGGGGGGGGGGAGGGGGACAAAGAAAGGAAAGGAAACCAAGGTATTGACAGAAAAACCAGTTTCTACTTTCTCAAATGTCTTGGATGTCACTATGAAGCAACCATAAGACTTCCCCTGTTGTCACATGTTGACTCATTCTTTCCCAAGCAAGGCCGTTTATTTAATGTCTAGTTTCGTTAAAGTCGATGAGATTTTGTTTCAGAATCCGGGGCAGTGCTAATGTAAATGCTTGTTTGTCTGGCGTTGAGCAGGACGAAGCAAGATCATGCTCTGCGCAAGTAAAGCAATGTGCCATGTCATGTTGCCAAATGGTTGCATCATTTCTAAACTTTCCAGAAGACTGGATGGATGAGAGGTCATCTATGTTTATTTTGTGAAGTTTGGCCTACCAGGAAATGTGTGGGTACAAGAGATATTTTAGGCCCATGAGACTCTCACTTTAGATGCTTAATCCAGCAGCATGTGTTATAAGCTGCAGTCTCTAACTAAGTCTTTGAAAAGAGTGGCAAGTTGTGAAGTATGCAAGGTTTCTGGCTGCATTAACAGAGCCACGTATAAAAATCCTGTTGCCAAACAGAGACTAGAACCAGATGACAGAGACTGAAAACACACTCCATATATTGACTTTCTCTATAAAATACTCATTATAACCTAATCCAGTAATATTTATTTCTAGGAGAATTGTATAATCACTCACCAATCCATATTAATTAAGGCATAAATTGAACTTGAAAGATTTTTTTTTTTTTTTTTTTTTTTGTGGTATGCGGGCCTCCCTCTGTTGTGGCCTCTCCCGTTGCGGAGCACAGGCTCCGGAAGCGCAGGCCCAGCGGCCATGGCTCACGGGCCCAGCCGCTCCGCGGGATGTGGGATCCTCCCAGACCGGGGCGCGAACCCGGTTCCCCTGCATCGGCAGGCGGACGCGCAACCGCTGCGCCACCAGGGAAGCCCGAAAGAAGATTTTTAAACAGAATTTTTCATGTCGGTTTTCTTTAAGAATACAATAGAATTACTTCACAACAAAGAAGGGGAAAAAATGTTTTAAGGAAGTAATTTTTAATGTACAATTTAACAGATGTGATCATTAATGGCCCACCAGCAACCCTCACATCCTTCATGATCCAGAAGATAACAATATTCCCTTCCCTAGAATAAACTGCTTTTCTCTACTTTTTCATGTGGTTCTGGGGGGCGAAGGGGTTGCCAAAGAAAATATCACTCACACAAACACACTCCCAACACACACACACTCCTTCCTACCCCCGTCACACACATAAAGTAAAAGGAAACCCAGAAATAGGAGATAATGTTACTAACACCCAGGGGAAGGCAATGCCCAGAGAGGGAAACAGAGGCCAGCTCTGTCCCCAGAATGCACTGGAGCGAGCCAATCCATCACCTCTATTGTTTAAGCTCTTTGAGTTGAGTTTCTGTTTGAAACCAAAAGAATCCTAACACCAAAACCCAAGATGTTCATCTCCCAAGTAGACAGTATTCCTCGCTGTACTATTTCAGGGGGTTGGAGGGGCATTCTGGAATGGTGCAGTGGAGAATACTGGCTAGGTGACTATCACTCCCTGGAGCACAACCCCATTTACATAAGCTACATGTGAGTGGTGCCCCCTGGAGTGGTGCAGTGTGAAGTATGAGGGTAGTCATAAACCCCCCCTTGCTGTACCAATCAGCACCATCAGTCTTTCCACATACCTTGGGTAAGCCAGCTTCCTCTAGGACTTCCTGCCTAACGCTGCTATTCCTGCCACCACCATTCCCATTTTTCATGAAATGCCTCCAAGAGAATGTTTCTTCACTATCTCCTTTCCCTGGATCCTCACAATGCAGGTACCACTTTTTCCACGGAGAATCTTTTAGCTCAACCCCCAAGTGGAACAAGGCCACTTCACATAGCCAATGGATGCCAATTATTTCTTTCTAATTCCTGGCTCCATAATTCTTGGCCCTAGAATTCCTTGTATTCCTACTTTCCTAGAGGCTACAAATTCATTTCTCAAAAATCAACCTCAAGTCACGTGTCCTTTCATCTTTTCCAGTTGTCTGATGCAGTTTCTTCTTTGACTTTCTCTCTCCTTCCATATCAGATTTGGAATCCATGCTTCCTCTCTGCTTTTAGTATAATAGTAACTTGGAAAATGTACCACCTTTTTAAAAAAAAATATTTCGAGTCTTGGAAGCAGTATTTATCAAAACTGGAGAGTTTCTTTGCATGTAGGAATTTGCAACCAGCCAAGCCCTAGATTCTTTTCTTGCTGATTGTAGATAAACCTTTTCAACTCATGGTACACATCTCCAGGGGTCCTGATAATTTACAAATGGTAGAGGGAAAGGGTCTCCAACCTTGAAAACACTCTTGATGAAAAATGAAAAACAGACTTCATTGCCAAGCCTTTAACCAAATATCATAAAACAAAACAACAAATGGACAATGACAACAACAATGAATCATTATAAAGAAAGAGTCATCTTTTTAAAGACATACAGCGCAAGTGCGAAAGAAAATAAGTTGATACATGGGAAGCTAGTACAGCCATGTGTTAAATATTCTTCCTGGGACCAAGCTGGAAACTCTCCTCTGAGCATCGCAAGGCTTCTGCCTCCCACCTGTCTCTGCATCAGTCATTTTTCAATATCAATTCATTTTCCACCTGAGTCATCCGTTCATTCAACATGTTTTATCAAATCCCGGCTGTGGGCCAGGAACCATTGTAGGCACCAGGAAAGCAGCAAAGGGAAGAGACAAGGTCCCTGCTCTTGTGGAGTTTGTATCTAGTGAGGGAGAAAGACCATAGTCACATGAACGCATGAACAAGGTAATTCCAAATTGTGGCAGGTACCACAGACAGTAAGGCAGGATCATCTTGATCGAAACTTTTATAAATTTCCACAGCTATGCCCTACTTAAGATCTTTCCTTCTTAGCTAGCTGATTACAGTCATCTCTTACCGGTCTTCCCATTCCCTGCTTGCTGTCTGATGCATAGCTGATTGTGTTATTTCTCAGCTCAGAAATCTCAAAATGTGCCACAGTACCGTCCACGTGAAATACTAGCCCTTCCCCTGCCATTGAAGACACTCATGTTGTGATCCCAAACCCCCTTCCAGGCCCATCTCCCACCTTGCCCCTTGCACATTCTGTGTTTTAGGCAAACTAGACAACTCTTGGGGCCTAGACATTCCACGGGCTTTCCTGGCTTCCACCCCTACCTGGCAAACTCTGTATGGCTTATCCCAGAGGATATCTACCTGTTGAAGCTCCTCTTCATGTTCTTCCTCCTTTCTCCCCCCCAATACAAAAAATATCCTTTCTCCCCCGAAATACAAAAAATATCCTTTCCTTCCTTGGGCCCCCAAAAGATTGTATTTGTCCATGGGACTTTATCTTTAGAGTTACTGCTGCCCTATCTAATCACTCCTGAACAGGGATGGTGTCTCCATAATTTCTGTACTCATATTGCTAGACACTGTGCTTGATAAGTAGTAGCTTCTTGATAATATTTATTATGAAAGTGATTTAGAATGAATTGAGTGACTAATAGTAACTTTTTTTTTTTTTCCTTCCTTTGCGGTACGCGGGCCTCTCACTGCTGTGGCCTCTCCCGTTGCGGAGCACAGGCTCCGGACGCGC
>NC_041214.2:65221782-65223795 GCF_002837175.3 Physeter macrocephalus
CTCAGCGGCCATGGCTCACGGGCCCAGCCGCTCCGCGGCATGTGGGATCTTCCCGGACCAGGGCACGAACCCGTGTCCCCTGCGTCGGCAGGCGGACTCTCAACCACTGCGCCACCAGGGAAGCCCTATCAGTAACTTTTGATTATATGAATTATTCCATCATGGCTGCATCTAGTCCCTCTAGATTGAAGTTTAGTGATGCATTTGGCTAAAAGTGAGTCTTACAACACTTTACACTTAGTGTACAAAAACACTTTTGTTGGATTGGTAGCTCATGTTAGGAAGAGAACAAGAACTAATATTATTGATCACCTACTTACGAGTCAGATATTATACTAGACACCTCACATATATCATCCTTCGTTGAAGCAAGGAGATCACCTTCATGGCAAAAAGCAGGCATCTCAGTGTACAAATTTATCTTTCAAAATTCAGGACAATTTCATTTAACAAATTCTATATTTACTTGTTTATTGTTTTTTTTTTTAACGTCCATCTTCACTTATCTCTTTCCCCAATTAGAGATTTGTCTCTTTCTTCTACTTCCTCTTCTTTTTTCTCCCCTCCTACTTCTGTATTCCCAGCACCTAAATAGAATAGTGCTGGGGAACCAGAGTAGGCACTCAAAAATTATTTAACAAGTAGATAATTTGACTTTTATGGGTTTTTTTAATATCCCTACAAATTCTACCCTAGTAGGTCTTGCAGTTGGTCCCTGAGAATAAAATGACCATTTTGAACATTTGTATGTGAAGATCACATTCTTCTCTGCTGTAAATAAAACTCAAACATTTGTCCCAAGTGACCCAGCTTCACAGGTGTACGTCCTGAGAACCAGAAACATCTGGGTGAAGAGGGAGGGGAAAGACCTGCAATGTTCCAATCCCACAAAACTTTTTAAAAGACAAAATGAGAGAAAGCTTTAAGAACAGCCAAAGCCTTTTGCAAAAAGAATTCCCTTGTGGAATGAGGGAAAATTTTGGAACAGAGGTTTCCCTGGGGCTGGAAGTGTTACTGGCCTCAAGAATGATCTGAAGCAACAGCACTGCTTGAGTCAGTGTGGGTTCCAAGTTCAGCGCCTGCCAAATCCAGGATTTCTCCTCCTCAGTTCTAAAGACAAACCAGAGAGAAATTAAATCTGTTGGAGATCTGAGGTGCAAGGGAAAGTACATGTGGCTACAATGAAGAGAAGGAGTCATTTCTATTTATTTTTTAATACCAGGCTGCTCTTTATTTGGTGTTCCTCAGATTCTTGCATAATAGTGTTTCATTTACTTATGTGTGGGTGTTGCTAGTAACTGTACACTCTTTTCTTCAATAAATAAGGCAGGTGGGACATTGCCATTAGAAAATATATTGATTTGCCTTTTTTTGAACTTGCAGGATAAAGACTAAGCCTGTTTGTTTCAAGATATCCACCTAAATAAACACTAAAAATACTAAACAGTAAATATTTCTTAAACTTCAGCCCAGAAAACTGCTGCATTTTTAGAGTATTTTCTCCTCTATTTGAGTCCTTACTTCTTTTGCACCTGAACTGTGAAAAGAAGGAAAAAACAATTATTTTTCCCATCCTGGCACAGCCTTTGTTTTTAATACCATCTTTGAAATGGCAATACCAGGGTCAGCAGTGGCTTCTCTAAGTGGCAGATGATTTCCTCTTGCCAAAGGAGATAAAGGGTGAGGATGAAGGAACGTCTGGGGACTTCCCTGGTGGTTCAGTGGTAAAGAATCCACTTTCCAATGCAGGGGACGTGGGTTCAGTCCCTGATCGGGGAACAAAGATCCCACATGCCGCAGGGCAACTAAGCCCGTGCACCACAACTAAAGAAGAGAAAACCTGCACGCCGTAACTAGAGAGAAGCTCACATGCTGCAACGAGTGCCACAACAAAGATCCCGCATGCCGTAACGAAGACCCGACGCAGCCAAATAAATAAAGAAAATAAATTTTAAAAAAAGGAACATCTGGGGGCTTCCCTGGTGGCGCAGTGGTTGCGCGTCCGCCTGCCGA
>NC_041214.2:65223858-65232920 GCF_002837175.3 Physeter macrocephalus
GATCCCGCGTGCCGCGGAGCGGCTGGGCCCGTGAGCCGTGGCCGCTGGGCCTGCGCGTCCGGAGCCTGTGCTCCGCAGCGGGAGAGGCCACGGCGGAGGGAGGCCCGCATACCACCAAAAAAAAAAAAAAAAAAAAAAAAAAAAAAAAAAGGAACATCTGGCTTTCTGGCCCCAACACATGATACCAGGAGGATTATCTCTTTGATTCTTTATCCCCTTTAAATTCATCTCTTATCTCTCTAATATTCCCCTCCCTCAAAGTTCAGATTCAGTCAATATTTACGTGTCCGTCATAAGCCATTCATGTGATACATATTAATAGAGTGATTTACTCCTTTATTTAATAGTTAATTATTGAGCTCCTAATATGCACCATGCCTTATCTAGACTCTAGGGTTAAAACCACAAAGAAGAAAGGGTCTTTTCCCTAAAGTCTAAGGATGAACAATTAAAGCATGATTGGTACTGTGATAGAGGCAAACGTAAAGTAACATGATAGAAGAAGGGAAGAACATCTAACTCTGTTACAAGAAGACCATAGACAGCATCATGGAAAAAGTGATGAATAGGAGTAAACCCACAAGAGGGAAAGAACAGAGAAAAGCATGTGCAAAAGTCCAGAGGCAAGACACAGCAAGCAACCTTATAAAACTACAAATAGTTCAGTGTAGTTGAAGGATACATTGCAGGGAGTGGTGGTCAGACACAGTGTGGGAGAGACTAGACCATGAAAAAGCTTTATATCCTGCAGACCAGAGGGAGTCAGTAAAGAATATTAAACAGGGTTGAGGGAAGGGGCATGATTATAGATTCAGAAAGATCACTGTGGGTTCAATGTGAAGACTGGAAACCAAGAGACCTGTTGGGAGGTTACCATGGTAATCCAAAGAGAAAAGGACACCCAAACTCAGCTAGTGACAGTGCAAGTGGAAATGCACTGAGCTGAGAAATGTTTGGGGAAGGTAGAATGTTGAGGATCTGGCTACTGATTGGATGTCGGGGTCAAGGAGTAGGAAGAGTCAAGGACAGTGCCCAGGAGAAGGAGCAGGTTTTAGAGGAGAAGTGAAGAGAATAATTCAACTGTGGCCTGATTGAGTGGAGATGCCTGTGGGGCATCCAGGTGTAAACATCTAGAAGACTTTGTGAAATATAGATCTGAGGCTCAAGAGAGGCTTCTGGACCACTGGCATGGTTTCAAGGATCATTAGCCTGTAAATATTCATTGTAGCTATGAGAATGGATGGAATCACCTAGGTAGAGTATGTAATGGAAGGAAAGAGACCCAAGGTCAGAGACTTGAGGACACTGAGTTACAAGAAGGACAAGGGAAACAGTGTCCAAAAGGGGCCTGAAAAGGGGCAGCCACAGGTATAGGAGGGAAACTAGGAGAACGTGGTTGAATAGAAGACAAGGGAAGAGGACATTCCAACAGAGAAGGGAGAGATGGACGGTGTCAAATGCTGAGAGGTCAAGTCAGATAAGAAATGAGAATGTTCATGAAATTTAGCAAAAAGGAGACTGTTTGTGACTTGAGTGAGAGCAGGTTCAGAGGAGAGTTGTGGGCAGAAGCAGACTATAGTCAGTTGAGAAGGAAGGGAGGTAAGGAAGCTAGAGCAAATGTGAAGAGTTATTTCAAGAACTTGCGCTGTGAGGGGGAAGAGGGATAAGAGGAAAATGGGTGGGGGGAGGGAAAGGAGAGTTGGAGGGAGGATTTTTTTTTTTTAAGGTAAAAGAGACTTGAGAAGTCTTTAAATGGGAAGGATTTAATGAAAATGTCAATGTTGAAATATAGAGACAGGGTAATTGTTGGAGGGAAGTGCCTGAGGAGGTCCAAGGTGATGAGAACCTAGGTACAGGTAGAGAGGTTAGTTTTAGGAGAAGGTATGCACAGGTATAGAGACAGGCGGCATGGAGGGAGGGGTGGCAGGAAGGTGTGGGCATTCTTGTCTGTGGCTTACATGTTTTTGGGAAGTAGCAGGCAAGGTTATCTGGGGTCTGGGTGAGGTAGAAGTATTAAGGGGTGGAGTAGAAGGTTTCAGGTAAATGGAGGAAAAGGCTTATAAAGATGCCGTGGAGACTGAAGGAACAAAGCTGACCAGGGAAGCAGGAGTCCTGGGGCAGTGCAGATGGCCCAGGTGCTGTGGGAGTGAATTGGGAGTACACCCCTCCCAAGGGTTGGGTGATCTTCTCCAGCAGTGCCCCCAGCCCTGAGCACGAAGAAGGTAGACAGCTGTGAGTGGAAGAGTTTTGCCTGAAATTCCTGATGGAAAGACAACTTGAAAAGGCTGCAGGGGGAGCACAAAGTTCAGGAGTGAGCCAGCTTTCCAGGAAGTGGGGGCAGTGCCCATTATTTTTTGAAAATAATATACTGATATATTTTTATTCTAATTAACTCCCAAAGCTTAGGTCCGCCTGACTCACATATGGGATAGGCTGTCAACCAGGCATGAATACAAGCCATGTTGAAAATATTGAGGGGGGCACTTTTGATTATGATTGATTATGAAGTGCTGCTGGCATTTACTGGGTGAAGGTCAGGGTTGTTAAATGTCCAACCACGCCTGGGACCATCCCACCCAACCAAGAACTGTCCTACCACATGTGGCAGTGCTGCTCCCATTGAGGAACACTGGCAGAAAATGTGGTGGCCAGCCTCCAAATCAAGCCCCCATTGATCCCTGTCTCCTGGTACTCACACACTTGTCCTGTCCCCGCACTCCCAACGTTGTACAGGGCTCGGTCTCTGTGGTGGACAGAATATGGCAGAAGTGAGTCACTCCTGGGATTAGCTTATAAAAGACTGCAGCTCCTATCTTGGTCACTCTTTCTCGAATCACTCACTCTGGGGGAAGCCCTGTTGTGAGCAGTCCTGTGGAAAGGCCCTCTTGTGAGGAACTGAAGCCTCCTTCCGGTAGCCACATGACTGAGCTTGGAAACACATCCTCTAGTTCCAGTCAAGTTTTCAGAGACTGTAGTCCTGGGCAAGAGCTGGAGGGCAACCCACCCAGCTAAGCCACTTCTGGATTCCTGACCCTCAGAAACCATGTGAGATTCTAAACATTTGTTGTCTTAAGTTGCTCCGTCTGGGGAGTAATTTAGTTCAGGGCAAGACTAGACTTGATGGTCAGACACAGCAGACTCAGTCCATAGAGTTCTAACGTGAGTCATGGGAATGGTAACTCAGGATATGACATAAAGGAAGTTTGTGTCTACTTAAAGAGAAAGGGGAAGTAGCAGCTCTTTGGGGGAGGAGGTGAGAAGATAAGGGAAGGGGAAGAAAAGGAAGCATTCAGGCACTTGGGTCCTAGGTTCTGCCTCGCGGGCCACTCTAAGTGGTTGTGCAGCTTGTTTGCTGCCTATGGGTGCCTGGCCAAGGAGCCAAGTAGTCAGTTTGAAACCGAAAGGTATTAAAATCTCTTTAACTGATAAGTTTATGCCCCATCCTACCTGCTCAGAGACTAGACTAGAGAGCTACAGGAAATAATTTATAGAGAAATTTGTTAAAGCTTTTGTTTTTTACATTTTCCAATTTGTAATGGATTTCATTTTTGCCCCCACTGAACCACCAGTGCAGTAATTACAGTAATTACCTGATTCTTTTCCCCTGAAATTAAAAAAAAATGAAGCATTAAATGCAAATACCCCATTTGCTTGCCTTTAGATCAAATTCCCAGTGCACTCAGTCACCCCAAAGCATATTATCTAAATGGCAAAATGATCAATATTGTATATTCTAGATTTCAAATAACCTGACCATTGACTATTGTGGATCTCTAGAAAAACTGCTTCTTAATAAAATGTGAGAAAGATCTCAAAGATTAATAAATGTGCTAGCATGGAGGAAGTTGAGGCTCTAAGTGCCTACAAAATTGTCTTCCTCTCCATAGTAGAATGCAAAAAGGAAGGAAGAAGAAGAGGAAAATCAGAGAGGAAGATAATTCCACTTCTTAGCATTTATCCTCATTTTTATTTTGCTCCCTCATTCATTTTTATATTATATTCTCCCACTTTATCTTGAAGGAAATAATCTTTCTCAAACTGAAGTTAACAGACTATCAAGATTTTCAGGTTGTTCTTGGTGCCAACTCTTTAGAGAAGGGTGGAGGTATTGTACTGGGTCAATGAACAACCAAAGAAAAATAAATCTATGGATGTGTAGGGACCTAGGGAGGCTCCCAAAAGATGAATAATTCATCTTCCTACTGGACTTGGAGTTACAATTAGGAACCAGCAGCTGTTCCCAGGGTTAAGTCAATACTAAGGACTCTATGTCATCAGTAACAAAGTTCTACAGCAAACACAGACACCCCCAGGACAGATCAGATGACAGGAGAGAATACAGGCCAGACCCCCACTAGCTAAGGCTTATCAACAATTCCTTAGAATGAACTGAAGGGTGACAGCAAAACTTTTGTTACGAACCCCCATTACCTTTAGACCCTTGCTAATCGAAGTGTGATCCATGGAACAACCATAGCAGCATCACCGGGAGCTTGTTGGAAACATCGCATCTCAAGCTCTGCCTCAGACATGCTGAATTGGAATCTACAAACAGGTGAATCACATGCATATTACAGTTTAAGAAACGTTGTTTTGGATTTCACTGAACAGAAGCATGTAAGATTTCTGATTAAAGAACCCCTCTAGGTATGCTTACTCATAGAAATCTCATCCAGGTGAACTTTACCTGGCCATTGCTGTCAAGATTTTGATATGCAGATGAGCAAAAACAGATAAGCAACACCCTCTGGAGATTTAGGTTTTAATAAATGTCTACCTGTGTCTGGGGGATGCTGCATGCTGCAAGACTACCTATTAAATACCACCTGAGGAGGGGTGGGATAGGGAGGGTGGGAGGGAGATGTGAGAGGGAGGGGATATGGGGATATATGTATATGTATAGCTGATTCACTTTGTTATACAGCAGACTCTAACACACCATTGTAAAGCAATTATACTCCAATAAAGATGTTAAAAAAAATAATACCATAGTAACAATTTAGTATTTGTATATTGAGCATTCATCCAAAAATCACTCATAGTACATGTCCACATGTACTCTGGGCAGGGATCTAGTCTTAGAACACTGACCAAACCTGAAGTAAGTAATCTTTCTTTTCCAGCTTAAACTACAACTCATAAAAGTCAAGATCTACACATAATTGAAAAGGTTTTAAATTAAGGAAATTTTTAAAATTTTACTCTCCTGTTTTTTTGTTTTGTTTTGTTTTGTTTTGCAGTACGCGGGCCTCTCACTGTTGTGGCCTCTCCCGTTGCAGAGCACAGGCTCCGGACGCGCAGGCTCAGCGGCCATGGCTCACGGGCCTAGCCACTCCGCGGCATGTGGAATCTTCCCGGACCGGGGCACGAACCCGTGTCCCCTGCATCAGCAGGCGGACTCTTAACCACTGCGCCACCAGGGAAGCCCTACTCTCCTGTTTTTAACACAGTCAATAGGAAAATAAATTTTCTGTAGGGAAAATACTAGAAACCATAAAATATACACTTGAAATATACTTTCTGGTCAGTTCACATGAAACACCTGGGACCAGGAAAAGAAGAAAAATACACAAAACAAGGGAAAAAGCAGGAAGGCTCAAAGAAAGCAGGTTAAGAATGTGATAGAGGTGAACAGAAGAGAGACAGAGGTATAAGTAGAGTGAGGCAGACACGGGTGCAATGGTATGTGAGGTATTAGGCACATTAGAGCTGCTTCTGTGATACCTGATATATCAATACATTTGAGTTCAGAGTAAGAGATCGTTTCCTGTCACTTCTTTTTATAAAATTCTGTAACCATCCCCTCTGATCTTATCAAATATTGCTGACTCTAAAACTGAGGGGATGCAGCAGCCCTTTTGTGCTTAGAGGTACTCAGGTATCACCTCCAATTATAAGAGGAGGATTAATTAATTGTCAACAAGGATAATTTGTAGAGTTCTAATATTTATTGTGCTCTGAAAGACCCCCTGTAAGAACCTTGTCATCTAACTATTAGTCATCAAAGCAATGATATAATTAGACTGCATCAGCATACTCTAATACCAGACTAGTAATCACTTATTCTTTTATAAAACATATCCAAGAATAGAGGTGACATCTCAGTAAATCCATGTAAAATTGACAGTTAAGATATTCTTCAGAAACGTAAAATTTATTTTAATAGAGGACCACATCAAACTGTCTGAGTGAAGAATAGTAGGTAGGACCCATTGGTTTTATCACTCCATGAGCATTAAAAAATTTTTTGTTTTGGGTTTTTTTTTTTCACTCTTAAGGTAGAAATTTATATGGGCTACAATCTTCTCAAGGCTTACATTGCTCTAGGATGAAGTGGCATATAGAAGATGGGTGCATAAACCTACTCACCCCCAGATTACATTTCACACATTGTAACAATAATGTGCAAGGAAGCAAAGAGGCTGGCAAGTTCATAAATATAGAGTAATTTGAGATTTCTCATGCAAGTTATTCTAGAAATGCCAAGTATCTTGTTTATGACAGCCCAAGGATTGAAATATAGGTTGTCATGTTCACTACCGCACAGACAGCGCAGAGTGAAAGGCTTTCATGTTACAAATAAAACAAGTAGAGGGGGAAACAGGATTCATCTTGCTGAAGCTCTATATGGCAAAGTTATTTGGTTCATTGTGAATGGAAATAAAATATTCTATGGAAAGAAGAAAACATAGCTTTTAGGGAGATAGGCTGCTTTTTAAAAGATGAATTTGTGATTCCACAATGACAAAAGCTGGAGTGTTATTTCCTAGTCCTTTTTACATTTTAACTGTTGCTGAAACTAAAGTAATGGAAAAATTATATTTGTATGTATAAAGTGACTATGAATTATCCATTCATTACAAGCATTTTATCCCTTATCTATATAGATACAGTTATAGCCTTGTTTTCCATCATTTCAGAAAACAGGATGCTGGTCGATAAAAATTCCAGTTAAGTAAGTACATATTCATTTTCTCTGAGTCAGTCTCTCTCTTATTTTGTCCTTCATTCTTTCCTCCCAAACTGGGCAGAAGATATGTGTCCCAGAGATCTAACTTTCCTTTCCAAAAATTAGCAGGAACAATAAATAACTCTAACTAAAATTTCCACTGTTTTTTAGTCTCTAACGTTGTCATTTAGTAAAGAGTTTTGTATGATAGATCACCAGATGTGTTGAATCTAGATAGATTAGTAAAATACTAGATAACAGCATTTGGCTGTAACTGCACTTTAAAAAATATTGTTTATATATGCATATTTTATCCATGTGTGCTATATATGTATATCATTTTTACAAGATTGTCAATTCCATAAGGATAGCATCTATCTTCTTCCTTCTGTATTCCTGGAACATAGCATAGTCTCTAGCATAGAGTAAATATGTGATACATTTATTTACTCATTGACTAATTTTTATTGAGCACCTACTGTGTTCCAGGCACTGTTTCTAGATGTTGGGGATATAGGATTAAAGAAGAAAGAGAAAAAGAAAGTTTCTGCTCTTATGGTGTTATATTCTAGTAGGGAATAACCAGCAAACAAATAAGTAAAACACATAGTATATACCCTGAGGAAAAATATTAAGCTGCATAAAGGGTGGAAAGTGATGCGAATGAGATGCTACCAGATACTGGGTGGTTATAGTAGAAGCTGTGCTGTGCCACCCAGCTCTCCCTTCAGCAAGAGACACTCATTCCCTCAGCTGCCATGAATGTTGGATGCTGAGGGTTCACATCTGAGTCCTCCCTAGGAACTGCTCTTGATAGGAGGAAGCTGCCTTGCCCAAGGTTACCCTCCTCTCTGGGGGCAGCCTGCATCCGATAATGACTTCATGCAGTGGTGCAGATCTCTCTTGCCTCAACTGGAACAGTTGTGCGAGTTCAGCTCCAGAGCTCACTATAGGATCAGCTGAGGCCTCTGTTGTAACTGCATCAACAGTTGAGCATCTTCCACTTTTCAATGTTGCTTCCTTCAACCTCAGCCATCACAGATATTGGTCCCATATATACTCCCCAATAAATCTCCTCATGTAAATCTCAGAGTCTCAGAGTGAGCAAGGGGATAACGGCATCTGGATTTTAATCCAAGTACAGTTGTCAAATAGGTACTTGATATGTCATTCTGGAGTTCAGGGAAGAAGTGAAGCTGAGGCTATGAATTTGGGAATTGTCAGTGTAGCTAAAATAAAAATCACCCGGGGAATAAGTGAAAATAGAGAATAAAAGAGGTAGTAGGATGGATTTTGGAGCCCTCCAATATTTACAGATCAGGAGGGATGGAAAGAAACAGCGAAGAAAATTGGAAAGAAGCAGCCATTGTGATAGCAGGACCATGGAATGGTGTCCTGGTAACCAAGAGGGAAAAATGCTTCAAGGAGGAGGGAATGATCAAATGCTACAGACAGATCTAACTGATGAAAACTGAATTGATGATTAGTTTTCACAGCATAGAGGTCATTGATTGTAGTTTCAATGGAATGGTGAGAACAAGAGTATAATTTATTGAATGAGTATAATATGTCTTGTAAGTCAAGATTTATTAAATGCCTATTATATTAACAGGATATATCTATACTTCTGTATTTGAGAAGGTTGGTGCCAGAGCAGTGCCTGGCACATGGTATATGCTGAATGCATATTTTATGAATGATGAATTACATGCTGCCATTTTTGGTGAGTACACACCATCACTGATCTAATGGTATAGAATTTTAAGCATAAAAAGAGATTGTAATTTTTCCTCTTAATTCAACTACCCCTTTTTACGATCGTGCAAGCCATGGACTAAGGTGGGACCAGAATTAAAACCTCCAAAGTTAAGTTCTTCATTTTATCTACTACAACATCCTGGCATATGAAACATTTGCTTTATGTAACTCTGTGAATCTAAAATCAACTTCAGTTCAAAGTTGAGAAAAATCAAAACATTTTTTCAGAATGTTCACGTTTTTTTTTAACATCTTTATTGGAGTATAATTGCTTTACAATGGTGTGTTAGTTTCTGTTTTACAACAAAGTGAATCAGCTATACATATACATATATCCCCATACCTCCTCCCTCTT
>NC_041214.2:65233434-65361468 GCF_002837175.3 Physeter macrocephalus
GTTGGACACTTAGGTTGCTTCCATGTCCTGGCTATTGTAAATAGATCTGCAATGAACATTGTGGTACATGACTCTTTTTGAATTATGGTTTTCTCAGGATATATGCCCAGTAGTGGGATTGCTGGGTCATATGGTAGTTCTATTTTTAGTTTTTTGAGGAACCTCCATACTGTTCTCCATAGAGGCTGTATCAATTTACATTCCCACCAACAGTGCAAGAGGGTTCCCTTTTCTCCACACCCTCTCCAGCATTTATTGTTTGTAGAATGTTCAAATATTTATTCACCCAATCCCTCAATGAGATCTCTTAATGCTTCTAAATAGATTAAATTGTATGAAACTTTCTAATTAAAAGTTTACTTTTTAGCAGCAACGTCCTACTGCATGGCACAGAGAACTATTTTCAATATCCTATGATAAACCATAATGGAAAAGAATATTTTAAAAAACATATATATATGTATAACTGAATCACTTTGCTCTACAACAGTAATTAACACATTGTAAATCAAATATACTTCAATAAAAAAAAATTAAAAAAAGAGTTTACTTTTTAATTCTCTGTTTTCATTGGTAAAATACTAAGGAGTCTACATTGTGCTAAAAGTTTCCATTTTACTTAGAAAAGTAACTCTTTGAAATACAACAGTATGGGATTTAGGGCTTATTCTTCTCATCCTAAGCAAAAAGTTTCCTTGCTTGATTCTTTTCAGTTAAGTCTTTTTTTTTTAATTTATTTTTTATACAGCAAGTTCTTATTAGTTATCTATTTTATACACATCTGTGTGTACATGTCATTCCCAATCTCCCAGTTCATCCCACCACCACCACCACCACCCCGCCGCTTTCCCCCCTTAGTGTCCATACGTTTGTTCTCTACATCTGTGTCTCTATTTCTGCCCTGCAAACCGGTTCAGTTAAATCTTTAATAGAGCAATAAAGCATAAACCTTATCATTTGAACAAACTTTAAAGCTCTTTTGTGTACATGGTGATTCTCTTGAAAAATGATTTTGGATGATGCAATTTGAATTGAGATAAATGTACGTTGTACTAGTCACTTGTACTCCGAAGAGTCTAGTTTATTTTCAAGTAATCTAAGTATTTAACATCAAAAACCAGACAGTAAAAAATGCAATATTGTGAAATTTTCTAATTTATTTTATAGAGAGAGATTTTGAATGTTGTACTCATAAAAATACTAGCTGTGGCTAATATCACTGAACCAGCCTTGGCAGAAACTTCAAAAAGCAACTGTCAAGTGCAGAAAAATAGAGATTAGATTAATAAAATTTTATTCTGGTAAGTTTTACTAATCAATGCTGCTGATGCCGATGCCAAAATCAAAAGTGTAATTTACTTGTCTCATTGGCTAATATGTTATAATCTTTTTTTCTGGAAGTGTCAGATAGTCTAAGAGAAAACAGAAAATGTCAGCTGTATTCAGTTTGGTCATGGAGACAGTGAGCAAGCATGATGTAAGCCTATTTATTTTAGGTCTACCCAGGCCAAGTTAAAGAGAAAGGAAGCCATTATGTAGATCATTTGGCCTTCAAAACTTGCTATGGAACAAAAACAGGGTTTTTATTTTATTTTATTTCTTTTTATTTTTGACTGCGTTGGGTCTTCGTTGCTGCGCACGGGCTTTCTCTAGTTGCGGCGAGCGTGGGCTACTCATTGCCGTGGCTTCTCTTGTTGTGGAGCACGGGCTCTAGGCACGCAGGCTTCAGTAGTAAAACAGCGTTTTTTAAATGATTCAGTGTACTTCAACAAAGTTTATCTCCAATAATAAAAAAAGATTCATTTGAAACCACTCAATGTAATAATTGAATTAGGCAAAGATGCAAAATCCACTGGATTAAAGGTAGTTGGAAAACAAGACATTCATTTGGCTTCAAAGACGCATCCTACATATTACTTATTAATTACAATGGAAAATGGTACTTTTATAATGGAAAGATGCTGTAGACACACACATACATGTTTATACACAGATATGTATAAATATATAAAAATTTTTATATATTAAAAATTTACATACTTCTCTACAACTTGCTTTTCTTTTTCTTTTTTTTGAGGTAAAATTGACATATAACGTTGAATTAGTTTTAGGTGTACAACATAGTGATGAGATTTTTTTTTTTTGTGGTATGCGGGCCTCCCTCTGTTGTGGCCTCTCCCGTTGCGGAGCACAGGCTCCGGACGCGCAGGCACAGTGGCCATGGCTCGCGGGCCCAGCCGCTCCGCGGCATGTGGGATCCTCCCAGACCGGGGCGCGAACCCGGTTCCCCTGCATCGGCAGGTGGACGCGCAACCACTGCGCCACCAGGGAAGCCCCGAGATATTTATATATATTGTGCAATGATCACCAAAACAAGTCTAGTTAACATGTCACAGTACATAGTTACAAATTTTTTTTCTTGTGATGAGAACTTTTAAGATCTACTCTTTTAGCAACTTTCACATATGCAATACAGTATTAACTATAGTGGCCATGCTGTAGATTACATCCCCATGACTTATTTTATAACTGGAAGTTTGACCTTTTGACCCTTTCACCAATTTTTCCCACCCCCTTCCCCCCTCTTCAACTTGCTTCTCTCAAGCAGTAATACCTGGTAGAATTTCCAAATCAACTAGTATTGCTCTTAATTTGCTGTCTCTAACTCTTTCAGTGACTGGAAAACATTCCATGGTTGTGGATATAGTGTGACTTATTGAACCAATTCCTCCTTCAAGGTGCATTTACTTTCTCACCCCCAATTTGCCACCTCTATACTCAATGCTATAAAATAAGCATACTTGTGCATATATCATATGGCTGGTCCTTTTTATCAATGAAATTAATATCTAAGAGAGATAAAAAGTTTTATCTGTATTAACACATATTACCAAATTATTTTTTTTGTTTGTTTGTTTTTGTTTTTTTGCGGTACGCAGGCCTCTCACTGTTGTGGCCTTTCCCGTTGCGGAGCACAGGCTCCGGACGCACAGGCTCAGCGGCCATGGCTCACGGGCCCAGTCACTCCGTGGCATGTAGGATCTTCCCGGACTGGGGCACGAACCCGTGTCCCCTGCATTGGCAGGTGGACTCTCAACCACTGCGCCACCAGGGAAGCCCCCAAATTACTTTTCAAATGAGATAACAGTTCACAGTATTTGCACAAGAAATATATGAGATTATTCTTCCTCAATCTTATTCCCACCACAGTAGGTATTATTGCTCTGTAATTTTCCGACTTTGATGGAGTAGAAAGAGATACTTTATCAGGGCTTTAATTTGCATTCTCTCATCATGCTTCAGTTTATGCATTTAAAATCTATATTTATTATTTGTCTTTGCTCTTCATATTCTTTGCTAATTTTTCTACAGGATTTTTTTTGCATTTCATTAATATCTAAGGTTACCTTGTATTACAAGAAATATTCATGGTTTGTCATCTGCTGAAATTTTTCTTTAAATATATTATTTTCTCAGTTGATCTTACTATGGCATCTTTGACCATACAAGTTTTAAAATTTTATACATAAATATATGTCTCTATATAGAAATACACCTTAAGATTTTCCATCTTAGTTAAGAATGCCTCCCACACCCATAGAGGGAAAAAATTATTTACCAGTTTTCTTTGTATATGTTCTTTGCTTTCCTTATCCAATTTACTTATAATTTTTTATATTTCAGTTTTTAATTTTTTAATAGTTTTATTGAGATATAACATACATACCATAAAATATCCCAGTGTAAATGTACAATTGAATGTTTTCAATGAATTTGTATAGTTGTGCATCCATCACCACAAAATTCGATTTTAGAACTTTTCCATCATGCCAAAATGTTTCCTTATGGCTGTTTAGTCAGTTCTTTCTCCCATCTCAGTCCCTGGCAACCACTGATCTGATTTCTGACTATAGATTTGCCTTTTCTGAAAAATTCATATCAATGAAATCATATATAAATGGAATCCTATAATGTGTAGCCTTTGGTTTCTAGCCTTATTTTCTTAGCTTAATGTTTTTGAGGTTGTATGTTTCCTGAGGTAATAACAAATTACCACAAAATGGGTAGCTTAAAACAACAGAAATTTATTGCCTCACAGTTCTGGGAGCCAGAGTTCAAAATCAGGGTGTTGGCAGTGCTACATATTCCCCTATAAGACTCTAGAGGGGAATCTAGCTTACTTCTTCCAACTTCTGGTGGCTGTCAGCATTCCTTGGCATTCTTGGCTTACGACCACATCACCGCAATCTCTGCCTCCGTATTTACAGAGCCTTTTGTGTGTGTCTTTGTCTTTTCCACTTCTGTCTCTCAGATCTCCTTCTACCCTATCTATAAGGACAGTTGTCATAGAATTTAGGACCCACCTGAATAAATCAGGATGATCTCCTCATCTCAAGATTCTTAACTGAATTACAGGTGTAAAGACCCTTTTTGGCTCCAGAAATAAAGACATGAATAATCTTTTGGGGCCACCGTTCAATCCACAACAGAGGTTCATCCATGGTGTAGCATGTGTCAGTACTTCATTTCTTTTTATTGCCAAATAACATCCCACTGTATGGATATATCACATTTTTTTATCCACTCTTCAGCAGATGGATATTTGGGTTGTTTCTACTTTTTGGCTATTATGAACAATGCTGCTATGAACATTCACACGCAAGCTTTTTTGTGTGAACATATTTTCAATTCTCTTCGGTTTTTATCTAAGAGTAGAATTGCCATCATTTAGTTACTCTGTGTTTAACCTTTTTTAGATACTACCAAACTGTTTTCAAAGTGACTGTACCATTTTACACACCCATCAGCAATGTATGAAGGTTCCAGTTACTCCATAACCTCTCCAACATTTGTTATCAGCTGTCTTTTTTATTACAGTCATTTTTTTAAAGATTTATTTCTTATTTATTTATTTTGTTTATTTTTGGTTGTGTCAGGTCTTAGTTATGGCACGTGGGATCTTCGTTGAGGCATGCAGGATCTTTCGTTTTGGCATGTGGGCTTCTCTCTAGTTGTGGTGTGCAGGTTTTCTCTTCTCTAGTTGTGGCACGCAGACTGGGCGGGTGGGCTCTGTAGTTTGCGGCACGCAGGCTCTGTAGTTGGGGTGCGCAAGCTCAGTAGTTACGGCACGCAAGCTTAGTTGCCCCGCAGCATGTGCGATCTTAGTTCCCTGACCAGTGATCGAACCTGTGTCCTCTGCATTGCAAGGCGGACTCTTTACCACTGGACCACCAGGGAAATCCCAATTACAGTCATTTTAGTGGGCCCTAAAGTAGTTTTTGTGGTTTTAATTTGTGTATTAACTAGCTCTATCCACTTAGAGAGCCTGGGAGCAGTGATATCTCAATAGCAATGAGCACACCTAGTACTCAGATCTTGGTTTCTAAATACATTTTCTTTTAAGGTGAATCAGGCCTTCTTCTGGAAATGGCTGATTTCAAGGCCAAGGCAGGGAAAGTAAAAGATAAGCCGGGAACATCTTGCTGTGACAGAAAGTAAGGTCATGATCACAGAAAGATGGGGATCTACCGAAAGACATAGAAACAAGCTTTAGATGCACCCACTGGCCAAAACATGGAAAAATTTGATCATCAAAATAAATAATAATAGTAAAGGATTGCAACCTATTGAATAAAATAGGAACGCTTTAGTCCATACTGATATAAATAAATAAATACATAAATAAATAAATAAAAAGAAAGTTTTTCCTTATGGTAAAACGCCAACCAACAAATGTAGAAGAAATTATGGAATTGGAAAATCTCCATTTAACAACCAGTATAGCAATAAACAATTTAGGCAAAAGCATTGCAAGAAACTAAGGAGTGAAAGTTGGACAGGGGACAGGATATTTACTAGTGTCAAAGTATATTCCCACAAAAATACTTATTAATTACAAAGGGAATAAGAGAAACTTTATAGTGGAGACATCTGGGCAATGCCACCTTACTCTAGTGAGCGAACTACCAGGCATGGGGCAAATCAACTTCACGTGCCCCTCAAGGGGATGCAACATCACACATCATTCTATGAATATGTGGTTCCTGCCCAATACACATAATCTTCATGTTATTGTGAAGACACATCAGACAAGCACAAACTGGGGGAGTCTACAAAATAACTGGCCTGTGATCTTTTGAAATATTAAGGTCATGAGAGTCAAGGGAGGGCTGAGGACCTGTTCCCAGAGACTAGACAAAGCTAGTTGCAACGCATGATCCTGGATGGATCCCTTTCCTAAAGAATGTTACTGGGAGAGTTGGCAAAACTAGAATAATGTCTCTGGGTAAAGGGTACATGAGAGTTCTTTGTACTGTTCTTGTACTGTTCTGTGAGTTTGACATGATTCCAAATGAAAAAGTATAAAAATTATGTTGTTAGAGTTCCTGAGAGTGTACTATTGGAATAAACCCTATTCGGTCACATGGATTACTATTTGACATTCTCTTTGTTGGGTTTTGGTATTAAAAATTCTCCTGGTTTCATCAAATGAATTGGGGTGCTTCCTATTTTTTTCTAAGATCTTGCAATTATTTACTTTAAGTTTTGTTAGAATTCAGATATGAAGACATTTGATCCTGCTGCCTTTGTAAATGCTAGATCTTAAATCACTTAAAAAAAAAACGCTTATATAGCGGTTTATTCAAGTTTCCTGTCTTTATTTGGATTGTTATACATATTGTTTGCTAGGAAATCATGTAGGTTTCAAATTTATTATTGAGTTGCACATAATGTTTGATTTCTTTTGTTCTCGTTGGTATTTGTCTTTATGTACTTTTTCTCATTCACAATCGTTTTTTTTTTTTGTTTGTTTTTTTTGTTTTGCAGTACGCGGGCGTCTCGCTGTTGTGGCCTCTCCCGTTGCGGAGCGCAGGCTCCGGACGCGCAGGCTCAGCGGCCATGGCTCACGGGCCCAGCCGCTGCGCAGCATGTGGGATCTTCCCAGACTGGGGCACGAACCCGTGTCCTCTGCATTAGCAGGCGGACTCTCAACCACTGTGCCACCAGGGAAGCCCTCTTGTATGTTTTTTTACTCTCTCTGTTTTCCTTAATCTCAAATAAAAATGGTTTCTCTTTTTGTGTGTTATTCAAATGAAGTGATTTTTGAGCTTTTTATTTTTTATACTATTTTTGTTTTCTATTTCTTTAATTTCAGGTTTTCCTTCTCTTAATTCCCACTTCTTAGTTTTTTGTTGTTGTTCTAATTTTTGTGATTATAAAGCTTCTATATTTTAATGTCTTTATTCCTTAATAATAAAGAATTTAAGGTTATAATTTTTTTCTATGAATGTGGCTTTTACCAAATGCCATAAACTTTAGTAGGAAATGTTATTTTCATTGCTTTCTAGATAATTTTAATTTTTTCATTGCTTTTTTTGACGGTTTTTAACATTTCTTTAAATTCAGGGAATCTATAGATATATACTTCTTGATTGCAATGTAGTTGAAGTTTTTGTATCCTTTTTATTTATTTTTAAGTTTAGTGGGTTATGATCAGGAAATCATAATGAGGACTTCTTTAAGGAAAAACACATAAGTAACTTTTAGAAGTCTTCCATGGAATATATCAAAAAAAAGGGAATTTCTTTGAGGAACTTAAAGTTCTCTCTAAATCTTAATACAGTTGGTTCTCATTATTCACAGTAGTTATGTCCTATAAAGACACTGAAGACTGAACCTTTGCTCCTGTGGGAGATACAGGGCTAGATTCCTGTGAACCTCTGGTTGCAACATCTTTGTCAACTGGTCAATACATAACCTTCCTTATGTGTTTCTGTTTAAAGACTCCTTATTTAATGTGTACTGGTGACTCATTAACATTGATTCCACAGCCAATATCACAGAAGCTCATGCCTAGAAGATGTTTATCTACCATATTTATTGCCTCTGCAAGGCACATCACAGCCTTCTTGCATGTAGGACCCCAGACGGCACTTCGGCACTTGGGGGACCAATCTAAACAGTGAAGTCACCAACAAAAAGCACCCAAATGCCCAAATTCTGATACAAAATAGACTGGGAAGAGGACACTTCTATAATATAAGAGTTGAAATAAGAAGGCAGAGTGTCACCTTCTTTGACCTCAAATTTTTCACCGCTCTGCACGTGTCTGTGAGGGATGGAAAAGTTCTGTAAATATTGATCTGGGGGTTACAAACACATTTTCACAAGGGGGCAAATTCACAAATTCCGAATTTACAAATAATGAGGATGACTGTATCCATATAAAACAAGCTTTGTGATTGTATTATTTAATTCCTCTATGTCTTTTTCTGTCTGTCTACCTATATCTACTTGTCTGTCTGTCAGAATTGGCCAATTCTGATATTCAAGTCCTTTACTATAATATTTTATTTAACAGTTGAGTTTCTAATAATTTAAAAAATTTGTTTAGCTTCTATGTTGTTTCATGTATAAAAACTTAGGACTGTTTTATTTTCTTCATAAATTATGCTTTTTATCATTACAAAGTGTCCCTCTTTTTTCTGTTTAGAGATTTGAAACTCAAATTCCATGTTCCATGGTATTAGTAACACCACGCCTGCTTTAAGGTTTTGCTCTTCGTTTACATTTCATTAATTGTTACTTGTCCTTTCCCAGCTGTCATAAAATCAGACAGATATTTCCCTAGTATTTCATGAAAAGAAGAGACCAACTTTTCCCCAACTGAGAATTTCCATTACTCCACTATCGCTCTTCACCCATGATATTCAACTTGAAGAAGACTTCAGTTGCAGTTTCCTCCTTACTCTCCTCCCAAGAGATGAAGCCTTTGGAATATTTTTGCTTCCTTCTTTCTCATGCCCCTCCTCACCACAATTCTTTAGTTTTCCTGAGGTGGTTTAGTTCTTTAAATTCCAGATTATTATTAGAAGTTTCCTTCTTAGTACACGTCTCTATTTCTAGAATCTTTATTTAGTTACACATTCCCTGTCTATCATAGTTCACTTATTTTTAATTAAATATCACAAGTCTGTTGCTCACTATGGCTTTCTCTCTTCTTCAAGTCTCTGTTTTGTTAGTTTGTTTGTTTTTAATTAATAAAGTCTTTTTCTAGTATTTTTCCCAGATGAGTAATGAGATGTGTGACTTCTCTGAATCCTTATGTATCTGTAAACACTTTTCCTGTACCCTAACAGATGAAATACATTTTTAAGTTGAAAATGTATTCCATTGTCTTCTAGCTTCCTAGTTTTGCAAAGGAGAGTTTCATGACAGTCTAATCTTTTTCCTTTATCAGTAACTTACAGGGACTTCCCTGGTGGCACAGTGGTTAAGAATCGGCCTGCCAATGCAGAAGACAGGGGTTCGATCCCTGGTCCGGGAAGATCCCACATGCCGCAGAGCAACTAAGACCATGCGCCACAATTACTGAGCCTGCGCTCTGGAGCCCGCAAGCCACAACTTCTGAGCCTAGGTGCTGCAACTACTGAAGACTGAGCCTAGAGCCGGCTTCTAGGCTCCACAGCAAGAGAAGCCACTGCAATGAGAAGCCCGCACACCGCAATGAAGAGTAGTCCCCGCCCACCGCAACTATAGAAGGCCTGCATGTGGCAGTGAAGACCCAACGCAGCCCAAAATAAATAAATAAATAAATAAATAACTTACAAACTTTTACACAGAAAGAATAAGATTTTTCTCTTTATCTTTGGAGCTCACAATTTTTAGCAGGATATGTCTAGTCATATATATGTGTATATACACATTTGAAGAAATATATATGCATAGATATAGATAGATGTGTGTATATATCTATAGCTATCTATATATATGATGACAAAGATAGATATAGATATAGACATAGGCATAGATATAATCTTTTCTCATCATTCCTGCCTGAAACTTGGTATCCTTTCTTCAATCCAGGGAAATATTTTTTGTTTGCATGCTTCATTTTGTTTTATTTAAATATGTCCTCTCCTTCATGTGCATCATCTTCTCTTTCTGGAACTCCAAACAGTCTCATGTCAGTGTCCTTAAACCTCCCTTCCATCTCTGTACTCATGATTTACATTTTTTTCCTCTGAGCTTTGTAATATTCTTGCATCCAGTTTCCAGGCTACTAGTTGAATGTCAACAGTTACTATTTAATTCACTAATGAATTTTAAGTTTAAAATCATGTTTTTGTTGTTGTTGTTTTTATATCAAGAAAGTCTATTTTGTGTAGCCCTTGTATCTCTTTAGGTAGTTCTATTATCCTTTCTGTCCAAGTTTTAAGTATGTTCTCTGCCCTCCAGCAACTGTCATTCATAGATGGCCTGTTCTGAATGTTCAGCTTGTTCCTCTCTCTGGCTGCTTGGTCTTGAGTGCTCTGTTCATCAGAGCTCAGCTCCAGCTGCTGCTATATGTCACGCAGTCACAGTTCAGTGAATGGTGCCTGCCCAGAAGTCTCTAACCCTGAGGACCCATATGGTGACATCAGACAGGCTGTCTGTGCCCTGTCTTCTCATGCTCTCCCAGGAGAGAGATGACTCAGGCTACCTTTCTAGCCACACCTGAGAGCCAGGAAGAACATGCACACTTCCCTGGGTGGAGGGCAATCTCTTATGCCTAACTTCACCCATTTTATCCTTTTGCTTGTGTGTATTTTCTTTGCTACAACTTTATTTGTATGTTTTTGAAAAAGAAATTTAATCTGAAATGCCCCTGTCCTTTTCTTTCTGCTTCTAAGCTCTTTTTCCTTAAGATAAGAACAGACTATACTAGAACTCCTCTGCTACCAACCCCCCTCCTTAGTGAAATTAAGGAGGGGAAGAAAAGTTCCTGGGGAAGAAGGAGGTTCTATTTGACATGAGGGGTTATCATTTAATAATTGAGAAATGTCAAATTTACATGAAGCTTCAGTAATATATTGGTTTAACATGTACATTAAAGAAAGATCAGGGCAGAATTTGAAAGTACATTAAAGAAAGATTGGGGCAGAATGAACCTGTAGTTCATGTAAGGACCTGTTTCTGGAGGAAAACATATGAAAATGATTATTGCCATGTTTACAAGTCTTGTTTTGAATAATGAATTAACATTTTAAATTGGCTTTTGGAAAAAGTGAAGCCCAGATAGATTGTTTTGCTAGTTTGTGGTCCTACCTACAACTCTGTTAGGAACATCAAGTTCTGTAGCCTCCAAGAAGTGGTAGGTCCTTAGAGGAAACACGCATTATTTCTCTTTCTTTTTTTTACTTTACTTTTTTTTTTTTTTTTTTTTTTAATCGGTACACGGGCCTCTCGCTGTTGTGGCCTCTCCCGTTGCGGAGCACAGGCTCCGGACGTGCAGGCTCAGCGACCATGGCTCACGGGCCCAGCCGCTCCGCGGCATGTGGGATCTTCCCAGACCGGGGCACGAACCCGTGTCCCCTGCATCGGCAGGCGCACTCTCAACCACTGCGCCACCAGGGAATCCCTACTTTACTTTTTTATTGAGGTAAAATTCACACAACATAAAATTAATCACTTTAAAGTGAACAACTTAGTGGCATTTGCATTAAGTACCTTCCCAATGTTGTGTAACTACCACCTCCATCTAGTTCCAAAATATTTTCATCACCCGAAAATAAAACCCTGTATCCATTAAGCAGTTATTGTTAATCCTCTTCTTTCCTCAGCCCCTGGCAACCACCAAGCTGCTTTCTGTGTGTATAGATTTATCTATTCTGGATACTTCATATAAATGGAATGATACAATATGTGACTTTTGTGTCTGCTTTCTTTCACTTGCCATGTTTTCAAGATTCATCCATGTTGTAGCATGTATCAGTACTTTATTCCTTCTTATGGCTGAGACTATCCCATTGTATGTGTGTAGCACACTTTGTTTATCCATTTATCCATTGCTGAACATTTGGATTGTTTCTACCATTGAGCTATTGAAAACAGTGGTGCTATGAAAATTGGTATACAAGTACTTGTCTGAGTACCTGTTTTCAATATTTTTGGGTATCCAGAAGTGGAATTGATGGATCATGTGGTAATTCTATATTTGACTTTTTGAGGAATACTATTTGGCTTTTATTTGCTTAACTAGCATGTGGCACTTAACCTCTGTTTATTTCTGTTAGATCAATGAATCAACAGTTAGTGGTATGGGATTACTATGGAACTAATGATATATGTTCCTCACCACAGTTCGGCTCCTGGAGCATTTTTTCTTTCCCCATTTTCCCTAAAACTACCTAATAAAGAAGTAAAGATCCTAAGAAACGCTGCTGTTCCAAAGTATAGATTAGAAGTCAGATCTTCTGATACAGAACTGAGAAATTTGCTAATAACCAGCAAAGGATCGACAAACGCTTGAGCTACAAATTCTGGCATTGTATTAATTACCGAATAATTCCAAGGCTGGCAGGCAGAGAAGCAAATAGAATAAGGAAACATATACAATTTACATGAAATATTAAAATTTAATCCTTGAAGTCCGGGTAGTACCAGTTAATTTTAAATCCACACTCTTTGAAACATAAACAGATGAACGTTTCAGAGCACAGTTTTTAAGGAGAACACCTTTTTAAAATGTTTTTAACCCTTTTTGAATGTTTTTGAGAAAGACACACACATACACGTTAATATATGCACATTCTCTGGCTGTTTTTCTTTTTAAGAGAGGGCCAGCATTCATAGACAATTTGGTTTATTTTAGAGACATAACTTAGAAATTCTATTTCAATTTCCCTTTTCCTCTTTCTCTCTCTCTCTCTCTCTCTCTCTCTCTCTCTCTCTCGCGTTGTTTTGAATGACAAGGAAGAAGACAAATCAAGAGTTGTAAAGAGTGCTTCGGGGTAAACTCAGGGGATATAACCACCTAATTATGAATTTCCTGAATGTGCAATTTGACCAGTAGCAACTGGACCTGATTAGTACCGTGGGCGTCACCTCCAGCTGTTCTACAAAAACAAATCAGTGAAGGATTTCCAAGGCACATTTTCCTTTGGACCTGTTTTAAGTTTTAACGGTGCGAACAGTGCAGTGTTGCTCTTTTTTTTTTTTTTAATAGGTGACAGATTGAAAAGAAGCAAGAGTTTCCTACAACAAAAGAACTAACCACGGAGCATACATTTCTGCTTGAGGCAAATGTGTTTGAATCTGTGTAAGAAAAGAAAACCTGCAAATCTGTCTCCTTGTATGTGGAACCAAAGCTGGAAATGTGTGCTCTAGAGGCAACTGTAAAATCATATTTCACTCTGGCATATGGGCCAGTGATTGTGCTGTGTGAGTAATGCATATATGTAATCCATGTGGTAAGCTTCGTGGACTGAGAAGAAGTCTGTGTTATTCACTGAGGTTTGGCAAGCAGGAACCATTTATTTCGAAAAATTTACATGGGCTGAAACAACGTGAAAAATGTACTGTCCGTTTTGTCAGCTTGTGAACACATAGCAAAGACCACAGCACTCCCATCAGCACGAAGACAGGGAAGAAAATCTCTTTTTGCTGTTTTATACTTACAGAAGAACGACTGCTCTTGTACAACAAGGGAATTTAAGCTTAATGCATACTATCTTCCACCAAATCAAGTCCAAATGAACCAGAGTTCCAAAAAAACTTTGACAATGCAATACACTAAGAGGAGAGCCAAAAACTTCATATATTGTATTCTCATTGTGTTGTTCAGATCAATTTTTAATTGCTTTTAGCTATGGATTCTTTTTTTTTTAATTGTAAAAATCACTATTTTTTTTAACATCTTTATTGGAGTATAACTGTTTTACAATAGTGTGTTAGTTTCCCCTTTACAACAAAGTGAATCAGTTATACATAGACATATGTTCCCATATCTCTTCCCTCTTGCGTCTCCCTCCCTCCCACCCTCCCTATCCCACCCCTCTAGGTGGTCACTAAGCACCGAGCTGATCTCCCTGTGCTATGCGGCTAGCTATGGATTCTTGAGTTTTAAAGCAATTATAAAATATCTTCAGGGACTTCCCTGGCGGTCCAGTGGTTAGGGCTCCGCACTTCCACCGCAGGGGGCACAGGTTCGATCCCTGGTCGGGAAGCTAAGATCCCCATGCTGCACAGCATGGCCAAAAAAAAAAATCTTCACGAAGTTCATAGCAGCGTAAGCTCTCAATAGAGGGGGAAAAAATGAAGACAAATGAACTTGGAGGACCCCACTAATCTTTGTGAATAGCAAGATATCATTTAGGCATTAATTTTTTTTTTTTATTCAAAGGCACTTAAAAAAATATTCTTTAGGCCATAAAGGGGCCTCAGAAGTGCTCTAGAGCAGGCAGGGAAAGAGGTCCTGGGCAATTGGTGGGTAAAATTGGGAGTGGGGGTGGATGGTATTCAAAATGGTGCTATATTTTGACTTCAGTTTCTAAAAGTCTCACAAACTGACCTCTGGTGTTTCAGTGTCATCTTTCACATTGCTTCCTCTAATGTCTTCTCCTCAGCCTTATCTGCCATGTCAATTTAATGGTTTTAAAATTTTTGAGAGGGGAATTACCATTTCCACCTAGAAAGGATTAACTGCTAACAGTTAATAAACATAAACAACTAGAAACAACAACCCACCATAAACAACTAGAAAATCAGGCAAAATATATGAAATAGCAAGTTTCAGACATTAGACATCTGGTAGCATAGAACTGGATTCCTGAAAGAATCCCTATGATTATCCCAGATTACTGCCTTGAGAAAGGCACAGCAGAGGGAAAAGGAACACAGCAACTTGCTGAGTCGAGGAAACAGATCAGTTTGGGGAGGCCAGGCAGCTTTAATCTTAAGAGCAGAGTTCAAAAGAGAGAGAGAGCTCGGACTTCCCTGGTGGCGCAGTGGTTAAGAATCCGCCTGCCAATGCAGGGTACACAGGTTCGAGTCCTGGTCCAGGAAGATCCCACATGCTGCGGAGCAACTAAGCCCGCGCGCCACAACTACTGAGCCTGCACTCTAGAGCCCCCGAGCCACGACTACTGAAGCCCACGCGCCTAGGGCCTGTGCTCTGCAACAAGAGACGCCACCGCAATGAGAAGCCTGTGCACCGCACCGAAGAGTAGCCCCCACTCGCCACAACTAGAGAAAGCCCGCGCACAGCAACGAAGACCCAACACAGCCAACTAAATAAATAAATAAAAATAAATTTTTAAAAAATGGCTTTAAAAAAAAAAGAGCTAAGCAGAGAAAGAGATACAGAAATCTGCATAGGAGTCCCCTTGAGTTTTTGCTGAATATCAATCTGCATATGCATAAGGTAAAACCCTTGTTCTTGTCGTGAAAATCTTCTGAGGAAAGACTAATTCCTGAGAAGAGGTAAGGTGAACAATTCCCAGAAATCACATAGGACCATAAATGTTTGAATTCCCTTCATCCAGAGTGGAGAAATCTGGTTGAATATTTAGCCATGTAGTAGAGATCTTAGAAGGGCTCTGCCTTAGAAGTGAGGCTAAATTAACTTTAGAATTAAGGGTATTCTAGAAGCTTCCTAAAAAAGCTTTAAAATAAACCCTAATATGATAAAATCTAACCTGCAAGTAACCTTGCTGCCTACCAGAAGAAGTCTAACATTATTTAAAGGAATGCAATAAAATCTAGCACCAAATAATCTAGAATTCATAATCTTTATATAATTAAAATATCACCAGACATACAAGGAAATAGGAAAATATGACACATAACCAGGAGAAAAAATAGTAAGTTGAAACAAATTCTGAAATGACAGAAAATGGAATTAGTGGACATGTATGCTAAAATAGCTATTATAAATATGTATTCACAAATTATAAATGTGCTCACAAAGATATGACAACATAAATATAGGAAGAAAAGAAATATATGAATAAAGTCTCAGCTAGAACTTCCAGAGATGAAAAATATGATATTTTTTTAAAAGTCTTTATTGAATTTGTTAAAATATTGCTTCTCTTTTATGTTTTTTGTTTTTTTTGTCTGTGAGGCATGTGGGATCTTAGCTCCCTGACCAGGGATCAAACCCGCACCCCCTGCATTGGAAGGCAAAGTCTCAACCACTGGACCACCAGGGAAGTCCCCAAAATATGATATTTAAAAAAAAAATTTTTTTAACTTATTTATTTCTGGCTGTGTTGGGTCTTCATTGCTGCACATGGGCTTTTCTCTGGTTGCGACGAGCAGGGGCTACTCTTTGTTGCGGTGCACAGTCTTCTCATTGCAGTGGCTTCTATTGTGGAGCACAGGCTCTAGGCGCACAGGCTTCAGTAGTTGCAGCATGAGGACTCAGTAGTTGTGGCTCGTGGGCTCTAGAGTGCAGGCTCAGTAGTTGTGGCGCACAGGCTTAATTGCTTCACAGCATGTGGGATCTTCCCGGACCAGGGCTTGAACCTGTGTCCCCTTCATTGGCAGGCAGATTCTTAACCACTGTGCCACCAAGGAAGCCCCTTTTAAATAAAATTTTATACTGAAAAAAAGAATACTGAAGAAGTGGGGAAAAAGGAAGAAAGAAAAATGAAACAAATAGAAAACCAATAGGAAAATGGTAGATATAAACCCAACTATATAAATAATTAAAGGTAAATGGTCCAAACATTCCAAATAAAAAGCAGAGAGTGTGGGATAGAATAGAAAAGCAAAATCCAACTGATATTTTAAAATGTAATATATTAGAATTCCCTCATGGTCCAGTGGTTAGGACTTGACACTCTCACTGCAGGGGGCCCAGGTTCTATCTCTGGTCAGGGAACTGAGATCCCACAAGCTGCACCACGCAGACCAAAAAAAAAAAAAAAAATGTGGTGTATATATATATATATATATATATATATACATATATATATATGCCATGGAATATTATTTAGCTATAAAAAGTAATGAAATTCTGATGCATGCTATAATGTGGAAGAACCATGAAAACATTGTGCTAAGTGAAAGAAGACATAAAAGAACAAATATTCTACTTTTATGAGGTACCTAGAAGAGATGAATTCATAAAGACAAAAAGTAAAATAGGGGCTGGGGGTTGCTGGGAGTGAGAAGTTACTGTTTAATAGGTACTACAGAATTTCTGTTTGGATTTGATTTTAAAATTCTGGAAATGGAAAGTGATGATGATTGCACAACATTATGGATGTGGTTAGTGCCACTGAAATGTATACTTTTGTGTGTGTGTGTGTGTGTGTGGTACGCGGGCCTCTCACTGTTGTGTCCTCTCCCGTTGCGGAGCACAGGCTCTGGACGCACAGGCCCAGTGGCCATGGCTCACGGGCCCAGCCACTCCGCGGCACGTGGGATCTTCCCGGACCGGGGCACGAACCCGTGTACCCTGCATTGGCAGGCGGATTCTCAACCACTGCGCCACCAGGGAAGCCCTGAAATGTATACTTTAAAAATGGTTAAAATGGTAGATTTTATGTATATTTTACTACATAATACCATAATATTTTGTTTTTTATATTTTACATTAAAAATGAAAAACAGGGGCTTCCCTGGTGGTGCAATGGTTAAGAATCCATCTGTCAATTCAGGGGTCACGGGTTCGAGCCCTGGTCTGGGAGGATCCCACATACCTCGGAGCAGCTAAGCCCGTGCACCACAACTACTGAGCCTGTGCTCTAGAGCCCGCGAGCCACAACTACTGGGGCCTGCACGACTAGAGCCCGTGCTCCGCAACGAGAGAAGCCACCGCAATGAGAGGCCCACACGGCGCAATGAAGAGTGGCCCCCCGCTCGCCACAACTAAAAAAAGGAAAGCCCGCGGGCAGCAATGAGGACCCAACACAGCCAAAAATAAAATAAATAAATTTATTTTTTTAAAAATGAAAAAAGGCCCAACTATATGCCACCTATAATAAACCCAGTTTAAATATAAAGACAGATAATTTTAAATAAAATAGTAATAAAACAATAACCATGCAACCATTAATCAAAAGATAGTTGAAATGGTTCTATTTCTATCTGATAAATTTGAATTCAGAACAAGGGATAAAGAAGACTACTTCATAATTTTAATGGGGTCAATTCATTAGGAAGATATAACAATCTTAAATATTCATGAACCTTAAAACAGATTTAAATTACATGAAGCAAAAATTGATAAAATGGAAGGGAAAAGCAAACAAATCTATAATTACACAGGTTTACAGAGTTATTGTGGGTTTGTTTCCAGACCACCACGATAAAGTAAATACTGCAATAAAGCTAGTCGCACAGATTTTTTGGTTTCCCAGTGCATATAAAAGTTATGTTTATACTATACTTAGTCTATCAAATGTGCAGTAGCATTGTCTAAAAAATGTACATATCTTAATTTTAAAAAATAAAAAATTCTAATCATCATCTGACAACACAGGGTTGCCACAAACCTTCAATTTGTAAAAGACCTGATACATGTGAAGCTCAATAAAGCAAAGTGAAATAAAACCAGGCATGCCTGTAGTTGGGGAGTTCAACACTCCTCTCCCAGTAATTGATATAACAAGTGGACAGCACTAATACTAACAGCTTGAACACTAACATACTATGTAAACACTCCACCAAACAATAATAGAATACACCTTCCTTTCAAATGCCAATGGAACATTCACAAAGATCAACTATAGTTTGGATCTTAGAAGAAATCTCAACAAATTTAAAAGCATTGAAAACATACAGTGTATATTCTCAATCACAATAAAATTAAATTAGAAATCAATAAGAAAAAAATTTTTTGGAACCCCCCCCCCAAATATTTAGTAATTGAGCAATACAGTTCTAAATATTCAAGGAAGGACTTCCCTCCTGGTCCAGTGTTTAAGACTCCACACTTCCCCTGCAGGGGGTGCAGAGTTGATACCTGGTCAGGGAACTAAGATCCCACGTGCCACGTGGTGCAACCAAAAAAAAATAAAAATAAAAATAAATTACTCGAAGAAGTCACAAAGGAAAATTAGAATATATTTTTAACCGAGCGAAAATTAAAACATGATATATCGAAATTTATGGGAAAGAGCTAAAGCAGTGTGCAGAGGGAAATTTATAGTTTTAAATGCTTAAATAAATAATCTAAGCTTCTATTTTTTGTTTTTTTAACATCTTTATTGGCGTATAATTGCTTTACAATAAGCTTCTATTTTAAGAAACTAGAAGAAGAAGTAATTAAACCCAAAGTAAGCAGAACACAAGTAATGATAAAGCTAAGAGCAGGAGTCAATGAAATAAAATAAAGGAAATCAATGACACCAAAAAATGTTTCTTTTAAAAGTCAATAGAATTGATAAATCTCTTGCCTGAATGACTAAGAAAGAAGACATAAAGTATCAATATATGGAATGAAATCAGGAATATCATCTAGATCCTCAGACAACAGAAAATAAGGGAATATTATAAACAACTTCAGGCCAATAAATTTGACAGCTTAAGTAAAATGGGAAAATTCTTAGAAAAAACACAAACTGCCAATATTCATTCAAGAAGAAATATCTAGATAATCTGTATCTAAAAAGCAAATTGAATTTGTAGTTTGAAAACCTTCCCACAAAGAAATTCCGGGTTCAGATGGTTTCACAAGTGAATTTTACTAAACATTTAAAAAAGAAATAATTTCAATTCAATACAATTGTTTTTGTGAAGCCAGTATTATGCTGAGGTTAAAACCAAAGGGCACTGCAAAAAAAGACTACATATCAATAGACACAAAAACCTTTAACAACATTTTAGTGTATCAAATTAAAAATGATAATACATCATATCCAAGCAATGTTTATTTCAGGAATGTAAAGTTGTATTTTGTTTTATTATTTTTGAATTGAAATATAATTCACATACCATGACATTCACTCATTTAAAGTGTACAGTGCAATGGTGTTTAATAATTTAGTATACACATAAAATTGTGTAACCATCACCACCATCTAATTTCAGAACATTTTTATCACCCTGAAAATGTATATTAATGTGTCCATTAGTATTCACTACCCAATCCTCTCTCCCCTGTCCCTGCAAAGCACTAATCTGGTGTCTCTGTGTATTTTGCTATTTGGGGCTTTCTGTATCAATGGATTCATACAATATATGGCCTTTTATGCCTGGCTTCTTTCAACTGGCAGAATGCTTTCAAGGCTCATTCAGGTTGTAGCATGTATCAGTTCTTAATTCCTTTTTACAGCCTAATATTTTTCCATTGTACAGATATACAATTGACCCTTGAACAATGCAAGGATTAATCTGCATATAATTTATAGTTGGTCCACCATATCCGAGGTTCATCCATATCCACGATTCAACCAAACATGGACCAAGTAGCACTGTAGTATTTACTCTTGAAAAATATCTGCGTGTAAGTGGACCCATGCAGTTCAAACCGTGTTGCTCGAGGGTCAGCTGTACAACACTCTGCTTATTTATTCATCAGTTGATGGACATATGAGTTGTCCAAATTTTGACTAACACTGCTATGATCATTCATATACAAGTTTTTATGTGGACATATGCTTTCATTTGTTTTGAGCAAATACAGAGAACAGAATTGCTGGCTCACAGTGTTTAACATTTTGAGGAACTGCCAAACTTTTTTCCAAAATGACTGTACCATTGTACATTCCCTTCAGCAATGCAAAAGGGTTCCACCATCTCCACATCTTCGTTACCATTGTCTCCCTTTCTGATTAAATGAGACATGGTAATAAAATTGGTTTACCAACTGAAAATCAATCATATAATAGTATACTTAAAAAGAAAAACCGTATGATCATCTCAACAGATGTAGGAAAAGCATTTGACAAAACTCAATACTCATTCTTTATATAAAAATAAAACAAAAGGGGACTTCCTGGTGGTGCAGTGATTAAGAATCTGCCTGCCAATGCAGGGGACATAGGTTCAATCCCTGGTCCGGGAAGATTCCACGTGCCCCAGAGCAACTAAGCCCATGCGCCACAACTACTGAGCCCACGTGCTGCAACTACTGAAGCCCACACACCTAGAGCCTGTGCTCCGCAACAAGAGAAGCCACCGCAATGAGAAGCTGCACAATGCAACAAAGAGTAGCCCCCACTTGCTGCAACTGGAGAAAGCCTGTGCGCAGCAACAAAGAACCGCAACAAGAGAAGCCACCGCAATGAGAAGCTGCACAATGCAACAAAGAGTAGCCCCCACTTGCTGCAACTGGAGAAAGCCTGTGCGCAGCAACAAAGACCCAACGCAGCCAAAAATAAATAAAACTGAAAAAAAAACCCAGAAAAACAAAATGGAACTCTAAACAAACTACAAGTAGAAACTTCCACAACTTGAAGAGGGCATCCCTATAGCTCACATTTCCTATAGCTGACATCATGCTTAATGGTGAAAGATCGAATGCCTTTCTCTTAAGACTGGGTAAAAAGCAAGAATGCCTATGCCTTCCACTTCTATTCAACATTGTACCGGGAGTCCTAATCAGTAAAGGAAGAAGTAAAGGAAGATTGTAAAGGAAGAAGTAAAACTGATTTACTTATAGAGAACATGATCATTATATGGAAATGGTTATGAAATCTCCAAGAACATTATAAGATCTTGCAAGTAAGCTTAGGAAAATTATAAGAAACAATGTCAGTATACAATAATCAATTGTTATACTAGCAACAAACAATTAGAAATTGAAAATTTTAAATACCATTTACAACAACATCAAAAACAACATACTTAAGCAAAGTTTAAACAAAAAATATACTAGACTTAAACACTGAAAACTAAAAACGACTACTAAGAAAATTAAGGAAGAGCTCCATAATTAAAGAGATATACTATGTTCAATATTTTTTATCAATATTAAGACGTCAATTTTCCCCAAATTTACCTATAGATTCCATGCAACACCGATCAAAACCCCAGAAGACTTTTTGTTTAGAAACTGACAAGGTGATTATAAATTTTATATGGAAATGCAAAAAATCTAAGACAGGAAAAACAATTTTGAAAAAGAAAAAGTTCGAGGAGCTACACTACCTGTTTCAAGATTTACTCTAAAGCAACATTAATCAAGATTATGGTGCCAGTATAAGAATCAGATATAGAGCTCTAAGTGTAAGAGGTAAAATAATAAGACTTCTAGAGGAAAATCTTTGTGACCCTTAGTTAGACAAAGATTCTTTTAGATAGGATGCAAAAAGCATGCACCAAAAAAGAAAGAGCTTAAACTGGACTTCATCAAGATTAAATCTTTTTCTTTTAAAATGACACTGTTAAGAAAATAAAATTCAAGCCATGGTTTTTGATAAAATATTTGCAAAACATAATCCTGATAGGGAGGGTGGGAGGGAGACGCAAGAGGGAGGAGATATGGGGATATAGGTATATGTATAGCTGATTCACTTTGTTATAAAGCAGAAACTAACACACCATTGTAAAGCAATTATACTCCAATAAAGATGTTAAAAAATCCTGATATAGGACTTCTATCCAGACAATATAAGGAATGTTACAACTCATGAACAACTCATGAAAAATGGGGAAAAGATTTAAACAGACACTTCACCAAAGAAGCTATGGGGGGCTTCCCTGGTGGCGCAGTGGTTGAGAGTCCGCCTGCCGATGCAGGGGACACGGGTTCGTGCCCCGGTCCAGGAAGATCCCACATGCCGCGGAGGGGCTGGGCCCGTGAGCCATGGCCACTGAGCCTGCGTGTCCGGAGCCTGTGCTCCGCAACGGGAGAGGCCACAACAGTGAGAGGCCCGCGTACCGAAAAAAAAAAAAAAAAAAAAAAAGAAGCTATGGGAACAACAAATAAACACATGAAAAAATGCTCATCCAAAATCATTAGTCATTAGGGAAGTGCAAGTTAAAACTGCAATGATACACACTGTAGGCCTATGAGAGGGCTCCAATTTAAAGACTTACAACACTAAATGTTGGCAAGGGTGTGGAGCAACTGGAAATCTCATACATTGCTGGTAGGAATGTAAAATAGCACACCCATTTTGGCACGGAGCTTGGCAATTTCTTAAAAAGTTAAATATGCACTGACCATGTAACCTAGAAATTTCACTCCTAAGTAATATTTACCCAAGAAAAATGAAAACAGATGTCCACAAAAACACTTGTACATGAATGGTCATAGCAGCTTCAAGATAACAAACATTTGGAAACAAGCCAAATGTCCATCCACAAATGAATGGATGCACAAATTTGGTATATCTGTTCAATAGATTACTACTGAGAGGTATATAGAAATGAACAACAAATACATGGTACAACAGTAATGAATCTCAAAAACATTGTGCTGGGGCTTCCCTGGTGGCGCAGTGGTTGCGCGTCCGCCTGCCGATGCAGGGGAACTGGGTTCGCGCCCCGGTCTGGGAGGATCCCACATGCCGCGGAGCGGCTGGGCCCGTGAGCCATGGCCGCTGAGCCTGCGCGTCCGGAGCCTGTGCTCCGCAACGGGAGAGGCCACAGCAGAGCGAGGCCCGCATACCACAAAAAAAAAAAAACATTGTGCTGAGTGAAAGAAGCCAGACATAAAATGTATGATTACATTATATGAAATTCTAGATTTAGCAACCCAAATCAGATTAGTGGTAAGCTAGGGCTGGGGACAGGAGCAGGTGATTGGAATGGAGCAAAAGGGAACTTTGTGGGGTGATAGAAGTGTGCTGTATCTTGATTAGAGTAGTTACATGTGTGCATTCATTTGTCAAAATTCATGAAAATGTACATTTAAAATATATGCATTTTTATTATATGTAAACGATACCTCAAGAAAGTTGATTTTTAAAAAATTGTGCAGAAGGCAATCGCTTTGGAGAACATTTCTGCAGTTGCTGTTCCCAACCACTTGGCTATCTCACTCTTTCTCCCCTGACTTCTCCTCCCCCACCCTCACCCCCAGTTTCTGCTCTTAAGCCACAGCCTTCTTTCATTTGCTGGCTCTCCAAATATTTGGAGAGGTCTCTATCAGTGGTTTCCTTCACCTACCCACCCACCCCCACCGAAGTCTCCTCTCCCCCAGGTTAAACATTGCCAGTTCTTCAGTCATTCACATTTGATCAAGGTTGGAAACTATTCTAACCTTGATAAAAGTGGAACTGGAAAAGTTGTATGGCTTGAGCAGGGAGGCAAGATCTGGAAGGGTCATGATTTCCCCCAAACTAAGGAGCGTAGTTGAAGGGCTGGGCAACCAAAACAAAGCAAACAAAAATATAAGTGTTTACAGTGGAGAAGTGTACAGGGGCCCAAATCATGCAAGGCCACAGAAGCCATGGTCAAGAGTTTGTTTCCTCCTAAGCAGGTTTTAAAAGGAAGGAGAGGCGATCCACCCCAGAGCAGCCTCCAGGTGTTGGGCCCAGAGAATTTCCTTCAATTAGTTTCCCCTGCTGCACACTCCAGGGTACTAGCAATCTCATTAGCTCCATCATCCTTGACGCAATTTCTCTTTCAAATTTCCTGCACTCTAAAGTACAGTGCCTTTAAAGCAGCATTTACAAGTGTTTTGTCTCCTGTGTTCCCTTCTATTTATCAGCTCTCTTGGCTCAACTATGTGCAGGTTATTTAACTCTGACAGCTTATTCAACATCTCTGTCTTCTCACCTGTAGTATAAGGATAGCCATTGTAATAGTTTCAAAGTGTTACTACAATGAATAAATGTATTAATATATGTGAGATGCTCTGAATATTTCCTGGTGCATAGTAAGCACTCTTTAAGTATTTTCTGTTACTATTTGCCCAAGGAGAAAGAGGCAAATCTTAAAAGCTTCCAGACAAAATGAATAAGTTATCTGTAAAGGGTTGGGGGGAGGGGAAATAGGCTGGCAGTGAAATTCTCCTTTGCAACACTAGAAGGTAGAAGGCAGTGGAATGCATTTTCAAATTAAAAATCCTATGACCAGTTGCTATATATTTCACTTGTCAAAATGAAAGAAAGATATTATTACATGTGTAAAATGCATACCTTGCCACATAGTAAGTGCTCTGTGAGGCTTATTCTGTTGTTATTATTATTACACAGGGCCACGATCTGAGACTTGAAATTTCCCTTCCTGGGTGATAACTATCTTCCACCTGCATTCCACACAGGCCATCGACTGCCACTCCTCACCTGACCCATCCTCCTCTCTGTTCTTTCCCACTTACATTTCAATTTTTCCAGCGCCAGGAAGCCAGGTAGGACCTCACATTCCATCTAAATTAATAAAGTATCTCTCCCAATTTTGCCGGTTTGTGTTAAATATCAACAGATTTCTATTAGGGGAACAGAAAAAACAAGAATATACTTAATCTACTCAAAATCTTCAGAAATGTAAGAATCCTGGAAAATACCAGAACCAAAAAAGATTTTTCCTGTTTCATGAGGAAATCTCCCTTGCTTTTACTAAATTTTAAAGCTCCTAACTGTATTAAAAAGGATTTAATATAATTGGAAAGTTCATTATTTCATGATTTGTATTATTTTTCAGTAGTTGCCCTATTCTTTGATGTGACTGGCATTATTTCTTTAAAAACCAAATTGTTTCATTATTGCTAAATTTGAGATTGTTTACGAAAATGGTAATTTGAAATTTTAAAATTCAGACTTTTTTGAAGAGGAGGAAAGGGTTATGAAACCATCTAAACCATATTTGGCAAGACTTTTATGTCTGAATTTTTATTCAGAGCAATGTAAGGGGAAAAGTAATTCTTATGTTTCTGATTCATTTATGCTTGAATCATCAAATTGTTGTTTTTCTAAAAGCTATTTGATGTTCCACTAGCTTTTGAATCCTTTAAGACTTTTTAATGTCTTTTTTCCCCCTCGTTATAGACTTTCTGCTCTCTGTGGGTTTTATCAGTCAAGTGTGTGCCTTGTATTTAACCCATACTTATCAAAATTGAACGATTTCATGAACAGGCTCACTCTTACCTCGGGATCCTCGCACAGGTGCTTTTCTCTGCAGGCAACATTCTTTCATGGTTAGCTACTGTATTTCCTTTGTCTAAAAGTCATCTTTTCAGCAAGGCTTACACTGACGCCCCTATTTAAAACTACAAAACTAAAATTTAATCTGTGGCAACACACACAAGTAAGCATGTAAATTAGCACAAAAACAACTTAGCTAAGTGAAACTTAGAATCAAAAAATATTGTCGGGACCTTGAAGTTTTCCTGGTCCAAATGTCTCATTTTACAGATGAAGCCTACAGAAGTTAAGTGGCTTCCCTCAGATCAGACAACCCATTAAATCCAGAAATCTAACAGACGTCTCACACTCACCATGCCCCAAACTGAACTCTTGTTTTCCCCTGAATCCTGTTCCCAGTCTTGGTTGATGGTAACACCATCCTTCCAGTTACTCAGGCCAAAAATCTTGGAATCATTCTTATCACCCTTTCTTTTACACCCCCATATCTAATCTATCAACAAATCCTGTTTGCTCTGCCTTCAAAATAGATACAGAATCCTCCCCCATCTACATCTACCACACTTGACCGTCATCTCACACCTAGATTACTGCAGTAGTCTCCTAACTGGTCTCCTTGCTTCCACTTGTGCTCCCAACGGGCTATACTCAAGCAGTTAGCCAGACTGACCTCTTTAAAGCCATCAGTTCATGCTATTCTTGTGCTATTCCAGATCCTGTAATAGCTCCCCATTTAAGTAGTGCCTCCAGAACCCTGCACCGTTTGACCTCCCATAGCTTCCACTCCTCTACCCCTTGCTCGCTGCCCTTTAAACATAGTGTTCTCCTTGCTAGTCCTTGAACAATCCAGGCACACTCCCACCTTATGACCTTTCACTGGCTCTCTCTGCTGCCTGGAATGCTTTTCTTCTACATATGTTTAAGGTATCTTCTTTGTTCCAAAACACTTCTTTTCAATGAGTCCTTATCAACCTTTTGGTTTCCTTTTCACTGTGGTCCTCCCCTAACTTTGGACTTTGGCATGATTCTTATTCATACTTGAACCTTTCTTGTTGTACCTGTCCTCAAACCAACTCTTGTATCATTTGAAGAGTTCTTTAAACCATAAACCAAAAATCACCCCTTTGAAGTGGTGGCAGTGGGTGCCGGGAAAGAATGGATACCTACTGTCTGGGTCAGTGGCATTGAAACAGTCGTCACCTCAGCTTGCTGTCGTTATATGTCCTTGTCTCGTCTCTGGTGACACATATCCCAGTAACACAGGCATATCTGTGAGTATGAAAAGAATTAATTTGTTAAGTGTAAATATGTAAAATAACCCACAATTTTGGTAACCTGTTTTCCTCTTCCTTAATTTCTGATATACCCAGATCCTCAGCAGATGAAAACACTCCCATAGTTAGCTAGGTTCCACCATCAGATGTTACTAGTCTGAAGACAAGCCTGATCTAAGGACTAGAGCTGCACCATTAGTTGGTGGGGAAACCACTGCACTAAAATGGTCCCCTATCCCACCTCCCTTTTTGCCATTTGGCTTATGACCTGAGCAATGCTGTAAACATAATGAACTCACCGGCTCCTCTTTCACTCTACTTTTTTTTTTTTTTTTTTTTTTTTTTGCGGTACGCGGGCCTCTCACCGTTGTGGCCTCTCCCGTTGCGGAGCACAGGCTCCGGACGCGCAGGCTCAGCGGCCATGGCTCACGGGCCCAGCCGCTCCGCGGCACGTGGGATCTTCCCGGACCGGGGCACGAACCCGCGTCCCGTGCATCGGCAGGCGGACTCCCAACCACTGCGCCACCAGGGAAGTCCGACCCTACTTCTACCAAGAACTTTCATCTAAGGATGCCACTTGGGGAGAATGTTTTTAGGGGATGATCTATTGCTCTTGCCCCCCCTGGTTAAGACTCTGGTGCTTGAACCTCTCTCGACCTCTGGGACGCCTTGTTTGGGAATCAGAAACCATTTCCATGGAGTGCTGAGAGGAAAGTCTGATTGCAGTAAATTGAGGATGAGGAATGATTGTGATCCCAGAGGCTGTGGCTCTGAAGCATGTTCTTTGTTCTAAGAGCAAAATATGTTCTCTTTAGAAGGAGAAAAAATAATCAGAAGAAATTGTTAGCTTGGCTCTCTACATGGAAAATGTTCCTGTGTTATAACAATAAAAGATTTACTGCAGGCCTTTCTTAACATTCTCTCTATCATGCTCACTTCACACTTTTCCTTTCCTTATCTATTACTGGAACACCCTCCCCATCCTCTCTGCTGACCTAATATCTGTTGCCACCAAACATCCATTCCTCTGTTTCTGGGAATATTTTACCACATTTCCTTTGGGAAGCCTCCTCCCCTGTTTTTGATGAGATTGACTCCACTCTGAGCTCTAGAGATGGGTCCAGATCAGTTTAAAGCAATCACTATATCCCTTTGCCCAGGCCACCATGATTGGCTTAACAACTGACACATACCCTAATCAGAGCCAATGAGTTGCTAGGATGCATTTACTAGGGATATTGGAAAAGAGACACTTCCTTGCTTTCTCTCAGGGGCTACTGGAAAAGATTCTATCTTCTCCTGGACAATGTGATGCAAAGCTATGAGGTCTAGAACTGCTGTAGGCATTTTGCTGCCTGGAGGGAAACTAGCTAAAGAGTAAAGTCAACACTTTCTCAGTCTCTCTACCACAGACTTGGGCACTTTAGTACTAAATCATATCATTAGAGAATGGGCATAGTTATTTATAAATACTATAATGATGATACTACTAAATAATGTAAATAAAGCACATGGCTAAAGGCCACTAGATTTTTTTTTTTTTTTTTGGCTGCATTAGGTCTTCGTTGCTGTGTGTGGGCTTCTCTAGTTGCTGCAAGCGAGTGCTGCTCTTCGTTGTGGTGCACGGGCTTCTCATTGCGGTGGCTTCTCTCGTTGCAGAGCACGGGCTCTAGGTGCACAAGCTTCAGTAGTTGTAGCTCGTGGACTCTAGAGCGCAAACTCAGTAGTTGTGCTGCATGGGCTTACTTGGTCCGTGGCATGTCGGATCTTCCCGGACCAGGGCTCGAACCCGTGTCCCCTGCATTGGCAAGCGGATTCTTAACCACTGTGCCACCAGGGAAGTCCCAGGCCACTAGATGTAAATCCTGGAAAAGCCACTTGCTAGGTGTATGACCTGAGGAAAATTCCCTAAATTCTCCATGTGTCTGTTTTCTCACCTGTGAAACAGGAATAATACAAGCATATTAGTTGCAGAGATTTTCACTTCCAGAAAATCAGTAGACAAAGCTAATGGTGAAAATCTACCACAAACACTGAAAAATACTGGATAAAATACAATAACAACAATAAAAAATAAAGTGGCTTTATTCTTTAGTGGGTTAAATGTTGATGTTAATGTACCTCTTTCAGTAACTGATAGATCCAACAGAAGAAAATAAATAAGGATATAGAGGTTTCAAACACACTTTAAATGTTTTTGGTCTAATACATATTTGGAACCCTGTACCCAGTAATTAGATATATATATTTTCTTATATTTGTACTGTTAAAAGTTAATTTATCAAATACTAGCTAACAAAAAATTAAAAATCATTAGTAGATAAAATATCGCTATATTTGGAAATTTCAAAATATATTTCTTAATAATTTGTATATTAATTAAAAATAGTAATGAAAATTGGAAGAATCATTAGGTCTAAATTTCAATGAAATTGCTCCATGTCAAAACTTGTTAGATGCAACTAAAGCAATACTCATGGGGAAGTGTATAGGCCTAAATGAATGTTAGATAGTGATTTAATCAGAAGGTCTTTTCTTCTTTCCTTTTCATTACTTCTGCAAAGAATTTAGGATGTACCATAAAGATAAAGACTTTAAAAAACCCTTTTTGTTGAAATACAACACAGAGAAAAGTTCATAAGCCATAAGCAAAAATATCTCTATGTAGATTTTATGTGGAAAAAGATCAAATGTGAATAAAATTTATAATGTTACGGTTATAATCCATATCATTTTACATGCCAACAACAGTAAAAATAAACTATGTTTTCAACGTGTTATCACCATTGGCATTCTACTTTCTAAGAATAGATATAAACCTAGCAAGCAAAGATGAGATAGCACACCAACAGAAGATGTAATCTAGTAAATAAACAGAGGAAAAGACTTGTAAAAATAGTCATACCTGCTCTATACCCCACGAAAGACCAGGGAATTATTAGATATCACCTAGAGTTCTAGCAGAAAACAGGTAGGAAACAAGAGAGTTTAATGAAAGGAATATTTACAAAGTGTGGGGAAGGTTAAGGAAAAGCAGCGGGGTATGATGAAATACTTGAGAATCTGTTACCACTTCAGGCATCCTGACTGGAGTAGTTGCCTTTGATAGAAAAACACAGTTAATGCCAGCCTGTGGCTTGACATAGAGGGAGCCTGGAAAATAAATACACAGCCACACAATCTTCCTGTCCTCCCATATCCATTTGTACTTCTTATGGTGAAACTCAACCAGAAGCTAGAGGGCAAGAAAGCCTGTTAATGTGAGCCCAGTGAATGAGGTTGGCCTTTGGAGGCACAGAGCAGGAGAGAGTAGATTTGGAGGGAAATATCCAACACAAGCATTAGCAAGAAATGAAATACAGTTGCTATCCTCTTCAAAATAACACGTTCAATTGGCTTGATTCTTGTTTTCTTACAGTAAAACCAAAATACCTGGGAGGGCAGCTAGTTTATTTTCAAAAATTCCAGTGACAGGCTAATGAAGTTCTCAATTTTCCATGTTGTGTTAATTTGGGTCCTCTGAGAGGCAGATGTGAACACAGGATTAGACATGCAAGAGATTTATTGGGGGAGATTCCTGTGAAAAATAAAGGGGGAAAAAGCAGGTAGGTAAGGAAAGCCTCAGAGTGCAGTGCAGTTCTGATACCTGTGAAAGGAGGAGAAGAAGGAAGAAGGACTGGGTAAGAGGAGACTCAGACTAGACCTCAATTCTAACAAAGTTTTGGCCAGCCCAGTGAGGAGTCTTTGAGCCAAAGCCATCCATTATAGGGCCCCATGTCCTGAAGGAATAAGCCTGCCTTCCTACCCCTGCCATATTCAGTCACTCACTGGATCATTCTGAAGGAAATGTGGCCTCATAGAATGTGGTGGTGGATCCAGGGGCATGGCAGCTGGAGTTGTCAGTCAACTCTCCTCCTTACAGAGGGAGATCTGAGAGGCTTATTCTTCATGGTCACCACGCATGTCATTTATCTCTCTGTGAATTTTAATGGTAAGAGGGAAAAGAGTGGAAAGTGCTCATTGCAATTACTGCTATACAGGGAGGAGTCAAACACTAGGTAGATGGGATAATTTGAGGGGCATGCAAGACCCTCTATGCTCTTGATTTCTACCATCCTGAAAATCTCTCTCCCTTGGGTCAAGCCTTTGAAGACATATGTTGTAGATCTTCATGGAAGAAAGATTGCTCTTTAGGGCGTGCCTAGCCATATCGTCTTTTTGCTCAGAGCATAAACTCTAACCTCTGGCCTAACATGTGTCCCACTGCATGTGATCCTTAGTTTACTTTGCTATCTTTCCCACCAGACTCTTAGAGGATAAGAATTATGTCTTATTTGATTTTATAACACTCCTGAACCTGGCACATTGTTGAGTTCTAGAGAAGTGGTGTTTGAAATGACTGAATGTGTGAGTTAATGAGGGTTGGTCACTTAAGAGATCCCGAAGAAATGGGCTTTAGGGCAGACAGACTTAGGTTAGGGCTACAATGGATCCATCGTTGTTGGGTAGTTGAAGCTGGTAAATGCCTGGGAAGTGTGCAGAAGAAGGAGAGCCTTCATTAATAATGTTAACTTCATAATATTCCTGTGGTTTGACTGTTGTTCAGTCAGCAACTAGTTGTCATGATGATACTTTACCTATTTTTCTCAACTTCCCCATGGCAATTATGTCTGTTAGAGGTCAAAATAACTTGTCAACTCAATAATTCTAGTAAAAATAAGGAAACAATAATACTGTTAGGGGTAACAGAAGAGCAAACAACAGAATAACTGACTTTCAGCACTCACTTGATTGCTTTGGCACTGCGGAGCCAAAGTTAGTGTAGAAGGATAGATTTGTTAAGGAAAAGATCCTGAGACAAACTTTCTTCACCAGAACTCTGAGGTTGGTCTGAGTTGGAGCTCCTGTCCTGTAAGCTCCAGAGAGACTTGTAAAGAGCTTCCGTGCCGGTGGATTACTGCTTTAGAGGAAAAAGAGAAGCCTGTGGAATATAGCGTAGATAGTACCATTTAGAGTGATAATACCCAGATGCAGGTTGATATTCATCCAGGACATACCTACATGGTGTGAAGGCTTATGTTCGTTCTGATCTGTTGGTTTCAAAGTCATACCCAATGTTAAATATTTTGATTATCATTCTTGCCTGAATTCAAATTAGTTTCCTCATCTATAAAATGGAGGCAATGATGACAATGATGATAACAGTTGCATTACAAGGTAATGTAAATGAAAGCACATAATAAGCCATAAATAACTAGAAATATGAGCGGTTATTATTGCTTATAATAGTAATTACTGGAGTGCTCCTACTGACAATGTGCATTACTTCTGATGTGCTGAGAGGTAAGTACAACAATTATTGACTGAGTAATCATCTTCAAGATGACTTTCTTAAAGCTAGGGCCTTGGGTAGAATGTGAACTGAGAAAGATTTAAAGGCACCAGATTTCCACATAGCTGCCACTTTATTTGCAGTCTTTATGTGGAGGAGGCAACTGTTCACACCTTGGTGTTTTCACATGTATTCAGCATCATTGATCATCAGCAGTGCCAGCCTTGTTTAAAATTAAAGATAACAATACCTAAAATACTGACAAATGCATACAATGGCTTTTTGTTTGCATGAAGACTTAGAATGCTACCTTGTACTAATAAAAATCATAATCTTTGGGTGGACATTATACTCATTTTATGAATCATGCCATAAAATGAAATGTATCTAAATTGTGCTACTTTCAGAAATATTTGGATTGCTAAATTTTTATTTACTTTTCTAAATGTGCAAACTCTGATTTCAAATACCATATGTATTTTAAAATAAAGACAGTAAGGTAGGATAAAATCTCATAGTAGAGTTAATATAATTTCCAATTTGGTAATTCAACAAATACTTACTGAGCATCTATTATTTTTGAGGCAGTGCTAGACATTTTGGGATAAACTCAGACCCATAAATATCAATTATACTCTTCATCTAGTTTTACTTTAAAGTACATGTCATGATTAATTTTATTTGCCAACTTGACTATTCCATGAAACCCAGATATTTGGTCAAACAATAGTCTAGATGTTGTTGTGAAGGTAGTTTTTAGATGAGTTCACATTTAAATCAGTAGACTTTGAGCAAAACAGATTACTCTTCATAATGTGAGTGGGCCTCATCCAATCAGTTGAAGGCCTTAAGACCTTAAGGCCTTAAGATGTCATCTCAAGACCTTAAGATGTCACCTTCGGGTGACATCCCCGAAGGAAGGGAGAGTCAGCCTTAAGACTGCTCAGACTCAAGCTGCAACATCAACTCTTCCCTGGATCTCCAGTCTGTACCCCCATAATCACAGCCAATTTTTTAAAATCAATCTCTCTCTCTTTCTCAATATATATATCAGTATATGTGTGTGTGTGTTTATATCTCCTATTGGTTCTGATTAATCAAATACAGTTCATGATCAAGACAAGTATCATATGATATCGCTTATATATGGAATCTAAAACAAAACGGTACAAATGAACTTATTTATAAAACTGAAATAGAGTCACGGATGTAGAAAACAAACTTATGATTACCAGGGAATGGGGGGTGGGGATAAATTGGGAGATTGGGACTCACTATATATAAGATAGATAACTGATAAGAACCTGCTGTATAGCACAGAGAACTCTACTCAATACTCTGTTATGGGGACTTCCCTGGTAGTGCAGTTGTTAAGAATCTACCTGCCAATGCAGGGGACATGGGTTCGAGCCCTGGTCTGGGAAGATCCCACATGCTGCGGAGCAGCTAAGCCTGTGTGCCACAACTACTGAGCCTGCGCTCTAGAGCCCACGAGCCACAACTACTGAGCCCACGTACCACAACTACTGAAGCCCACGCACCCAAAGCCCGTGCTCCACAAAAAGAGAAGCCACCGCAAGAAGAAGCCCACGCACTGCAACGAAGGGTAGCCCCTGCTTGCCGCAACTAGAGAAAGCCCGTGCGCAGCAACAAAGACCCAACGCAGCCAAAAATAAAATAAATAAATAAATTTTTTTTTTAAAAAAACAGACTAAAAAAAATACTCTGTTTTGGCCTGTATTGGAAAAGAATCTAACAAAGAGTGGATACATGCATATGTATAACTGATTCACTTTGCTGTACACCTGAAACTAACACAACATTGTAAATTTAAAAATTTTTTAAAAAATACAGTTCATGATCAAACTGTACATTTATTTCTCAATGTGTGACAATCTTATTTAGATTACAAACTCCTTAAGGAGAGGGTTGTTTAAATTTATATTACCTTACTTAGAATAATTAATATAAAGCTGAACAGTAAACGTTGTTAGTTAATGTATGAAAAGTAAGTGAAAGAATAATCCTAATAAGCATAAACAATGTATTCTTTGATCCATCACATAAAAACTATGGAATTTAAAAAATGATTACAGTTAGTTTCACTTGTATAAATGTTATTACAGTTTAGGAACTTTAAACCAGGTTTAGCATAAGCTGTTTCACTCTAACCCTGATATTTTTTCCCTCAATTTAGTTTGAATTGGTTTCATGTCACTTGAAACCAAAATAGTCCTAAATTTTATACCTACCTCCCATAAGGCTAGAACAGCATATAATAAAACAGAGATAAAATAGGTCCACTAAAATAAAGAAAAAATGAATATGAGTTATGCAATGAAAAGGGAGGAAGAATGATCTTACTAGAAATCGTAGGCTAAGGATAATTGCTATAGTTTGGAACAAAATTTATCTCTGACTTTCTGAGCAGCCAGGGCAAAAAGAAATCTCAATAAATTACCTTATTCTTATTGTCAAATAAAGAAAGCCTATTCCTTCATCAAGAAAGATAGATTTTTGCTTGAGCCAAACTGCTGGAATAAGAGAAAGCTGTTAGGGATTTTCACGTAAGGGGCACTGAAATAGAAGAAAATGAACGTATAATTATTTATTGAATCTCTATTATAGGCAGAACATCAATTTGTCCATTAAAGATCAGCCTCTCTTTACTTTATAGGTATCAGTGTAATTCATTCATAAACTAATACCTTTTTATTATATTGAGTATAATGTTCCAATAATAATGTTATTTTGACCTGTCTCTCATGTAAACTTTCATGTTGTGATCCTATGACTAATAACTCAAGGTGGCCTGATTCATAGTTAGACTGAATAGGGATGTTACAAATCAAAAGGAGATCAAATTAACTCCCCTTGACTTGTAATATTCCCTAATACATGGCTTTCTCCTCATAGGGCTAACCCTGTTGGTGCCATGTATAATTCTGATATAAGATGTATGATAACATTTCCTTTGAAAAACCATCCTTATTTTCATAATGTCATGAAATTTAAAGAGGTCTCCCAGCCTAACTTACTAAATAGTGCAGCAATCCCCTCTACAGCTCTAAACTATTGAATAATTTGCAGTTGGGCAGTGAGAGAAAATGAGCATGAATCACCAGGAGCCACAAAACTCATTCAAACAAAATATATCAGGTTAAACTTATTGATACGATTAACAAACTAGCAGAGCAGTCTAGATAGAAATATTGTGATTTGGACAAAGTAAGAATGTGTTTGGTCTATCAAAAATATTATACTAGTTAATTCATCCGATTCATCCATAGAATCACAGAAAGTTAGAGGTAAAATGACTTTAGATGTCATCTTATTCTATAGATATGTCAGCTAAGAAGCCTGAAACCCAAATAGGTAAAATTATTTTCCTGATATTACACAGCATGTCAAAGCAATAGTCAGGAACCTGGACTGTTCACCAGTGCTTTTCCCTATAGATAAGGTTAACAGCACCAGCTTTTGCTTGATACTATCTTCAACTGAAGGTGGGTCATAAGTGGTAACTCCTAGGGCAACTAACTTGTTCATTCCAGGGAGAGTTGTTTGGCATATAGACATGGGTCTAAGGTTGGGCTTGTGTCTGAGCCCCTCTGGTGTTTTGGTGTGCAGGTCTTCAGGGACTCTGGGAAAGATCTTATGCTCAGTGAAGGGATCTGTGCCAAGAGTCAGTTTGATAACACTGCCTCAGTCTGTAGAGGAGACTGAGAGGGGAGTAGAGACTATAAGCATGCCATGGCTGTGACTTGGATTCTTCCTTCTGGTGACTTTTAGGAATTTGTGTTCTAAGGGCACAGAGGAAAAGAAAGCAAAAATTGAAAAAGCTTTTTTTCTTTACTCCAAACTTTCCCTCACCTCCAATAACAAATTAGTGGAGTTTTGTCATCTTTACTGTCACCACTGTAGTTTGGGCCACCATCATCTCTCACTTGTAGTGGTCTGGTCCTCCTTCTTGTACAGTGTCCATAAACCAGGATGGGAAATCATAGAAGTGAACCAGATCTTACAAAAAGAAGAATGAACTAAGCCCAACGTTAGCAGAAGGAAGGAAATAAAGATCAGAGCAGAAATAAATGGAATAGAGACCAGAAAAACAATAGAAAAGATCAAGAAAACTAAGAGCTGGTCTTTTGGAAAAAATAAACAAAATTAACAAAACTTTAGCTAAACTAAAAGAAAAAAAAAGAGCGAGAAGACTCAAATAAATAAAATCAGAAATGAAGGAGGAGACATTACAACCGATACTACAGAAATAACTACTATGAACTGTTATATACTAACAAATTGGATAACATAGAAGAAATGAATAAATTCCTAGAAACATACAACTTACTAAGATTGAATCATGAAGAAACAGAAAATCTGGACAGACAAATAAAGAGTAAACTGATTGAATCAGTCACCAAAATCTTCCAAGAACAACAACAACAAAAAAGCCCAGGGTCATATGTTTTCCCTAGTGAATTCTACCAAACATTTAAGGAAGAATTAGTGTCAATCCTTCTCAAACTCTACAAAAAAACTAAAGAGGAAAGAACATTCCTGAACTCATTTTGAGAGGCCAGAATTACCCTGATATGAAAACCAAGTAAAGACACTATAAGAAAAGAAAACTATAGGCCAATATCCCTGATGAATATAGACACAAAAATTCTCAACAAAATATTAGAAAACTGAATTCAAGAGCACATTAAAAAGATCATACACCATGATCAAGTGGGATTTATCCCTGGAATGCAAGGATGGTTCAACATATGTAAATCAATGAGTGTGATACACCACATTCATAGAATGAAAGATAAAAATCATATGATCATATCAATAGATACAGAAAAAGCACTTGACAAAATTCAACATCTTTCATGATAAAAACTCTCAACAAATTGGGTATAGAAGGAATGTATCTCAACATAGTAAAGACCATGTATGACGAGCCCACAGCTAACATCATACATAATGGTGAAAGGTTGAAAGCTTTTTCTCTAAGATCAGGAACAAAAGAAAGATGCACACTCTCACCACTCCTATTCAACATAGTGCAGGAAGTCCTAGCCAGAACAATTAGGCAAGAAAAAGAAGTAAAAGACATCCAAATTAGAAAGGAAGAAGAAAATTGTCTCTGTTAGCAGATGACATGATCTCATATAGAGAAAGTCCTAAAGACCACCAAAAAACTGTTAGAACTAAAGAACAAATTCAATAAAGTTGCAGGATACAAAATCAACATACAGAAATCCACTGTGTTTCTATACAATAACAACAAAAATCAGAAAAAGAAATAAAGAAAACAATCCCATTCACAATAGCAACAAAAACAATAAAATACCAAAGAATAAATTTAAGGAAAGAGGTGAAAGATCTGTACACTGAAAACTATAAGACTTGGTTTAAAAAAATTGAAGAAGAACCAATTATATGGAAAGATAGCCCCTGTTCATGGATGGGAAGAATTAATATTGTTAAAATGTCCATATTACCCAAAGGAATCTACAGATTCAATAAAATCCCTATCAAAATTCCAGTGACGTTTTTCATAGAAATAGGAAAAACAATCTTAAAATTTGTCTGGAACCACAAAAGACCCTGAATAGCCAAAGCAATCCTGAGAAAGAAGAACAAAGGTGAAACCATCACAATTCCTAATTTCAAACTATAGTAATCAAACAGTATGGTACTGGCATAAATATAGATATATAGACCAAGAGAACAGGATTGAGAGCCCAGAAGTAAATGCTTACTTATATGTTTAACTAATATTTGACAAGGTAGCCAAGAATACTCAGTGGGGAAAGGATAGTCTCTTCAACAAATGGTGTTAGGAAAACTGGATAATCACAGGCAGGAAAATAAAATTGGATCCCTATCTTACACCACTCTCAAAAATTAACTCTAAGAGGACAAAAAAGAAACATAAGACCTGAAACCATAAAACTCCTAGAAGAAAACATGGGGGGAAAACTCCTTGACATTGGTCTTGGCAATGATTTTTTGGATATGACCTCAAAAGCTAAAGCAACGAAACAAAAAGCTGCACAACATCAAACTAAAAACCTTCTGTGCAACAGAAGAAACAATCAACAAAATGAAAAATCAACCTATGGAACGGAAGAAAATACTTGCAAACCGTATATCTGTTAAGGAGTTAATAGTCACAACTCAACAGCAAAAACACCAATTAATTAAAAAGTAGACAAAGGAACTTAATAGACATTTTTCCAAAGAAGACATACAGATGGCCAACAGATACATGAAAAGGTGCTCAACATCATTAATCATCAGGGAAATGCAAATCAAAACCATAACAAGCTATTGTCTCACACCTGTTAGAATGGCTGTTATCAGAAAGCAACAGAAAACAAGTGTTGGAGAGTATGTGGAGAAAAGGGAATCCTCATGCACTGTTGGTGGGAAGGTAAATTGGTGCAGCCACTACGAAAGACAGTATGGAGGTTCCTCAAAAAATTAAAGGTAGACTACCATATGATCCAGGAATCCCACTTTTGGGTATATAGCCTAAAAAAATGAAATCAGAATCTCAAAGAGATATTTGTGCTCCCACATTCATTGCAGCATTATTCACAACAAACAAGATATGGAAACAACCTAATTGTCTGTCTATAGATGAACTGATAAAGAAGATGTGATGTATATATATATACATACAATGGAATATTATTGTCATGAGAAGGAAGGAAATTCTGCCATTATTGACAACATGGATGGAACTTGAAGGCATTATGCTAAGTGAAATTAGTCAAACAGTGAAAGATAGATACTGTATGATTTTACTTATATATGAAATCTAAAAAAACCTCAAATGAACAAACATAACAAAACATAAACAGAGTTATAGATACAGAGAACCAACAGGAGTTTGCCAGAGGGGAAGGGTGTAGGAGGAGCAAAGAAATAGGTGAGGGGGATTACAATGTACAAACTTCCAGTTGGGAAATAAATGAGTCACAGGTATGAAATGTACAGTGTGGGGAATATAGTCAATAACTAAGTAATATCTTTTTGTGGTGACATATAGTAACTAGACTTATCCTGGTGATCAGTTTGAAACAGTATAGAAATATCAAATTACTATGTTGTATAACGAGAACTAACATAGTATTGTAGGTCAATTATATTTTCAAAGCAAACTAACCAACTAACTCATAGAAAAAGAGATCAGATTCATGGTAACCAGAGGCAGGAATGGTGGCTGGGGGGAGGGGGAACTGGATGGAGGCAGTCAAAAGGGACAAACTTGCAGCTGTAAGATAAATACTAGGGATGTAATGTATAACATGATAAATATAATTAACCCTGTTGTATATGAAATATTGTACATGAAAGTTGTTAAGAGAGTAAATCCTGAGTTCTCATCACAAGAAAAAAATTTTGTTTTCTATTTCTTTAATTTTGTATTTATATGAGGTGATATATGGTCACCAAACTTATCCTGATAATCACTTCATGATGTATGTAAGTCAAATAATTATGCTGTATACCTTAAACTTATACAGTGCTGTATGTTAATTATATCTCACAGAGTTTGTCCAGAGACAGAGAGAAGTGAGTCTGTCTGAGGGAGGTGCTGGCCTTATAGGGTAACCAGGGTGGGCTCTCCATGGTTTTACCAACAGTAGGAGGCTCAGTACAGTGGGAGGTGCCATATTAGCTGCTCTGGCTGGGTTAATAAGTTACTGAAGCACTCTGAAAAAACGTGCTTGTAAACTCACAGGAGACTTCTAGAAAGAACCAGAAAGAGTACAAGGGTAGTGAGATGTCCTGCAATAGTGGTGGCTGTCAGCGTCAGAGCAAGGGTATTAATGTATATGTGATTTAACTCCCTGAGTTACACTGAGTTCTGAGACACACAGATTACATGTGAAACACCAGTGAGTATGCTTCCAAGAACTAAAAGAAATACTGTGATTTGGTAGTGTATATATGTCCATGCCAAAAGAAAAAAAAAAAAAAAAAAGAAATACTGTGGTAACTACACAAAAGACGAGAAACAATTTCAAATATGATATCCAACTCTTCACAAACAGAATGGGCCCAGCTGGCTCTTCAATAAGTTTACTTTTTTCCAACTCATTGCTTTCTGGTCAAATCTCAGAATCTTTCCTTGACTAAAATGGTTTGTATCTGAGGCATGTAGCCTGAGCTAAAGACATTTCTTTGCTTCATTTCTCTGTGAAGGACACATATATCTACATGTATGTCTATCCAGGGCAAATTTTGAATTTGTTTGAGGAAGATAATATTTAGCATACCTGGTGTTAAGAGACTCAAGTATCATACAAAAGTCTTGACATCTTAGGAAGAAAAAATGATCATAGGAGTAAATCAGGTATGAGAGTGGGCAAGAATAATAAAAATGACTATGAAGAAAGTCAGACCCAACTTGTTCCACTATTGTGTGGGGTTCAGAGTAAGTCAGTGTGATGGACAAATTCAGAACTTTTTAAATGACTTTACCTCAAATTTACCTTCAGTTGGAGAAAAATTACTAGTAGTTCTTGGCCTTGTCTTTTTTTGTGGTTTATTAGTGACTTGGATGGCAACATGGAAATCATGCTTGTCATACTTATCAATGTCACAAAGCTGGGAAATTTTGTCCAGAAAGTACTAGGTAGGCTGGAATGTAAGAATGAAACTTAAAAATGAAATTTAATAAAATGAAGTATTCAACTATTTAACAGTAATTAAAACCAATTAAAATAAAATCAGTTGTTTTCCTGATGTATGCCCAGCTTGGCAACTTTTCATGGAAGAAGAAAGCCTGAGTTAACAGGATGAAGAGCGTGCTAAGAAAATTAACACAATATTAAACTGTAACGATACAAGCATTTTGTCCAAATTAAAGCAGGAAAGGGTACGACTCTGGCTGTGTGCTGATCATGCCTGAAATATTATGGACAGAATCTGAATACCCAGCTTTCAAAGCTATTGAACAAGTAGGTACCTAGAGGTGGTGGAAGAAAAGGATGAAGAGAGATCTGGAAGCCATGTGATGAGATGAAGAGGTCAGCAAGTCAGAGAGATGTTTGTCCAGGAAAAGAGAACAGGTATGACTGGTAAGGTCAATTCTCCGGAAGGAAAGTCATGTGGACGGTGACTGTTGTTACTTTATCTGCCTCCAGAGGGCAGAAACAGGACCCGTGGGGGAAAGTTGCAAGGAGGCGGTTTTCAGAAGACTTGGTTTGGGTCTAGAGTTGTTGATAAAAGGCTGTCTTAGAAAGAAGCATTTTCCCTTTTCCTGGTGGTGCTCAGGCTGAGGCTGGGTGCTTAGCTGTCATTGACATGGGGCAAAGATTCTGCTTTGGGAGAGAACAGGCCGAAAAACTTTAGCTCTCTATCAGCCCTGTGATTTTATGAGCCCTGACAGCTTATTCAGCTTCTACCTGAATAGTTCTGATAACTGTGGGACAGATATTCTTTTGGAAATGACTTTAAATATATATATATATATGGCTACAATTTGCCCTTGTCTTGCATTGAACAATAGTAAGGAAGGTGAAACTATAGCTTGACTGGTTGAACTGTTCTGGAGAAAAGTGAAGTTGCAATGTTGCTCTTAGATTTTATTGTTGACTGAGCTGGCTAACCTTTACTCTAGTTCATATTCTAGTGAATTCTGAACACTCTTCAAAACAGGATTAATTGGTTTTTCATCAATATTCGTATTGAAGCTGGTATCAGATCTGGCTCAGTACATTAGAACAAGAAGTAGATGCAAAGAGTTAATGTCCTCTAAGGTCAAGATTGTGTTTCAAGATTAGAGGCAAGACTGAGCCTGCCTGTGAGAATCTAGCAACCCCAGCTGCAGGCAGAGGTAGGATATGGAGACTGAGAACCTGGCTGGGTCTTCTACGTATTAGGTATTACTAGCTATAGTGATCTTTGAGAAAGAGGTTTGAATTTACAAATCTTAGGCTGAGAAGTATTACAGGTTTAATGGTTTGAGACCTTTTCAATGCTAGTTTCAAATATGTTAAATTTGCATTTCTTTTGTTATAAAGTAAGTTATCTAAAGTCAGGAAGTATAACTTTGAACCTTTTATTTATTTCAAATTTTTAACACAACTCAGCCTACATTGCATGGGCGATGGAAGGGTTTGCAAGTCTGTATATTTTGTTATAGGCCTTAACTTCTATGCATCTCATTTGGATGTTAATTTCTGTACTAGAGCAAGTCCTAAGTTGCTTTTGGAGCAAAGTTATGACTGTGGTTCTATAACTTAGGACCTAGGGTGGCAGATGACTTGGGTTGTTGTCAACACAAGACAATGATACTCATTGCCTTAAGTTGAAGCCCTCCTTCCTGTTTGCAGAACTACCTCTCTGGGCTAAGACTTCATCATCTCCCACATAGGTTCAGGGCATGCCTCTCTGACATGAACCTTGTTTTATATCCTGCTGCTAGGAGAATCAACTTTGAAACCCACTTCAGTCACTTCATGCCTTTATAATCCTACAGTAACTTCTCATTGTATGAAATTTAAATCTCTCAACACATAGTTGGGAGCCTTCTCAAAAGTTTCTCTCCAGTAAAGGCATCTTCATTCATTCATTCAAGGAGGAACCAACCTTTATTTATTGAGTATCAGGTGCTTGAGGTTTTTATTCCTCAGAACAACCTTAGCAGGAAGGTAATATCACCACTTAATAAATAAATGACCCAGGCTCAGTGAACTTTAAAAACTTGTCCAATGTCACTGGTTTTTGTCTGATTATAATTTCCATGCTTCTTCCACTACACCATACTTCCTCTCATTTTGCAAACACTTATTGGGTTTCTATTCTGTGCCAAAACTGATGTTAGGTGTAGGATAAGAAGACAAATGAAACGCTGAGATTATATATATGAAAATACATTAAAATTTTAAGGCATTTTGTATCATTGATTCTCTTTAAAAAATTTTTTTTTTAGTCTTTATTGAATTTGTTACAATATTGCTTCTGTTTTATGTTTTGGTTTTTTGGCCTCGAGGCATGTGGGATCTTAGCTCCCTGACCAGGCATCGAACCTGCACCCCCTGCATTGGAAGGTGAAGTCTTAACCACTGGACCACCAGGGAAGTCCCGATTCTTCTTAATTTGGAAGAAATTCAGCCTAGTGGAAGAAACTGGAAGAAATAATTCTGTCTTCTGAATTTCTCTTGCCTACTTTTATCTCCTTTGCCAAGCTTGTCTTATTACACTTGAATTCAAACTTCCACCTTCTGAAGTTTGCCCATTTATCTAGTCATTCAGATTCTTAAAACATATGTTAAAATTAATTTATTCAACAAACATTTATAAGGGGGGTATTATAGTCAAAGCACAATGCTAGGTTAATGCTGGGGATACAAAAATGAACAAGACCAGCCAAGTGGAAGAGATATACAGTAACTTCAGAGCAATGTGAGAAACACTGAAAAGAATTATGAGATTGTGGGGAAAAGAGCTGTGAGGCTACGGGAAGGGAGGGGGTGATCAAAGATGAGGAAATGATCCTTAGATAGGGTAGAGGAAGAAGTATGCTCCAGACAGAGTGAAAGGATGTGTAGAGGGAGAGGGGTGCTTGGAAGTCATGAGAGTTCAGCTGGGTTGGAGGCCATGGCTCAGGGGCAAGCCAGAGAAGCTGAGGCAGGGGCTGGGAACCTCTGCTTTATCTTTTTTTCCCTTCCAATACAGAACTATGGCCTAGGATTGGAACCATGTTCTAGAAAGATGGCTTCAAGAGACTCTTTGGGAACATTTGGGGAAAGAAGCCAGTTAGGAGGGAGGGCCCCATTTGCCTGGATTCACCATTATTCCCCTCATCTCCAAAAAAGAATTGCAAATTCTACAAGAAAAGGAGCTATTTCTCACTATTCTTTTATGTTCTTTGGGCTTTAATACAGTACTATGTACAATAACTTTATTTGACAAATGGTTATTATGTATTTTTTAGGTCAGTGAAAGTAATACATTGCCTCTGGTTGCTACCTAGTACTGCTTTGTAGCCTAATAATTGAGGCTAATGTAATTATTTAGAATACCTGGGAAGCTAAAAAGAGAAGTGGCCTCTCTGGGATAATTTCTACTTTCTTGTCTCCCTGGATAATTTGAGGGGTGGGATGGGATGCATTTGGCTAACCATTTTGAGTCTGTACAACAGGATATATTACATTTGACTTGATTAATATAACTCAGCAATTATCTAATGAGTCCTACTGTGGCCTATGCATTATGCTATGTTTGATACGGAAATACAGATATGAATAAGGAACACTCTCTGCTCTTGTGAGCTCATATTGGGTACTGTAGGGGGAAATAGACATTTTAACTTCGGTGTAATAAACTCTGTTCACGCTATGTTAACCATATGAACAAACTGCTGTGGGAAATAGAGAAAGGAGGTGAAAAAATAGCTCACATGGTTGTTGTGGGGATTTTAAAAAAAGTTAATATATGTGTAAATGAAAAATAATGTCATAGTCTTAGCTCTGATTATTAGTCAGCAAACCCTGCATTTATATTGGTGTTGGCGATCGTTTGCAGAATATGCAGCCCTAGCCTTTCAGGAGTTGCTAGTTCCCCTAAGCCTAAGACTTCTTTAGTCCGGCTGAACCAAAAAGAGTTTCCGGATAGTTATGCAGGTCTTGGGGGGAAAGGAGGATCCCACAGCGCCTGCGAATCTGAGCTTGTGGAGGCGGTTATACTCGGCAGATTACGGCAGTGGGCGGGCCCCAAATCCCCATGTGGTCCCGACATCATTGACATGGCGGAATCCCCCATCTAACCCTCCTGGTAGTTATTTGAGCGGCGGCGGCGGCCGGAGGACAAGGAGAGCGGCGGCTGCTGCGGCGGCGGCGGGAGCGGGAGCTGCGAAGGGGCGGCAGGGATTCTCGGGGCTGGCGGCTGGGAAGGCGTGGGAGACCCGGTGTGTGGCGCGCCCGGAGCCCCGCGTTTCAGCCCGAGGGAAGGTAAGGCATGCAGGAGCGGGAGAATGGAGGGGACCCGGACCCCGAGTCTCAGCCTCCGGGTCAGGGCGCGCTGGAAAGCCCCGACCGGACGCCGAGTCCGTCAAAGTGCGTGCCTGTCCCGGAGCGCTCCGGGCGCGCCGGGCTTCCCGAGGAAAACTTGGCGCCAGAGTGCTGGGGCGCCCCGCGCTCGTCTGGGCACCCCGGGTACACGGGGCCCGGGAGCGGCGATCGGCCAACGCTTTGGGGCCGCGTCTTACTGGGCTCCGGGCCCCCGCTTGTCCCCCCAGCTGGCCAGGGCTTGGAGGAGGGAAAGAAACGGGTAGATTCTTCTTGATGGAAAAAAAAAATCTGGGCAGTGGTTCCCGGGTTCTCCCTCCCCCCCTCGCCCTCCCCCCCCGCCCTCCCAGGCCTTCCCAGCAGATTTTGTCCGAGGAATCCGCTCCCCCTCCCGGAATCTCCGCGGCAGGAACGCTGCCCGGGAGGGGGAGGGCGGGCGGAGGGGCCGAGGAATCTTCGACGTGTCACTTTCTGAGGCTGTAGATTTCCATATGGTGGAGGGAGGAGGGCGGGTGTGCGAAGTGGGGCTGGAAGTTGGGGCCGCCTCTCCGCGCCAGGCGGGGGCGGGCCGGGACCTCCGACCCGGGGATGCTCGCGGGGAGTGTCCCGAGCCCGCGCCGGCCCCCAGCCCAGGCCAGGCCTCTCAGGGACACTCCCCGCCTCACCGCTGGCCACCTCCGTGCGCGCCACGTCCTCCCTCCCCGTCCTGCCCCCCGGGCTCCCCCCGGGCTGGGGGCGGTAACCGGCGGCTGCGGCCGGACTCGGCGAGCAGGCGGCTGGAAGCTCGGGCGGGGGAGTGGGGCGCGGCGGGAAGGAGCGGGCGACCGGGTGTGTGGGCCAGCGTAGCTCCGGTCAGTCGGTCACCCCGAGGGGCGCCCGGGCCGGGGTGGGGCCGGCGGGCGGAATCCGCGCCCAGAGACGGCCGGGAGGGGCCGCGCGGACCGTCTGGTGCCCGCGGCGGGGCGGGGGCCGGCCGGCGTGGGAAGGGCCTGTCACTCTGGGCGGAAAGTGGGGCCTCGGGCTGTGCCCGCGAACTTTCCCAAAGTCCCGGTCCCGGCGCCCCGTGGGAGCCCGAGCACCCGGGCCCGGTGTCTCTGGAGACTGGGTTGGGCCGCCCGGCGGCGCCGTTGTCCGGGAGGCTTCCAGGAGTGCGCGGTTGGAGTTGGAGCTTTTCGAACCTCAATTCCCACCCTTCTGTCCCTGACGGAGGGAAGCAATGGCATTTTATCCAGACAGTGCCGTTTGCGGACTTACTTAAAAGTTAAAACTTTTTATTTTTTATTTTCTCATCAGTCCAGCATGTTCTTGAAACAAAATTTGGAATTTGGCCGCGACGGGCCAACGCTGGGGCCCCAGATCCACACGTTTATCTCTCCATCCCTGTTGGTTTCTAGTCTTCCTCCCCATCTTCCATCCAGGGTTAATCATATTTTGGGACAGGCGAGGTCGTTTGTTCGGTGGGCACCCCCTGATTGCTTGTCTGTTTATTTTTTAATGTGCAGTTAATTTGATTTGAACTTCCTCCAGTTTCTAGGCCCTGGTGGGGAAAGCTAAGGAAGAGGGAATACGCCACTTTTTTTTTTTTTTTTTTTTAATGTGGAGAGAGGTGGGGCATTGGAAAAGGGGAGGCACGTTGGTTGTAGGCAGAGAGTGAGAGGGAGCAGACAGACCCGGAAGAAAAGGAATCTGCTCTGGAATAACACTTTTTTTTTTTTTTTGGAGGCTTCTGGCCTCGGGCAAAAATGCACCGCTCTGTTCTCATTTTTGTCGCCTGAATTGCTTTTCACTCTCAAGTTAACGCTGTGACTCTGGGGCCCTGGACAACGCCCGGGGGAAGAGACCCGCAGCCACAGCCAAGAGCAGCCCGTGGCCCTGGTTTTGTGCCTTGCATGGGGGCCCGTGGTTCCCCCTGATTGGAAGCGGCCTCTGTGGAACCAGCGTTCAGTAAATTTCTTGGCTTCCCGGGGAGCAGCTGTTAACGAGGGTAAAGTCTTTGGGCATGCTTCTGGTCCTGCAAGGGGACCCCCCCCCATAGGGGTGTAATTCTCACTTTGTTTAGACGCTAGAGGGTCACCCACAAGCTGGCTAAGAATGAGGCATAGCTGGTAGAAAGAAAAAGTCTCTAAAAAAATGGTACTTAGATTCGTATGTGCTTTTAAAGTGTTTTGGTTTAAATGCTTCTAAGAGAAAAAAATTCTACGTGAAGATAGCGTTCATTTTAAAAGAGATCTTAAAACTGCAAGATACCATCATGGAATGAGGTTGTAGCTTCTAATTACAGTATGTACAATATCAGAAAGATATTCCAGTAACCTTTTAAGACAGACCTTATAAATAGTTCACATCAGACCATGGGCTGGCTGTATTGGAGAGCCAGTCTTCCGGGGTTTCTGGAGGAATGCTTGGGATCCGTTAGGAAGCTGGCTGTAGGAGCCTAAGTAGTAGTTTACTCAGTAGGAGTTTGTGCCCCTTTTGCTTAACACTTCATTTTATGTGGTAAAATTTGATAGCGTCCTTAGAACTGAAAACCTGAAGAACTTCCCAGCTTTTCAGTTTTAGGAAAATGAGGCCCAGGGAGGGGAAGTGACTTGTTTGGTGTTGGCGATCAGAGATTAAAATCCAATACAGGATTGTATTAATAGCTACTCTTTTTTGGCTATCTAATGTGTACTAAGTACTATGTATTGTGTTTTTTAAATATTATGTCATTACAATTCTAATTTTTCAATTTAGGTGATGTTAAGGACATTTTATAGACAAGACATTGAGGTTCACAGAAATTTAGTAACTTGTGTATTACATAGAATTTTCTTCCGTGATGCAAATGGTTTTATATCTGTGCTATCCAGTATGGCAGCCACCAGGCACGTGTAGCTGTTGTACCGTTTAAAATGTGGCTAGTTTGATGGAGGAACTGCATTTTAAATTGTATTTACTTTTAATTATTTTAAACTGCTACTTGTGGCTAGTGGTTAGGTACCATATTGGGGATTGCAACGTAGAACGTTCTGACTCTCAAATCTATCCACGTTTAACTGGGTCCTATTGCTTTTAAGATCTTGTAATTCAGTTTTCTTTCTTCATACCACCAGAGGAAGATTACATTCAACTCTTAAGTGGAATTTAAATACTGGATTACCTATAGCTCAAAATTAAGCAAAAAATGGTTTTTTAAAAATACTTGGATGTCATGGTAAAAACTGATAGAAAAAACCTTTGTGACATTTTCTGTTTGATTGAAATAACTGCCTATAGGAATTGCTGAGAAGGTAGTCAGAGCTTCTTGGTTATTTCAATGTGATAAAAGTATAAGTAGGGGGCAGCATGAAAAATCACTGATGGGGAGTTGAAAAAAAATTACCCCCGATATCCATGGTTACCTGTTCATTAGGTGATTCTTTTCAAATGTCTTCATTCAGGTGAATAATATAGCCAAACTATCACTCACTTTTCCTTAACTAGCTGCACAATTAATCTGAAGAATTAAAATCATTGCTTTACTACCAGAGAATGAAATTCAAATATAGCACTAGATCTGTCTGTGAATTGGGAAGAATATGTTTAAGATTGAAACAAACAACAAGAAAGATTCTTTAGGTGGCATATGGCCAAATAGTTTTCTGATTAGTGGATTGAATTTAAATCTGTTACATTTTAGGATTTATTTGGTAGAAGGAATTTCAACAACTTTTTGATTTTATATGAAATAGTGAAAATTCCAACTCATGTTAAAGTAAGCATTCATTTATGTGGATTTCATCCATAAATATCCAGTAACCCAATACCTTTTTCTTTCCTTTTTTTTGCATACTGCTTTCAGGAAAAGACAGATGATAAAATAATCTCTTTATTAGAATTTTCAGAGCAGTAACTTCCAGGTTCATTATAAATATATCTGAATCTGCTGTATCTTTCATAGTTACTGCACTGCTCAGGGATAATTGCAGCTCATAATTCTGACCCTAGAGCGTTATATGATCCTGAAAGACCTACACAAGTGAATCAGCTTTAAATTGTTCTGTATTATTTTAGTGTTATGTGAATTGCATGGCATCCAGCCCTGAAAATTGTAAATTCAACTAAAGGTGAGGCATCAGTTAATTAGACTGTCAGATAGCTGAAAAACCCTTTCATACCCATTCCTGACTATTGGGATCATAGTTATTTTCAAGGAACCAACATAAGAACCATGTTATTGGATTATAGTGTTCTTGTGAGTGTGACAAATATTGGAAACATGATTTAACTCAGGATGTATGGTTCCATTTTTAGGACATCAAGGTGCTTAGTACAAATGAGACGTAATTTAAAAGATAAAGATATCGAAATGATTGGCAAAGATTAGAAATCTTATACCCCCTGGTGCAGGCCACATCTGAATATCGGTTTGAAATCAGAATATCTAATCTGTCAAGGACTTAGTTTACTTCTTGGCTGTGTGTCCCTGTTAGACTACTGAACCTCTCAGTCTGGGTTTCCTCATTTTAGTATAAGGAGAAAACATCTCACCTGTACCATTTTTCAGGTGGTTGTCACAAGGGGTTAATAAGTCAGTGTATTGAAAAGTGTTTAGCAAAGCCTTATACAAACTCCATAGTTCATTATATTCCAAAGTTTAAAAACTGAGCTGTTCTTACAGTATTACTTTGTATGTTTTCAGAGACCTCCAAATTGTGTTTGGACACTTTGAAAAGTGGTTTATTTTTTCCTTTGTGACGAGTAAACAAAGTTTCAATCTTTAGATTGCAGTTTCATTTTCTCCCTACTCCTAATGTAATAGTTGATTTGTGACCTCTCAAAAGTTGTATTTTCCTTACATGCGGTCCGTAGCTGGTTAACATTGCTGAAGTGGACAAGGCAGTCTGCTTGATTCAGGGTCATTCTTGAGGTGGAGGGGACAAAGTGCAATCTCTTATTAGAGGAACTTCCAAAACAATGATAGAGGCATAGGCTTTAGTTCCTGTATATTAGTAAGCCTGTTATTTGAGCTTTCAATAATTATAGCTGAGAATGGGGGAAAAGAATCATTTTCTGTGTAGGGGAATCTTTGCACCCTACCTCTGTTTTCACTTTAGAAATCACAATTGCCTTTTCTTCACTTTAACAAGGTTAATCCATTCAATGAGAGTTTTTTGTGTTAAGATATTATTTTCAAGTAAACCTGAATTCTCATCCTTACAGCTGTTGGGAATGCACTTAGGTGGTTGAGGAAAAGCTTTATTCTTTAGTTGACACTGAATGCCTTTGAATATAGGAAAATATTCATAAGCCCACACTTTTTCTTTTTGACCTTAAAATACACAGTATGGTACAGTATTAATGTGTTTTTTAAACGGCAGAGAATGCTTCAATCACTGTGGCTAGACAGGCAGGTTTCTGTAGAAGCCAAATGTAGGCTTACTTGGGAGGATGACTTGATGTTGGTACTTGAACTCTTTGCAAGATACAGCCAATGAGAGGCTGATCTCTAATCACAAGCTTACCCAGAGGGGAATTGTTTATGGTGCAGGTTTAGTGTCAAGGATCAGCCCTTGGAGACCAGAGGTATGTGGGGTTGGAATTGGGGGTTGGGAGGTTTTTAAACCACCAGGTATAAATCAGGTAAGATAGACTATAATGATCAGCTGTTACAGGTGGGGAGGTTTCTCAGTTTAAAAATGGATCAGTCCTTGAATCTCTTTTTGTCCCTAGTTGAGATATGCAGGTTTAGCATTCTGAAACACCTGGATTGTAATTTCATTGGCTGATGAGATGTCTTTGGCAATACTCCCAGTCGGTTCACTCACTGGCTCCTAATATCTTTTGTTTCTATAATATTACAACTGCTTGTCAGTTTTTAAATAACTGGAGGGAGGAGATTTTAGTGAGATGGTGTTCAGCAAAAGCTAGCATTATTTGAGATTCTGGTAAGTATCTGTTTAAAATGTCCCTTGTGTTAAATGATTATGTTTGATTTTAAAATGTAATTTTATTTCATTCACTTGTTTATTGACTCAGGCACTGACTGAGTTCTAAACTAGGTTCTTAATGGAATATTCTTATGCTGTCCTGACTTTTTGGCAAATGCAAGACATTTTTCTGTTTACTTATAGGGGTATTTTGCTCATATTTTTGGAATGTAGTATAGAGAGCTGTGTCTACCACCAGACTCCTAGAGCAGGATGGTGATAACTTCAGTCCCTCGCTTCTTTCTGAAATTTGAGAAATGTTAAAATTGGAGCACCTATAGGCTATGTTTAAAACTAAATTTATGTTAGAATTTTAGGCTTCCAATACATCCTTGTTTCGACTTTGGAAGATGAAGGTTTTTATAATGGCAACCAGTTAGAAAAATTTGCTTAAACTAAGTTGATATAATACAAACTCATAGTGTTCAATTATGAAAAGCTTTCCGTTGAAATAATTATCCAGATAATTGTCTTCATACATGAGCAAATGTAGTATGTTTGAGAAATAATGGTAGATTCTAAAATCCCAGGAAATAACATGATTTAATTTATTCTTAAGGAGCTCAGTCAGATTCTCCACAGCTGGTGGAAGAGGGTCTCTGTTAAAAATAACTCCATTGTTCTGGATGTAACTAATTAGGAATTTGCAATTATCCAGGCAAGTCTAGGATAAAGTTTGGCTTCCTACTCTATATGAAAAGGTTTTACCATAACAGAAGTTTAAATAGATCATAGAGGGAATATTTACCTAATTAGGAGGACAAACCACTTTAAGCACCTTGGAAAAATCAATTTACTTAAAAGCAATGTAAAACTGCAGTATGGGTTGAAGCTAGTTCTCCTAGTGCGCTTTTTCATAGAGGTGCAGGACCGCCATGAAATAAATGTCAATTTATTCAGTGCTATCACATGAACTAGGAACAGTTTACCAGCAAAAGTTAGAACTATATTTTTGTATGCAAAGTAAATCACAACAATAAACAAATATCCATCTCCCCATCTCACCCCACCCCCACCAATAGACTCCCAAATATGCCTGTTGATTTGTTTTGAAGGTTTTCTGTTGCCATTTGTTTTGCTACTTGCTGTCTCCTGTAAGCACTTGATGGCAGATTGGTGAGAGCAGGTGTTAAAGGTTTAAGAACATCATTATTGCTTTTAGCTGCCCATCTCCTCCTCCATGAGTTTGGGCAAAGTTGTGGAAACTACTGCTAGTGGTAGCTCATTACACATCCTCCTCTCCTGCATTTACTAAAGCAAGACCTTCTTGGACAGCTTAGTTCCAGGTACTGTGTGAACTGACCCATAAGAAAGGTAAATTTCTTTTAAAATATCTCAAGTATTTACATCCACTTACTCAGACATGAGGTTTTCAAGTGTATGACTTTTTAGGGTTCAGATTGACAAGTTTTTATGGTACAAGTTTTAAGTGTAGGATCCTTAATATATTTTTAGGGTCTTCTCCTTTTTCTCTTATATTTTAAAGTGTTATTTTTAAACACATTTTATATTTTCTATTAAGTCATTTAAGAGGAAAATACTAAATGTCTTCAGATATTACTGTTCTTGATTTTTCTGTTGTGGTTTTTCTTGTATCAGGAAAAAAAATTTAATTTAGGGTAATAAAGGTAAACATTCTGAATTAGTGAATCAGAGAATACTTAAGAGTATATTGAATTGGAACACTAGTGTATTGTTGTTGGGAATGTAAAAAGGTACAGCTGCTGTGGAAAACAGTTCTGCGGTTTCTCCAAAAGTTAAATATACAATCATCTAGCAATTCCATTGCTAAGTATGCACCCAAAATAATTGAAAGTAGGGACTCAAACAGATACTTGTACACCAGTGTTTATAGCAGCATAATTTAGAATATCTAAAAGGTAGAAACAACCCAGGTGTCCATTCACAGATGAATGGATAAACAAAATGCGGTATATACATACAGTGGATTATTATTCAACCATAAAAAGGAATGAAATTCTAATACCTGCTACAGGATGGATGAACCTTGCAAACGTGCTGAGCAAAATAAGCCAGACACAAAAGGACAAATATTGCCTGTTTCTACTTATGTGAGGTACCTGGAATGGCAGATTCATAGAGAAGAAAGTAGAGTAGAGATTACCGGGAGCTGGGGAAAGAGGAATAGGTGTTATAGTTTAATGGATACCGTGTTTCTGCTTGGGATAATGAAAAAGTTCTGGAAATGAATAGTGGCGATGGTCATATAATATTGTGAATGTACTTAATGCCACTGAACTGTACAGCTAAAAATGGTTAAAATGGCAAATGTATGTAGATTTTTATCACAATAAAAAACTGAAAAAAATTGAAGGAGGTTTATTCCACAGGATTTCAGCTTGCCTCTGTTTGCTTCCCCTTGGTCTGCCCCATGCTGGTGTGTAGATGTTTCCCCGCCCTCCCCACCTCCTATTGCAGAGTAAAGGGAGATGCTCCTAGGCCAGTTTTGGAGGTCAGAGTTTCCTTATTTTATTAACTGACTTGAATTTAAGAGGAGACTATTTAAAAGTAGGAGATCTCTGGAGGGAAAAAAAAGCTATTTTAACATTTAGATGAGCCAGGTAGTTTATTAGTATCCACAGACCCCATAGGCACACACAGGTAATCTATCCTGAATTTCACTGTGAGTCATCCAAAAACCAGAGAGTAGGATGTACAATTAGACCTGTCATATTTTCTAACCTTTAAAGCTTTTTTTCCCCTCAATTTTGTCATCTTCAGTACTTAGGGAAAAGTTTGATTTCCACTTAGAGAAAGGGTCAAAGTCATCTCAATACTAGTGTTGGAAAAGCATTAGGTGCTAACATTCTTCAATTTGTTAGACCAAAACTTATTGGGAGGGGATAGAGTGAAAGAAAGCAAGCATGTAGTATTGTTTTATTCATCTGAACTTGTCTCTAGCACCTAATAATTTCATAGTGGTGACTTTTCTCTGAGTGTCGGTGTTTCATTTTTTGCTTCTGAGGTATTGATGTTGAGTTTGTGCAGATCACTTATGAAAAGATGGGGCAGGATTTTTGTTAAGTGATTGGATATAAAGCTTAAACGTCAGATGTAAAGTGCATGTTAGGAATACTGAAAATATCAGGTAAAAATTCAGATAGAAAGATTTAAGTTTACATACAAATAACAAGTTCAAGGAAAAATTATACTGTATACTGTGAAATATTTGCCATCCATAATAGTTCATTAATTCCTGAGCTCCCAGAAAACAGTATAGAGTCGCAAGGGTATGATGCTAGTGTGTATGCATGCTTTGCCATCTATAAGGGTATATTTTCTTTTCTTTTTTTTTTTTTTTTGCGGTACGCGGGCCTCTCACCGCTGCGGCCTCTCCCGTTGCGGAGCACAGGCTCCGGACGCGCAGGCTCAGCGGCCATGGCTCACGGGCCCAGCCGCTCCGGGGCATGTGGATCTTCCCCGGACCGGGCCACGAACCCGTGTCCCCTGCATCGGCAGGCGGAGTCTCAACCACTGCGCCACCAGGGAAGCCCTATAAGGGTATATTTTCTTTGCTGTATGTGTAAATGGCTTTCATACCATAGCAGGTAATTTTTGTGGCCTAGAAATTACTCTAGAGATAGGATCATTACGAACTGATTTCAAAAGGTACAGAGAGTCACAGTCTCTTTATATCTGGTAGAGATATGAGGAATTACAACACCATGTTCACAGAGCGGTCTTCACTGATTTTTGACCTACTCAAAAGAAAAGAGTGTCTCATTCTATTTTGCATATCCTCATTTTGTTCCAGAGCCATGATTTCAGGTAATTTATCATTTTCTTTAATTTCTTCTGGCACTGTTTCTATACCTTTCAGAACACTTGTCCTTTTCAGTGTTGTCTGATTGTCTCCTTGTCACTCTTACTTGAGTGTAGGATAATTACTTATTTAACTTAATGTCTTTGATGGTGAGTGCATAGTAAATGCTCATTGGATGGATGGATGGAGAGATAGATGAATTCCTGGGTTGAATGTGCCATTTAAACTTAGTACCTCTTCTCAGGTGCTCAAGTCATTATTTCTTCTGCTGAAGTTGATCTCTTTGAAGCATGGGCCATGTTATAGGCATTTTTGTGTTTCCACAGTTTTCCTGAAAATTTTTTTTTCTCATGGTAGGGATCTAATAAATATTAAACAAAACAAAGGCATGAGTCACCTTCAGTGCAAACCTAGCCTTTCATTTACTGCTATTTTAAAGAAACAAAGTTCTCCAGAGAATACGTGGACTTTTTTTCGGGTCTGTATCAGATCACTAATTGATTTTGAAAATACAAATAGAATAAATAGCTTATATTTCTATTCCCTAAAAATGTGGACTTCGATTGTGTATGTTTTGCTTGTCTATTGGAGTCAGTTTGGGAATTATAAATTAAGAAAATTCTTTTTGGAAAAGGTGACTTTTCAGAGATCTGTGGTAGTTTAAAATGATCTTTTATAGGGAAATTCTAGAAGGGAGGCATGAAGGGACAGAAAAACAGCAACAACAATAACAACATATGTCTTGCTGAGATGGGGGGGGTCCAGCAGAGAGAGTTGATTCTGCTGCACTGGTGGCCAGAGTGTTCAGTACTAAACTGAACCCTGGAGAAAGGGTCAGAGGGCATGTCATGGAAACCTGAGGAGAATGACCTCAGCCACTTGAAGATGGAAGTAAAGCACGCCTGAGAAGAGAAGAATCTCTGGGAGCATTATAGGGCTATGTGTATGGGGTGGAGGGTGCACGTGCTCTTATTTATTATGTCTGAGGTGGGATCAGAAATCTTTATTAGGTGCTTCAGGTGAGTGATGATCAGACAAGTTTGGAAAACCCAGTCTTGGGGACTCAGCCCTCTTGGTAATCTGTCCTTTTAAGGTTTTTGACCTGATGGCTGGAAAGAACTGAGGTGAGAGGAGTACTTAGGACACCAGAGGATTCTAGTTAGGACCTAGGGCAGAATCGAAGGGCTCCTCAGAAGAATTTAATGTCGTATTCTTTAGGATAAAGTGATAACCAGCTCTTAGCAGTTCAGTATATGACAAGGACACTTGTCATTTGTGCACTAAACTTCCAAACATTCTAACTACAAGTCGGTTGTAAAATATAACAGTGACCAGCAATTGCTGAGCACCTACCATGTGCCAGGCACTTGCATATATATATATATATATTCATTCATTCTTCCATATTCATTAAACCGTGAAAGGTAGATACTATTTCTGTTCTTCTGTGTGTTTCCACCATCTACCGCAGAAGCCAGAACATACCTGCTGCCCTATAGATGGTTGTTGAGTGAACTAAGACTAGAAGACATGCTCAAAAAGGTTAAAACGATCACCTAGATTGACTCCAAAACTTTTTTCCAGCTGTATCACACTGCTGCTTTAATAGTTCACATTAAATGTCTTAATTGTAAATCCAGACTTGGAACAGTGTCTATTTGTGTTCCCAAGTAGCTGAATGCTAAGGCTAAGTATTCGTTGAATGCTTTCCATGTGTTCAACCTGTCTATGGTCCAGAAACCTAAAATTTACTTTCGAAACAATAATAATAATCTGGACATCTCCCAAGAGGGAGATTTTCCTAGATTGTTTTCTGTAAAAGCAACTTAACCTTGGAATGAGAGAAACCAGAGAATAAAAGTATACTTCATAGACAGTAATATATAAGAAACTCAGTATAGTGAATGGGAAAAATCTAGAGCAATTGGCTAAGAAATGGTAATGAAGTTTTACCTGACTGAGACATTTGAAAAATTCTATGAAAGAGAGTCCTTTTCACTCAGTGGCAATACAGTTTTGTTCATCTCGCATTCCCTCTCCTCAGTGCCTTTCATTTAAGTTCATTTATATAGGGTAAGATCCTGTACTTATAGTTTGCACCTGGAAAAGCAAGGCCTCCCATGCCTGATACTAATGCTTTCTGTCCTTTTAAGGCTAATAGTTTGTGGTGTTTGGGTTGCACCGAAGGCAGCCACGGGGACAGGATGAGCCCAGAACTGACTAGAACGTGTCTCATCTCTGCATGCGCAAAGAGCAGCTCCCGTGGTGAATAAAAGGTGACCTCAGGATTCGTAGGAGCCCTGTGCTTTCCCAGACGGCCCGGGCTAAACCTGGGGAGCTGGCAGCCCTAAATGCTTCCTTTGTTAGAAATTATTGAGTTCCCTACTCCATCTTTAGAGAGTGAGTTCACTGAAGGTGAGTTAAGGACAAGGCTTTGAAGTGGGACCTGACTTGCTTTCTCTCCCTGTGTTTGTGTGGGGCGGTGTGAATGAAGACACCAATGAAGGTGCAGCGCCCAAGGCGGTGTTACCTAAACACTGTTTCTTACTGCTTCACAAAAATGCTGCTCATGGTCCAGAGGAGCTGTGTGCTTCCCTGGGGATTGTGTTTCCACAGAATGGTGAGGACTGTTAGAACAACCTTCTCTTGTTTCTCAAAACTTCTGCCCAGGAGGGAGGCTGTAAATGGTGAAATGTTCACGACTGGTTGCCACCCCAGAGAAGGGCTCCCCAACATTGGGCTGCCCATGGCCCTCCCCTAGTTACAGCTGGGGCCTGGGAAGCCTTTGTCTTTGCCTTATAACCCGGCTTTCAGAGCTTGCTGGCGGTGATCTTCATGACACAGAGTACCATAGGATCTAACTAACTTTAAAAAAAGTTTTAAAATTTTTTTATTGAAGTATAGTTGATTTACAATGTTGTGTTAGTTTCAGGTATACAGCACAGTGATTCAGTTATACATATGTATAGATACTTTTTCAGATTCTTTTCCCTTATAACTTACTACAAAATATTGAGTATAGTTCCCTGTGCTATACAATAGGTCCTTGTTGGTTATTTTATGTATAGGAGTGTGTATATGATCGAACTAACTTTTAAGAGCACTTAATTTTAAGACATCTATTTTATACCTTAAGATGTAAAGAAACTAGTTTTTTCTTTTTTGTAAGCACTGTAAAAAAGGAATATGTTTTAATTTTAGGATTTGAGCATTTTAATTTGCTTAAGTTTGGTTTAAATTGCTTGGATTCTCTTCTATCTAACCCTTCATACATTTTTACCATTATCACCTGAAGGTAGAGATTTACTTAACTTTGTATAAGAGATACTAAAATTGCCCATGTGTACACTCATGTTCAGGAAAATTATGAAATCAGTAGTTTTGAGCCTCCTAGAAAGGAAGTAAGTTCAATTTTTTAAATACTGTCCTTTTAAAATTATGTATTTAACTATTTAATGAATATTCCTCATTATTTATACTTAGTGCATGAAAATACTGGAAATGGGTATCCTTGTTGTTGTGCCACAGGTAAAGACTGGTAATTTCCAACCCCCTAGCTATATCCCTGAGTTCTAGACCTTTATATTCAACTATAGATATCTTTTTTTTTTTAAGGGAACTTTATTTATTTATGGCTGTGTTGGGTCTTTGTTGCTGTGCGTGGTCTTCTCATTGCAGTGGCTTCTCTTGTTGCGCAGCATGGGTTCTAGGTGTGCAGGCTTCAGTAGTTGTGGCACAAGGGCTCAGTAGTTGTGGCTTGTGGGCTCTAGAGCGCAGGCTCAGTAGTTGTGGTGCATGGGCTTAGTTGCTCAGCAGCATGTGGGATCTTCCCGGACCAGGGCTAAACCCGTGTCCCCTGCATTGGCAGGTGGATTCTTAACCACTGCGCCACCAGGGAAGCCCATCAACTACAGATATCTTTACCTTACTTTCCCACAGGCATTTCAGACTCAATCTGCATGCTGTCTTTTTTTTTTTTTTTTTAAAAGAGAGTTATGGGAGGAGGAAGAAGAAATGGATAATAATTTTTAAGGCTTGTATTTTATTTCAGGCTTTAATTAACAACAGATATCTTTAATTTACCATAAAATTTCTTTATTAATGAAAGAGTTATTTACAGGTTTATTTGATTTTGACATATTCTAATCTCGCTATGTGGTTACTGTGCTGTAGCTTTAAGTGTATCTTAATGATACTGGTGACACTGATAATTTTAAAACATAGCCTTTTAGATTTTGCCATTTGCTCGTTTTATTAAATTTAAGCATGGAAACAGTGTCACTTCCTATTTATGTTTTACTTTCCAATTCTCTTAGTTCAGTTTTCTTAGGAGTTCAAACCTATTACGGCATAGCAGTTGGCTAGTAAGAGAAAATTGAGAATACAAATAAATTTTTCACTAGATTACATTAGCTTCATTTTGTTTGGAGTGATTTTAGGCTCCAAGTGTTTGCCATTAACATTCCAGTTTTGCAGGTTTTCCTTTCTTGCTTTTGTGAGAAACAGGGATTGTAGGAGGGAGTAGAGAATAGTAGGCCAGGGTTTGGGAAGGATGTAGTACCAACAGAGGTGAGTGAGTTTGTTCCTATTATGTTTTACATGGGATGATAAGTTTTCCAAGTTCTAGTTTCCACTAAGTTACCTGTGAGTTCAGTAGAGGGGCAGTTCTAGTCTGCTGTCAGATGTTCTGCTTGGCAGATTAATGAAGAACCTCTTTTTTAAAGTTTTTTTTTTTTTTAAACACAGATTGCTGTATTTGTATATCTTTAATAAGTGTGCATTTTGGCCAAGAGGTAACTTTTTCATACCATTTTTCATGAAAAAGCATAAATAATTTTCTAGAAAGTTTAATTGCAAACTTTGATTAAAAGGAAACATCTTTTTAGAGAAACCATTCTTCTTGGGAATTCTTTAGTCCTTGTCTGTAAATAATAGCAGATTATCACATACGGTTTTCATATTTGGGGGGCATGGGAAACTACTCACTTAACTTGGAACTAATATTTTTGGTAAGAAGGTAAATCTTTAGTCATCATTTATAGTGGGATGATTGAGCCCGTGTGCTCTGGAAACTGAGCCCTGAGTTTGAGAACCCAGATTTGTAACTGCAGATTTGAAACTCTGACTTTGGTTAATTACTGAATCTGGGTGGCTTTGTCTGTTAAAAGGAATTGTTAGGACTGTTTAGCTCCGTGTGGTGCTTTGTCAAGTGCTCAGCAAGTGAGAGCTGCTGTTTTATTATTTTATTTTATTCACTGATGACAGACATTTAATAGCTGGACATACTTCTTAATGGGGTGATAGTTATTTAAAAGCATTCCCCTGTAACTTTAAAAGTGTATATGAATACAAGCCTTGCCACTGACTCCTTGAGTGTTCTTGTTCAAGTGACATCTTTGTAGCTCATCTCTAAAGTCACACTTGAGCTGTTTACCTTAGTAAGGTAATGTGGGCATAAATTGATAATATATGTAAGAGGCACTTTGAGCAGGGTGAGGGTGGGGAAGCATATCCGAATGCCAAGTAATACTTAATTAAACAAGGGCTGCTTCTACCAGTATTTTTCTTCTTCCCTGCCCCCTCAAAGAAAGGTGGTCTCTTTTTAAGTAGGTATATGACACCTCTGCTTCCTCTCCCAAGTCTAGGATCAAAGGCAAGTTGTAATAAAGGAGAGTCACTTGCTCCCATTTCCCTCTCCCTTTTTTGTGGATGTTGTTCTAACCGTTTTTAAGAGGGAAGATCAGGCCTTGACTTTAGTGGGCGAAACCGTGGGGGCTCCAAGACCTGCCTTTCATCTCTGGGCCATCACCTCGGATGATGTTCTTCATCTCTGTAGTAATGGCATAAAGACACCACTGCTGGGGAACAGCGCACTGCAGGCTAAGACCTCGCTGTCTTTCTGGAAACCTTAGCTACCTTTGCTGCTCACTGTTAACAATGCTCATTTCTTTAGAATAACATAGACTATTTGGCAGAGATGCCATGACTAGAGTAGTTTTCTCTGCTTTGGCAGTGCCTAAGTCTTACCACTTCTTATAAATTGGAGGGCTAGCTCCAAAAAAGTAAAAGAAAAACAAAACTGAATTTTAGCTGGTTGTTTACTGGCAGGGTTGTTCTAGACATAAACACAGTTGAATGGAAAGGATAGTAGGGATTGGAGCCTGTCTTGCTCCATGAGAGTGAATGAGCCAGTGTTAAACCTTAACGTTGGAGAAAAAAACAACATTCACTGTTTTAAAAAACAAAACAAAACAAAAACAAAAATGAGGCAGTCATTGCAGGCTAACCAATGAAAATTAAAGGTCAGTTTCTTCAGTGCGGCACCTCAGTGCATGCCCCGGGCCGTGTTAATAATGACAATCCTATTATTTTCTTGCAGTAGGCAGGAAATGCTGTCTACACCCATTAGATTTGTTTGAGTGACCCCTGGCTGGAAATGAAGAAAATTTAATTTTCTAACTTGCTAGGAGGGAAAAAAAGTCATGCAATGCTGCATAGAGGTTGATTTGGGGGCTGGAATAAGAACAGTGTCATTTAAAAAAACTTGATGTTATTAATCTTGATGATAGGGATGTTTGGCCCTTATCCACATTGAAATCATGAATGGACTTATATGCAAGTTATGTGTGTAGGAAACCTTTCTGAATATTGTCAGAACTGGCTCAATTCTGGACTTTTTACCACATGTTTGCAAACTGTCTAATTCCTCACATATCTCACTGGCTGCTGGAAACTTGCTTGAAGGAAGGCTTTGTCACAGGGTTTTTGTTTTTGTTTTTTTTTAGAAGATTAATTTGCTTTTCAAAAGCAGCATTCATTTTGGAGAAATTTGTGTATTCATTAGGGCAGTCAATTACTTTGTAGTTTCAATAGCAAGAAGAAAAAATTGGTATAAATTAATGTTACAGAGAAAGTATGTGAACCTGTCCTTGCCTTTCAGAGTTACATTGGTTAATCTCGGCTCACTTGGTTTCCACTACTTTGTGTCCTTTTATTCAAGCATGAAATTTTTTTAAAAATGTTTTTTTTTTTTAAAGCAGGTTGATATTCCTCTTACATCTTTACATTTTTTTTTGGTTTGTTTTTAAAGCAGGTTGATATTCCTCTTACATCTTTACTCTTTTTTTTTTTTTTTTTTTTGTTTTCGGGCGTCCCAGTGCTGTGCCCTCTCCTGTTGGCTGTGCCCTCTCCTGTTGTGGAGCACAGGCTCCGGACGCGCAGGCTCAGTGGCCATGGCTCACGGGCCTAGCTGCTCCGCGGCATGTGGGATCTTCCCAGACCGGGGCACGAACCCGTGTCCCCTGCATCGGCAGGCAGACGCTCAACCACTGCGCCACCAGGGAAGCGCTCTTTACCATGTTTTAATGAGTCAAAAGATCTTTACTGCTATTTTGATGTTTGATTTATTGGGATGTTCTGTTACAGATTCTCAGTTGGTATATAATTCATTTTTCTAGGACAATATCAGGTTTTCCCATGAAATATGTAATGAGAGAAGGATCTTAAGTTGAAGGGACTTACTTAAAATTATAGGAGTAGCCAATGCTAGAAGAAGCAAATGTTTCAGTCTTTGTGTGCAGAGGAGGAAAAAGAAACCTTTCTATTTTAATGGATCTGTAATTCATATCGAATAGGACCTCTTGTGTTACTTCAGGTCATTGTGTTTGTTTTGCATTGACTATACACTGAGATTTTTTTCTTTGTTTCCTGAAATGCTGTACTGGAAAGAAGTTTCTAACATCTTCATAGGAAAGACCAGTGAATCAAGGGAGTTTTTAGGAGTATTGTCCTTTCTTTTTGTCTTAATTCTTAAAGCCTTTAGCAGTTTGCTTCTACTAGTGACCCTTTTGTCTCTGACATTTTGCTTCTGGTTGTCATCATTGTGAACATTTTTCATAATGTTTATTTTCCTCACTTATTCATCACCATAAGTACAAGAAGAAGCAAAGTATGGGATTCTTGATTTTTGTAGTAACCGTAGTATTATAATTATATGTGTGTTTTGTAAAATACATTTTGGCGATAGCACATGACATGGTACATACTTGGGGGGACTTTTTAAAATCCAAATTTATATTTCATTTATAAAAGAAATGGTATTTTCTAGCAGCCTTCTCTGTAAAGGGTCCCAGTGGATTTTTTTGACACGTCTGAGATTAGTCCTCCTTAAGACTCCTGACAGTAATTGCACCCCATGGTGTGGGGAATTTGAAACTTACATATAAAAACAGTTAAAGGGCTTTGGAAAATTTCATGTGATATTGGGAGTCAGATGTTTTGATCTAAAAAATTGTTTGCTTGATTGGGAATTTAGGCTTGAAATGTTTGTATGGATTGTTAACTGGCTGGCTGGAATCTGTTATAGACTGGCTAACCTATTTGAAATATATCTGGTGTATTTAAGTTTGACAAGAAATCAGGGCAAAGATACAATTTAGGTGTTATTGTTTATTTTTCTAAGTCAGCAACGCGATTCATGTTTTGCCATGGAAAAGTAATCATTGAAAACACTACACCTGATAGCCTGTATAAACTTGCTTAACCTTTATTTAGCATAACGATATTTTTTCCAGGATGCTGACCGGATGATTGCGTATAAGGATGTTTATCTGTAGTCCAGTGAATTAAAACCTTTAGAGAAATAGAGGGCATGTATCGTTTATTCCTAGCGTTGTTCTTTTGAATGATTTGGTTAGTCAGAGCCTTCATTTTGAAATGTTTCAAACCAATTAGGCATCTTTTGACCTAGATCTTCCAGCCTTCAGCTTTAAGGAATACATACTTGGATTTGCAAGAATGTGAAGATTTAGCCAGGTAGTCAGTTCCTATTATCTGTGAGAGGGCTTAGGCCTCAACTGACTGGTGTTTATTAAATACTTGTTTTTTTGCAGAATGTTCTTCCATCATGAAGAGAAGACTTTCATAATGAATCCTCATAGTGAACCAGTTTCACTAAATTCTCTAATGTTCTCTCACGATTCTCATGACTCAATCTTGTCATGAACCTCTGATTAAGTATAAGTAATGGAAGATGGTAGGTTTTCGTTTGAAATGATAGATTCTTCTTTTAGATGTTGGTTGGTCCCCTTGCCTGGGGGTAGGGGGTGGTATTGCTATGTTCACAGTTGTAGGTGCCTTCAGATGAGAATTGGTGGTGGTGAAGGACAGGCAGAGGATCAGGCATACTTATGAGTTGGATCCACACCCAGGCTTTCCCCTGAGTCCCCCCAGGTGATGAGGCTGACTTCCTACTTTGGTGAGAGAAAACCTAATGGCCCACTCTACACTTTTCATTTCTCCTTTAGAAGTAGAAGGTTATAGGAACCAGTGAGTTGTATGAACCAGTACCTGAAGCTTAGGGAGCCTTCAGTTCAATCAGAACTAGTTTTTTGCAAGGAATGGAACAGGGCGACTTCTCATTCCTCTTCATCTTCTCCACTATTATAGAAATTCCATGAGGGCAGGGACCATGTCTTTCCTTTTCTCTTTATACGGTGGCAAACAGTAAGTGCTCAGTAAATGTTTATTGAGTACGTGACTTAATGACTGAGCAAAGCATAATGTTGTTTTGATACTGAGGTAATGTGTGTTTGAACCACGAGAAAACTTGTTTGATACCAGTTTTAAAGCTCTGTTCTAATTCTTGGAAGAAATATGGAATTTTCAATTTAAAATAACTGATACCTGAAAATAAGTGAAGACTGAAAAATTTGGGGTGTTCAAAGATAGTGAAGAACTATTTGTCTTGAAAGTAACAGAAACACTCAAACCAGCTTAAGCAAAAAAAGGTTGGAATCAGTGGAAATGAGGGCAGTGTCCCTGGACCTTGTGAGGTCTTGGAACCCACTCTGGGAAGTCACTGAGAGCCAAGGCTGCTTTTCTTCCTCTTTCCCTTCTTTTTTTCTTTGATACTTCTTCTTCTGTGGAGTCCATCTTCTATAAATGCTGGATGCTTCTAAACTCAAAGTTTTTATCAGTTTTTATTTTTCCTTCCCAAATGCCAGTCTACGCATTACTTTTTAGTAATGAGTTGAAGGTATGGGTGGTAGAAAATCATAATTTATTTTACTTATCAGAATGGCTGCCTGTTAGGGATACTGAGAAAAGTGGGTGCATGAGGTCATCAGGCTGGTAGTTGAGATTTAGTCTGTGCAGTTTCACTTCCTTTAACAGTTTCTTATGCATGCAAAAAAAGGAGGTGTCCTGAAGCTGGTGACCTGTTGGCATTACCAGGAAGAGCCAGCCTCTGTTCTCTCTCTTCCACATTCTCCCTTGCAGGCTGTTTGTAAATTTGTTCTTTTTCTTGTCTGGGGTTGGCAAGTTGCCTCATTCTCCCACTCCCTTGTCCGTGCCTGTTACCTGTCTCTTAGTACCACAGTCATCTCCTACTTTTCTCCTTCCTGAAAGTGGGATTTTTCTCTTTATCACCATTTGATGATTCTTTAAGCATTATGATTGATAATTTTCAATTTGAGCAGAGCTGATTTTCTATGTAGTACTTCTAAGTACTTTTCTGACTTTGCCTAACTGTTCATTCATTCATCTTCCTCTCATTTTGACTTTCCTGAAGCCTGTATATCACTGAGAGAAAATACGATCTTAAGTAAGGGAGTAACTAATAGAGGTCAGATTGGAAGGAGAATGAATGGAGAATTAAGTGAATTTAGGCAGAGTCAGAAAAGAGTTTCCCTCTTTAAAACACGAGCTGTCTGTGGCTCCTCTAAAAGAAGTGCAGTTTTGCTGTAGGAGCTGCTGCTGCGCCATCACGTTTGCTCTCCTAGCTCCTTCAGATTCCTCTTTTGAATGCCCCTTTGCCATTCCTTGTTTGCTTGTATCTTTTGCTCTCTTCCTTGTTAGTTTCTTTTCTTGTTAAATACTTTGGAAGAAAGCCTTGATTTTTGTGTATTTTCCCCATTTTTCTTCAAAGGTTCCATAGTTCCTTAAAACTTAGTCTTTTCTTGCGGTCTGTTTTTTCACCGTTCACCAATCACCTCTGTCACCTCAAAATGTCTTCACAAAGTCCTGCTTTTCCTTGTACCTTTTCCTCTTGTTCAGAATCTTGCAGTTGATTCCTCTCCTCCTACTTCATTCCCCTCAGCAGTTTCCTTTGATGGTGATACTTGCCTTGGAATTTCTACTTGAGCCTCTTAAACCCTTCGGGAAAGGTAATTTTGTCACCATTCACTTTTCTTTCTCTTCTATTCCAAAAGGCTAAGGACAAGGAATCCTTCTTACGCATTCCTGTGCTGAGGAATCTGCTGTAAGGTTTCTGCTATCATTTTCTTATCAGGGTCTGGATTCTCTGCGAAGGTGCCCGATAAGACCTCCCATCTCTTCCCTGGTCTCAGGGCAGGACACAAGGGTTGCATTTGGAATTGGCTGCAGACGCTCAGATACCGTACATTTAGTAATGATTACATGATCCTTTGAAGGCAAATTAACAAAAGAGCTTCTCTAAGAGGTGAGCTGGGTAAAATCAGAATGGGATGATCTCTAATGACTTTTCTTGCTCTCTTATTACCAATCTGTGAATTTATCCTCAAGGAAGAGTTCATCAGAAGGAGAGAACCATCATTCCCCATTTTATATATTTTTTATTTGTAATCTATCTGCAGTTTAATTTTGTTTAATTTTTATTATTTTTAAATTTATTTATTTTTGGCTGTTTTGGGTTTTTGTTGCTGCGTGCAGGCTTTCTCTAGTTGCGGTGAGCAGGGGCTGCTCTTCATTGAGGTGCATGGGCTTCTCTTGTTGTGGAGCACGGCCTCTAGGCGCGCGGACTTCAATAGTTGTGGCTCGCGGGCTCTAAAGTGCAGGCTCAGTAGTTGTGGTGCACGGGCTTAGTTGCTCCGCGGCATGTGGGTTCTTTCCGGACCAGGGCTCCAACCCTTGTACCCTGCATTGGCAGGCGGACTGCTAACCACTGAGCCACCAGGAAAGTCCTGCAGTTTAATTTTGTAATCAGTACTTAGCTACTGTTTACTCATTTGTAAAATTCCTTTTAACTTATCTTTGTAAGAACCAGTCTGCTACCAGATAAGATTTCAGATTGTTCAGTTTTAAAATGTTTTACTTAAAAGGATAAGATAGTTCTCCATTGGAAAATGTGATTTCAGAGATAACTTTTATGTCTTTGAAATCTAGAAAAAAATTTTATTAAATTAAAATTTAATAAATTAAAAAAAGATTGAATATTTGTAGGAAGTCTATAGCCATTGCTGACAGATACCTTTCTACTTGTTGTGCTCCAGAGGAAGATCACCAAATTTAAGCCTGTGAGCTTTCAAGTTGCTCTTATTATCAGTGTCATATTACACGAAGTTGGAACTTTTTAAGATTCATTACCTTTGGCAGAGATAATGAGAACTTTGATTTTCATTCACTGTCATCGTATGTACCTGGCACATAGTAGGCACTCTATTAGGTTTATTGGATGAATAAAGAAAGTGATTCGGCTGGTCAGTGAGATATAAAAAGTCTCTACCAAGATCACCGTTGATTGCCCCTGTTGCCCTGTGTATTATACGACCCCAAGTTTATTGCAACCTTATGGACATCTCAGTCACTGCAGGCGACAGACTCTTAAAATTTCTGGTGGAGTCCCATGTCTCATTCTTGGCAAACTGAAGTATAAATCAACATATATAGATTTCACTCTAGTTCAGAAATGGCTCTTTTTAGTGAAACTTGCAGAAGGTCCTACTTCCTGCCTGAGAAATAGGGTAATAGGATCACACCCGAAAAAAATGCTGCCTTGTTCAGAAGTGACATGATCTCTGTTCAGTTTGGAATATTGATAAGTGGGCAGATTTATTTGGAAGCACTTTGTTTTTACTACATGTGTAAAACTCCAGGGAACTCTGAATAAGAGATGAGGTGCTCCCTTTTGGCTGTGCATTAGCAACGTGGCAGTTACTGGTCTGTCATTTACTTTGAAAAGGAATTACAAAGTTTTGGCCTCCTGCCTGGAGTAGCTCCAGATGGTCAGAAAAGATTTTTGTACTGAAGTCAAAGAGTATATAGCAGTGATAGAATTGAGCTTGCCATGTTTGTATTAGAACAGGGACTTCCCACTTCATCCCCCTGCAGAGTTTTTCCTTTCATTTTTTTTTTTTTCCTCCTGAGGTAGTAAGGGGAAGAAAATGCTGCTTTAGAGTTATGGAATCTAATATTTGGAATACCTTTGTTCTTGGTGATAGTGATGTAGAGGTATGGTATGTGGCCCATAGAATTGCTTTGTTAATCTCAGGATCCCTGGTACTCAGTATTTGCAAAGGACTCATGAAGAATTGGAATGTAGAGATACACCAAGACCATTCTAGCTGATTTGGAAATGGGGGTCAGAAGCTTCATTTGGGTTGCAGGTGCTTGTCTGATAAACTGGCTGTTAGCCCACAACTGTTATTTAGTGGCTTTCCTTTGTCAATTGGCCCATCTCTCACGGGCGCTAGGCATTACTGCATCTTTCCTCATGTTTCCCCATGATTTTGTGGTTGATAGGGTAACGATGAAGTGTAGGTGTCCAGTATGGGTGGGAGGTGGGGCTCAGGGAGATGAGCAGTGAGAAGGTCATGGTATTCACCAACAATTCCAAGACTTTGCTCTTCTGGGCACTAGTGCTTAAGTTCCACACATGACCTTAGGTCAACGGGAATGATGCGATTCCTGTTTTCTAGATAAGAAAGCGGAGATTCAGAGTGATAATAATCTGCCCAAGGTAATAACTAGGTAACGCTCTTTTGCCGCCTGCTCACATACAATTTTGGAGAAATTTATTACAAGTTTCCTGCCCCTTCAGGTTAGAGGTGATTGCAGGCTTCAGGAAATAAAGCTCATTTTCCTCTGGGAAACTTGGGCCTTGTTCAAATTGAGCCTTTTAGTAAAGCTTGGTCACAAGGCTCCGATTAAGACCTAAATCTACAGGCTGCTGCTCCCACACTGCTTTTGGTTACTCTTGTGGTTATTGAGTAACTTGGTGAGTTTGAAGAACATTAACAAAGTTTTATATCTTTGAAGAAAATCCAACACATGGGGAAGTGACATTAAGTTGCATACCACAAAAAAGGAATTTTTATCTATTTTGACATATTGGTATATAAATTGAAAACAATGAAAAAAATCCATAATTTTGACTCTTGTACTCTTAGTTGATTGTCTGGGTACTTAACACAGGTGGCTGTTTTGAAGCACTTTTATTGAAAAGTGTAAAGACTTGTGTTCTTCACAAATTGGTGCTTCCCTCTGCAGACCTAAGACTTGGTCAGCAGTCTCCTCCCCAGACAATCTTCCACAAACTACCAGAATCCTCCTCTAGGCTGTTATTCTTTTTTTTTTTTTTTTTTTTTTTTTTTTTTGTGGTATGCGGGCCTCCCTCTGCTGCGGTCTCTCCCGTTGCGGAGCACAGGTCCCGGACGCGCAGGCTCAGCGGCCATGGCTCACGGGCCCAGCCGCTCCGCGGCATGTGGGATCCTCCCAGACCGGGGCGCGAACCCGGTTCCCCTGCATCGGCCGGCGGACGCGCAACCACTGTGCCACCAGGGAAGCCCTAGGCTGTTATTCTGCTTCATTATTTTGTCTTCTTTTAAAATTTCCACTGTTTAGATAGTGTTCAGACAGTATTATTTTTCTGTATATATTATATGGCGCTGTAATTACTTCATGAGTTCTTTTGGGATTGCATCCTAAACTGCAGAACACCTTGTTCTGGTTGATGTGCTTTTTGAAGTCTTGCTACCTTTTGGATGAAAGTGGAGTGGAGGTGGGTTAGTCTGGCTTAATATAAATCTGATCTCTGAGGCTTTTCCATATTCACAAAGGCACCAGAGTAGGGCTGCTCTTGTTACTTTATTACAATTATGAATGAAACTTTAATGCTATGATTTTATAAAAGATCATAAAATAAAGGTACATTTCTTAGTGTTTTCTGTGTTTAAAAAAAAAGGACAATCACCATGAGTCATAAAGCTACAATTACATCAAGAGTTTCTTATATGAAAGAGTCTCTAGTGGATTTTTGGTGCAGTCTTTGCCCCTGTATCAGGGGAGTGAAATGTCATCACCCTTGAAAAAAACTTCTTCAGGCTGATTAAGAGCCTGTAGAAGTTTGTATCTTCTTAGGGACTTATGGTCCCAGAGTTAGTACTACAGAACAGGCTCTTTCAGTCCTGGGATACCAGTAGTTTTCCCTACTACTTACCCTCATGACTTACTAAATACATTTTAGGGGTTTCCCTCTCCTGTTTGTTTTGAAGGGTCTTCCTCTGAGAATTAATGATAGAAAGATCATTAATTGAAAAGATCATTTATTGAAAGATCTTCACGCAGAGGGTGTGGTATTGCCACTGTTTCAGGTTGTGCTTTGTGGTATTTCCCAAAGGCTCCTGAGAGCAGAGAATGCACAGGGCATCTTCTCCCACTGCCTTTGTGCCCACGTGCTCCAGGAACCCCTGAAAGCATGCTGCTCAGGCTACGCGCCTACCTGTGTTCCCATTGCCTGGAGTGCCTCCTCTACTCTTCCTCTGCTCCTCAGGTATAGGGCGACTGCTTAGGTTTTAGCTCTACCTTTCTTGATACTCGGACCCAACTCGTTGGAACCCATCCCGCAGTCCCGTTGCTCTTTCCAGGTGCCTCTTTGTCATCAGCTCCCTGTCTCTTCCCCCACTGGACTCAGACTCTGGGCCCTTCTGGAGGGATTGTAGATTCACCTTTTATATCTCCAGTGTCAGGGCTGATGCTGTGCTGACTGAGTAAGGAAGCACACGGAAGAAGAAGATGAGAAATTGGTAATTGACTGGCCTGAGCATAACTCCCATACTTGCAGTACTTATCCCTTCTGTTTCCTCAGACATTTTACTTGAATTAGTACGTGATTCTGTCCTTTCGAACCACTGATCCAGTGTTTGGGCGGCAGCGTTTTTTGAGGAGTACTCATTTATAGCAAGAGTAAAAATGTTTTGTGAGGAAATGTAATAATATTGAATGCCTACTATGTGCACTCTTTTAAGTGCTTTAGTGCATTTCTTGATTTAATCCTCACAGCTTCATGAGGTAGATACTTTATTATCATCCCCATTTTGTAAATGAAGAAACTGAGGCACAGAGAGAGCAAGCAACTTGCTTGAGGTTAAAAGCTAGTAAGTTGTGGAGTCAGGATTCGAACCCAGGCAGTTGTGGTAAAGTGTGTAGGATAGGTTTCAGGAGAGTTTCTCCCTGAAACTGCATATTGCTTTGTAAATCTTTTCTGTGTTACATATTACGTTATTCCTCATATAGTTATTTGGGTCAACTTCTTGTGCTTTTGCTGAGAAACATCACTGTTGGCTTCCTTGACTTGGTAACTGCCTGTTACGATTTGCCATTGCGGGAGGGTAATGCTGGCCTTGCTGTGGGCTGCTCTTTCCATTTGAAGTTTACAGTTTTGTATATCTTAATGACATTGAATCGCAATTTCCTTGGTATTTATTTGTTCATTTTATTTTACTAAGCAAAATGTTTTTCAAAATGTTTGCTGGCTTTTATGTGGCTTGCACAAGCAAATACAGGGTTAACACTATTATGCAAAGGTTGATACCTTCAAAGAATTAGTGAATTTTAATAAGTCATTGTTATGTGCCTTTGATCTGATTGACCTGCCTTAGTCTCTGATCTTCAGACTCCCATTCATAGTACCTTGGCGGCCTCACCCAGTTGTGCCTAGATGCTCTGGCCAGGTGGTTCACGTTTCATCTTTACTGGAAGGAAGTTGTGGAATCTGGCTGACAGTTCCATTTAGTCCTCTTCATTTAATTGGCTGTTTTTTCCTTTCCCATTCTAAGTAGGGAATAGCCAGAAACCATTTTTAGAGGGGCTGCTAAAGTAGTTCACAAGCTGATGCCTTTTATTTAAATAGCACTTATTTAAAAAGCAGTTTTCTATGTATTATGGAGTCATTCCCACAGGACCCTGTGAGGTAAACAAAGTGAGGATTGTCTCAGAGATAAGAAAACCTAATCTGAAAGTGTGCACCTTTCCTAAGGGTGCCTCAGCTAATAAAGGGAAAAATCAGGCAATAATTCTAATTTCTTGATTCCAGATCTCCCTCTCCTTTTCTTTTCCATTGCATTTTATTGTCTCAAAATTGGCCAACCTCTAACTGAAAATCTGAAAATTCTAATTTCTTGATTCCAGATCTCCCTCTCCTTTTTTTTTCCATTGCATTTTATTGTCTCAAAATTGGCCAACCTCTAACTGAAAATCTGTAGGTACACATCTTCTTCACTTATAATGATATGAACATTAAAATATTTTCATCATGCTAACATTTTCCCAGGCTCTTATTAGAGTATTTTGACATTCATTTTTATAAATGGAGAACAGAGTTAGAAATAACTCAATTACCATAATTGTGTTATTTTAGATGTTCTAGTACTAAACTGGGATCCATCAGCAGAATGCAGCCTGTTGATAGCCTTAAAAAAAAAAAAAGGCACATCCTGGAGTCAAGAATAGTGATGTTAAAATAAGAACCTTGGCCATTTCTGGAGTGTGTTGGCCAATCAACCTCTTGGTTTTCTTTCCATGGAATTGGTGAAGAAAGAGACAAACAAAATCCGAAAACAAGTCACATGAAAAAATGAATACTCCTCTGGGCATGCAGTTGTTTGGGATAATCATAAATTGTGCTGCCTGTAGTGACTGGTGAGGTGGGGGAAGAGCAGAATTGTAGCGCTCTGGCTATGGACTGTGAAAAGGGTGCACGTTTGTTATGACTTTTAAGCTTTCCCTTTTACTTTAAGCCAAAAACATTATACTTAGGTGAGTTTGTTTTTAAAATATGGTAATTATGAAAAATTTCAAACATATACTATAAAAGTAGAGAATAGTACTGGGTTACCCGTGTTCTTGTCAACCATCCTCAACATCCATCAACTCATGGTCAGACTTATTTAGTCTTTACCCCATTTCCCACTTCCTGCTGTACTGTTTTGAAGCAAACCCCAGACCTCTTATCATTTAATCTCTAAATATTTCAGTATTTTTTTTTCAGGTAGTTTCTTTCAGAAGTATATTTTCTTCTAGTTTAAAGTTTTCCAATTGAAATATTGGAATTTTTGCTATATAAATTGGCGATTGGTATTGTACAGTTTCTAACTAATTAGCACTTTTCAAGTTGACTTTGGTTTGGACTCACAAACCTTTTTTTTTTTCCTGAAACAGGGAAAAAGTTACTCATAATAACAGACAAATGAGTGTTTTGGTAGTGTTAAAAATTAGCTTATTTTTCAGACGTAACTTTTTTTTTTAATTCAAAAAAATTTAGTATGTTTCAGAAACTTTCAGACTTTAGTGCGGGACCATAATGTTCTTCAGTTTATGTGTTTTCAATGCTTATATTTCCCAGCTATTTCAAACAGCCTAAATTTTAGTGTACCATAAGCTTATGCAATCATTAATTTAGGCTCTACTGATTTGGAATTTTCAAAAAGTTGGATATAACTTTAATAGCAGGTTTCTATTCATGGAACATATTTGCTAATTGTAGATGGTTGTCATAGAGAATTCTCAAGATCTTGTAGTTTAAGTGAGTGGATTTATGGGCTCAATTATTTTTAAGTATATATATTTATATACCATAATGTTATGGATTTAACCTTATTTGGAAAAACTAACCTGGTTTATACATATAATCAATTAATTAATTAAATTTAATATAAGTAATAAAATCAGAATTAATCTTCTTTCAAGGTGAAGATCCTACTTTATGAAAGGTGGTCAAACATAAAAGGCAAATTTTGGCTAATGAATCTAATCTTTTAGCATGGAGACCGGCTGTTACAGGCAGTCACACATACTAAAAGGAACAAAATACTCCTTAACTGGAAAAGGTTATGAACATTTTTAAGGCCTTGAAGCATGCTTCGGGCTTAATAACAGCAAATATTTGCTTAGTGCTTGCTGTTCTGGGCACTTAACTAACTCATTTAATCCTTACCACAGTCCTATGCGGATATGTGTTGTAATTATCCTTGTTTTATAGCTAGGAAACTGAGGCATGGAGATGCCAAGTAACTGGTCCCAATCCCAGAGCTAGTGTAAGTGGTTGAGCCTGGGTTAGAATTCAGTAGCTGGGCTCCAGAGTGTTGGCTCTTAACAACTCTGCTCAAGTGCTTCACTTGGTGTATAAGGGGAAATATTAGTTCTATGCAAAAAACTTGCTCCTCACCTTTTCATCAGTGAGAATATGGCATTTTAGAGAAGTGCTGCCCAGTAGAATTTTGTGAAATGATACAAATATTCTATCTACATTATCTAGTAGGATTACAACTAATCACATTGAACACTTGAAATGTGGCTAATGTGACTAAGGAACAAAATTTTAAATTCTATTTGTTTAATTAATTTAAATTTAAATAGTCACATGTAGCTTCAGTATTGGACATTGCAGTTTTAGAGTTCAAGAGACCTGGGAGAATATATAGTTTGAGTTTTCCTGGGGTAATGACAGCATCTTGACACTTGATGACTGTCAGTATCTCCACCTCTTTAGGGTTGTCAGTGGTTGTATCATTAAATAGTAACGATTTTAATGAGAGTGAAAATATTTTTACAGATGAGATAATTTAATGTTTAAAACCTTAATGCCTAACAACAAAATATTGTTTGATCACCAACATAAGAGATCATCAGCCTGCCACATCTGGAGGCATCCCCTTGTTAATTGCTTTGTAGCTGAGCAAAAATTGCTTTGACATTTCCCTTTGCTTCTTAGCTTTGGAGGGAAGTTTTTGCTTCCTAATGAGTCCAGCTCCTTGGTCAAGCTTAGCATCAAGGAGTGATGATACAATGGTAAAATGGCCTTTCTGGGCCAAAAGCAGCCCTTAAGAAACGAGCATTCAGCTCGTCTTTCTCCTCCGGCCTGCCTCAGTAGAAGTGTGTTGACAGAGCTCCCATCTATGAAAATATAGCAAGAAAACCCAGTGGTAATTAAGCCAGGTTTCATTTCAAATGAGACCACATAAACTATGAGTTAGTTGATAAATCATGCCTCCTATAATGTGCTTTCATCTAAGTAAGCCTTTATGAGGCACTTAAACCTAATTGTTTTAATCTTTTCTTTATGTTGATGAAAAGGGCCAGAGTGGTTGTTTCCATCAGCAATGGTGGGGATATGAAATGCAGGCAAGCAGAGTCTCCAGATGGTGGTGGGTTTTGGACCTTAGCCACCTGGCAGACATAATTAAACATGTCTGCAGTCCCCTCATTTAGCAGTTCTAAAACAGACATTTTCTTTGTTTATGGGATTGAACTGTTATCATTAGCATTTAAGTGAAGGACTTGAAGTACTATAACCAGGTGCTAAAAGTCAGCCACTGTTAGACATGGATCTGGAAGTCTGCTTTGAAAGGTTTGTATGGAGAGAAGTTTCCTCCAAACATTGGGAATTAGCATGGCATGGGGTGTTTTCAACAGGTCCTGTTGGCTCAGTTCTTATTTGTAATTCTCAAATGTAGCAGAGTTAGGATGTAGAGAACCCAGACTGGATGTGAAACTGGATTGGGACTTAAGGTAAAAAGTATTGAATGACAGGTGAAACATACTGGGTTCCCGGCTTTAGCTTCTAACTGAAGTTGGGAAAATCATTTAGTTGCTGTGGACTTTGACTTCTCCACTTGGTACACTGCTTTCGGGATGGGAAACCACGTATCACTAGAGAGTGATTTGACTTCTTGAAAGGAGAATTACGATTTAATTGTAGAATGAAAGGTAGCTATGATGAGTGAGTTCCCCTGTTTACCTGCCTCACTGCCAGTAAACTCGCCATTTACACTTTCAATGATGATTTAAGGAGCAATTGAACATTACTTAAAGGCATTTGTGATGAGCTTTTCTCATGCAGATGACTGTACAATATGTTCTGTAGTTACCTTTTTCACCGAAGCTTTAGAACTGAGTCGGCCTTTTGATGGGTCATTACTTCTATAGCTTAAGTAAGTTTTCTAACTGACTTTGCTTTGTGTCTTCTTCACTGAGAAACTCTTACTAATTTAGCTAGAAAAGTAGAATTACGTTTCCTTTGTGCTTTTTCCCCCGGCCTCTTTCCTTACCACATGACCCATATGAACTGGAAGCCAGGCCTTCTGTCATGAATTTAGGATGATGCTACACTGCGTCTTCAAGCAAGGGTTGTAGCACAGGATGACGACTCTGGATGAAAACTTTCTCTGCTTAGGACCTTACAAACGTTGTATTGAAATACAGTTGTCTCCAATTTTGACATACGTTGGATCCTGTTTTTCTGGTGACTTAATTGAAAGTATGCCTCTATCCTGAGAGATGCCTCTATATGTTTGATAACGTACTGGTGCTGAACTATAGCTTGTGACTGTTGTGACTGGCGCTGAGGTGGCCCTCCTGCTGTGCAAGAAGTAGCAGCGGTTCCAAAAGTCCACTGGGCCAGTATTCAGGTCTAGTTCTCTATTTACAGATCCTGCGGATCCCATAACTTAGAAACATGTATGTGTGCTCCCATACATCAAATAAGTCTTGTGCACACACAGAGCAGCCTGTACCAAGGACTTGGAGTGACAATTGAGTCTTGAACTCTTCTTAAAAAGGAAAAATTAGCACAAAGTTAAAATTTTACTAATTTAAGGATGTCATATTAGTTCTGCTTAAGAGCAGCCCTTTATACTTTTGCTTGTGAGTTACTTGTCATAGAGACGGTGAGATTTGTTGCTTGTGACTGTGGAATCTTGCCTTCTGGCTATAAAGGATGATTTCTTGGTGGAGGATGTTGCAGATATCTTAGTTTGCTGCTTTATAGCATGAGGTATGCCTTAAGGGCTGAGAGAAAAAATTAGGTCCTGTTTCGAGACACGTGGAAAGGAAGCTATTTCGTAACTAACTATCGGGCATGTGAAACTTGGCCAGGACTCAAGTCCATTAGTGGCCACAGTCACATGATTGATTACCGGTTGGGGACCTACAGTTAGCTTATTGCAGACCTACATCTGGCATAATTGATGTTGTCATCAGTATTAAACCACTCACCCTGTTTTGCCAACTTTCTTCCAATAACAAAAGTTTCTTGCTTTGCATGTGTGAAAGTTTTTGTGACTCTAGGTATGTGTATAGAATTAGAGAGTTTTAACCATGATCCAGTCACAACTATTTGAACTTCTTGATTTTAATAAAACATTAGAAAAACTGATGATTCCATTACTTCCCCACTCTCTCTCTTTGGGAAACCTGTGGGTTTCTTCTTACCAAGTTAGTTAAGAGGAAGAGGGAAAGATTGCCCCAAACCATGTTATTCTATATACCTAGTGCCTAAAAGAAATACAGGGACAGATAGGCCTCCAAACTTGGATAGTGACTTAAAAACATGAATTAATATATATTTGAAATGTTCATTGCTGGTTTTTTATGGAAGTTAGTGGGTTGTTTTCTGAGGAGTTTGCTATAAGGAGTCATTTTGTTCTCTTATGAAAGGAGGGTGGAGGGTAGTGAAAATATGGGTGGGACTGGACTGGTGGGGAACTGTATGAGCATTTCTCATTAGTGCCTCCTTTCTACTTTGCTACTGATACTTAAAGATTAGGAGTTAATTTTTCTTTATGGGGGAAAACATGGCAAGGAGCATTCCAATTTCAGAGATTTTTATTTTAAGTTTTGTAACATCTCAAGGTGGAATTTCTTCCTTTTAGTTAAGGGTTATCTACTACTTTTTTTGTTAAAATGGTGCTTTTTCTTATCTTTGTGTCTTCGAAAACTTCAAAAGAAGAGGACTTTGTTTTAATTTTTCCTTAATGGTTTTTATCATGTTTCAAGTCCTGAGCTCTATAAATAATGACATATATGTAAATAAAGTCCCCATTATCTCTTTATCCTGAAAATTTGTACATCTGATTGTCAAAAGATAAGTACAGTACTTATAGTTTTATATCAAAGATTTTTCATCTATAGACACCAAGGAGGCCCTCTAATTCTCCATTCCAGCCAGTGCCAAGACCCCCCCCGCCATGTGACATCTTGACACATGGTCACCAGCCTATGCTAGAGTCATTGTGATCCACTACAAGGCAATTGAACTAGGGGGCTCTGGAGACTGGCTTCCAGGCTTGGCTCTGCCCCTAACTACCAGTTTGGTTTTGGGTATCTTTACCATTATGATTAATGAAATGAAAGAATTAGACCAGGTGATCACCAAGGTTTCTTTCAGTTCTTGATTTCTTTGAATGTTCACTAACAAAGTTTCTTCAGTGAATGTTCACTAACAAAGTTTTCTTTAATCAGTTAATTCTTTTTTTTTTTTTTGACATCTCTCACTTTTATATTGAGCCCAAATTGTCATGGTGAAAGATGGTCTTTCTATAGCACTGTTTTTCCACAAATTTTGACTGGCACACACATTGAGACACATATTTTACCTTGTAGTCCAGTAAATACACATATACGAAAATTTTAAATAATGTATACCTGGATCAAAATAAACCAATACTTGCCTTTATTCTTTGTGATCCAATTCTATGCTATTCTAGTCTATCTAAAGGAATGCCAGTCAGTGACCCACTAATTTGATTACAGGACCCATAGTTCAAAAAGTACTGTTCCACAGCAACCTAGAACAGTTTGTTTCTTCTTTCATGTGACGACCCCTCAAACTCAACTCTAGCCAGCTTGTTTGCCTTTAGTCCTTCTCTTCTACAGGCTGCAGGTCCCCAGTGTTCAGAGCTTTTCCTTGTATGATTTGACATTTTGATTCACCACCATCCTGGTCAATTGCCCCTTAGATAATTGGAGTTTGTGTCACTCTTAAAGTAGTGGTGAGCAGCGGAAGTTCAATCTAAAAATAAAATTTAGCTATAGTCCCAGCCCTTTCTTCTACTTCCTTTCCTACTAATGTCTACTATGTGTTACACATTTTTTCTACAGATATTATTTCACACGTGTTGACTGAGCACTGCTGTGTATTAGTACTGTTCTTGGGGCTTGGGGCTACAGCAGAGAACAAAACCCCAGTCTCTGCTTTCAGAGAGTGTAGGTTGTGGAGAATTATGCTGGCTGCTAGGAGTGTAAGGATGAGTCACAGCCAGGCCCTTGCCCACAGAGCTCTCCTTCAGGGCCCAGCTGCACGTGGTCTTTTACGGCTCTGTGTTGCCTGCTTGTTAGGTATTTCCCCTCTGAATTGTGAGCTCTTCCTGCCTTTCCACTTGAGTGCACATCTCAGCGAAGTCGAAATGTCAACTTCTAGGGAGACAGTATATGTGTATGTATGCAGCTTTAAAAAATGTTAATCCTCTAAAAAAAAAAAATTAGGTGGAAATTAGAGAGTTTAAAAAAGTATCAGAGTACAAAGACATTAAATTATTTTTCATGAGTTTCAGAGTGGTTAAGGGAAGGTTGAAAGTTTCTTTAATGTTGATGAAAGTCTGTCAATTCCATTCAGGTCACAAGGGCATCAAGAGGGGTCTTTAATTTGGGGGGACAACGAAGTATACTTTTTAAATAAAATTATAACTGTTTCTAGAGTGACTTTGGCATGCATAAATTTGGACCAATGTTAATAGTTTTAGTTTATAGTTAAAAAGTTAATTCACTTAACTAAAATGTCTGTTGTATATAAAGTAATATATTGGGGGGTTGGCAGGGGAAAGCTTTGAGTGGATGAAATGAATAAAAAATGTGGTCCCTATCTTCAAAGTTTGTATTCGAATTAGAAAATCTACATACATGAAGTTATATAAACCAGTGATCAAGCCACATATGTAAAACTTGAATATGATTATAGGTAAGTAGAATTAATCAAGAACGATTAACTGGAGACCTAGAATTTGAAGTACATGGGAATGGATTGATTGGTAAAAAAGATCATGTCTGCTGTAAGTTGAATGTAACTTAAGGAATCAGGAGCATTAAAAAAACTGCTTAGGCGAAGATGCAATTTATTTACCTTTTTTTAAAAAGTCAGAATGTCTTCTCTCTATTTGAAAACTTAACAAATTAGAAATTTTCGTGAAAGATGTAAATACATTTCTAACATGAGAAACTAATGTTTAGAGAAAGAGCAGGGATGCAAGCCTTCAATATGACGTTATTCAGTCAGAATAGGATTGTATTGATCCAAGGGTGAGAAAATGTTTATGGGGTGGTGTTTTCACAGAGGCCTCTTCCTTTACTTTATTCTGAGCTACATAAATATCAAGTAAAGCTTTCTAGTCCAAGTTAACAGATGGCGATGTATGCTGGATTTATAAACAAAGCCCTAGAACAATACTACGCTTAATTGATGAATGCTCTCTCCCTTCTCTGAACAAAGGTTTTGGCCTCCTGTGTGCTTGTCTGAGAGAGAATTAATGAATTCTTTTCTGTGATCTCATGTAGAAAGACTCTCACTATAGAAATATTTGATTTTTTTTTCCCCCAAGAAGAAAACTTGAATACTTTTTAAGTTGCCTAGTAGTTTGAGTTCACAAAGGTGGACTGAAAAAGTATCTGGACAACTTGTATTAAAGTCACCTTAAAAAAAGAGTCATATTTTTGTCTTCAGAGTAGAATGATGCCTCAAAACCAAAAATAGTAACCTAAATAAAATACACAGAAAAGAACACGTCCAATTAGATGATTTCAGGCAAACATGCAAATTAGATCTATTTTAAACTCTTTTTCTGTGAACTTCCATTTGACATTCTTTAGCATGAAGTGACACTTTATACTTAAATGCACCCTCCCCGTGTATTTAAGATATGTGAAAGTAGCTATTTTGTAATATTGCTATGCAAATGGAATCTTGGGGTTTTGGGAGGTCGAGCACAGGTGTCCACGTCTAATGCAATGCAGGTGCCTGTGCATGAGAAGAAGGTGAGAGGAGCCATTTGACCAGTGTGACAGTGTCTGTAGAAAGTTTTCATTGTCATTTGTTTGGAAATGGTAAATTTCAGATTGTGAAGAAGTGCACCTCCTCTCTTCCTCCTGCCTTCTTTGAAACAAGCAATAGGTTGATTGAAGTAAATATTGAAATATACAGGAGCATTTGGATTGTGGCAAATGAAAACACTTGGGTCTTTGGTTGAAGGCAATCTATACAAAATGCTTTTGACTGTAATGATAGCTTTCTGCTGGCTGCCGCCCAGGTGTCCTTCTTGTGCTCATTGGTTTGAGGAACATTCCCTAAAATGAGGGAGGCAGTTCACATAAAAGTTCTGGAGGTTCCTGCCCAAGGCACCCTTTTATAGGGAGTTCTCCTGGTGGTGAGTGTCATATGATTGCCTTGGGAATGTGTTTACCTGACTGTCTCTTTGACACACTGATACAGGAGATAAAGAACGCACAGACCACCCTTCCCCCCTTTTTGGTTAAGCTCTGATGTAGGTATTTTTAGCAACCTTTGAGATAACCTATAGAAATTGTGTGTGGTAGGCTCTTGGCTGAGATTGACATTTGTATAAATCAGTATCTTCAGAATTAGGAAGACATGACATCAAAAATATGGATTCATAATTTCTTACGTTAAGTACTATAAATGTCATGCTGTTAAACTACACAGTTAGAATTTGAGATGAGGTCTCAGTATCCTCTGTCCTATGCTGATTGGGGTAAAAGACTAAATGTGTATTGAGTTGTAGGAGTCTGCAAGGCCCTCCCACCTGTCAAGTCCAGAGCTGGTCTCTGCCTTCCTCTAAGGCTTCCGTTGGCCTTTGGTGGGGTTTTGTGGTGGTGGTGGGGGGCTACAGCTCCAGGTGCTCCTGCTAGTTTTATCGGAGGAGAGACCAGGAAGAACAAACTGGCAAGGGATTTGGGCAGATAGTGATAGAAAAGACTTCAGATAATTGGAAAGAAATTTTGCAGTCAGGACATTTTTACCACCCAAACATAGGCATCTTGGGAGTATTCCTGTGTTGCCATTGTCAAGGTCTTACTTTAGCACCCAGTTATGTAAACACTGAAATTTGTGGAGATGGTAAATAATGCCTAGACAGCCAGAATCGGGGAAATTGTCAGTATCCTTTAAGATGAGGAAATTCAATTTCTAGTAAGGAAAGATACTACCTAGAGCATTTTTGAAAGTGAGGTGTTAGGTGAGGGAAGGGAGCGAGGCTGAGTTCTGATCAATGCTGCCCCTTGTTTTTTGGGTCTCTACTTGTCATGAGAGAAGTATTGTTCCTGGAAATGAAAAGCATGGAGGCAAAAAATCTATTTCTTTAAAAAAAAAGATAGCGAGTGAATTTTTGCACTGCTGGACTAGCTGTTGATTTGGCAGCCTTGGTAATCGAAATCCTGTCTGTGTGCCTGTGCAAAATCTCAGATGCCTGGCTTTAAATCTGAAATCACAAGCAGATCCTAAAAGGAAAGAATAACATTAAAATGATAGAGGGTAGAGAAAAAGACTGATATTAATAAATAGGTCAGTTATTATTTTTTAAAAACATGTATTAGGAATCTGTTTAAACCCCTAAATCAAGAAAACAGAGTTATGGAAAGATTCAAAGCAGAAAAATAAGGTTTATCTTATAAAAAGTTCATACTTCACGCTTAGGCCTAGTTGCTAATGACATTCAATTACCTGAAAGAATTATTTAAAAAGGAAGAGGGGCTACCCATGTTCACTAATTGCCTGGCATCTAGGGCTTTGGAAGATTCGACATTTCCTGAGTTGACCATAGAAGTTGAAGTTGAGTGTGGTTCAGCCTGTTAGGCTGAGAGTTCCCACCCTTCAGGTTGAAGACATCTTTTAGAATCTTAGAAGTTTTGGCTGTACCCTTGAAGGGATGGAACCTGCCCATCTGATGTTTCACTTTGGCATAAAGCCAGAAGGCCTGGCTCTCATCTGTAATTTGATGATGGTTCACTGATATGCCCATCACAATTTCAAAGCTGATGTTTACTTAGAGCCGCCTAGGCCCCAAAGAGGGTTTACACTATGAATCTCCTGTTGATTGTGTTTATTAAGGACACCCCATGGTTACACATAAAATGTATGCATCTGTTAGATTCTCTGCTAGGTGTTTTGAAGTGCTAACTCATTTTTCTTACAGTGACTTCCTTAGGAATTAGAATCCGTTGAGAACTTCAGTTGCTTAAGTTGACTCCCAGTGTTTGGAAATAGTTGATTAACGTTCTTCTGAAAATTGATTAAGTGACCATCAGGGTGTCATTTTAATCTAAGGTTTTAGTTTAAAAATTGCTATGTAAAGATTGAAATTTGTGATTTATTATATTTTGCCAAAGATTCGTCTGTCTCATCAGTCAACTTTTTTTTTTTATCCCTGTACTCCTTTCACAACTGATTCAAAGACCCTGGTTGTTACTAGTAGTTTTCAGTTAACATTAGAAAATGTGGAGTAAGAATCAGATTACCTTTTGGATTCTCCCATTTAGGAACCACATAAGTTTGCTTCTGTCCTACTTTACCTCTCCAGTCATCACCGTTTTCTCCCTTAATCAGAAATGTAACCCCAGTTTCTGTGGTATTCCTTTTGTCTCGTTAGCTTGCTTTCTTTGTTCTCTTTGTTTTTTCTTTACGTGGAGCAAAGCTTATCGACTTTAGTCTGGACTTCTGAGGTAATGGTAATTATACTAATATTGTGGGGTTCTTTATATTTGTATATGGAAAGTGACTATACGTAAAGTGACTTCCTGAGTCTTACATTTTATAGGTTAAAAATCTAAGGATCTAATTCCATATGTACATTTCGACGTAGGGCATTTACTTGATATGAAAGTTACTTTCTATCTTTTAAAACCTATATACTATATCGAGCACATTTTTAAAGACTTTATTTTTATTGGAGCAGTTTTAGGTTCACAGCAAAATTGAGAGGAAGGTAAAGAGACTTTCCTTCTAGCTCTTTGCCGCCACAGTGCACAGCCTCCTCCGTTATCAGCTTCCCCCCACAAGCGTGGTGCATTTGTCATAACTGACGAACCTCCATTGACACATCATTATCACCCAAAATCTGAATACATTTTTGAATTTGGAAAATAAAATTATGAACAGTATTATAAATTAGAAGACTGGCTGTGTTGGCAAGGTTAGTAATAGGTGACAGATTTTGTATTCATACCTGTTTGCCATTAGTCATGCCTTTTGTCAGTTGTTCCTCAGAGCAATTAGATTAGCACATTAAGTTTCTGGGTTTAAGAAATGAGCTTCAAAGGGTAAGGTGGTTAATGCTTACCTAATTGGCTAGGAAAAGTGTTTATTTCTTTTTAGGAAAATAATTTCCTCTTGTTTCATATTATCCAGCACATTGGTTGAGTGAAATTAATTGTTAACTTGAAACACATTTGTTTTCTATGGATGTGAATATTCCCATAGTACATTTGACACTTTGATAATACTTAATTGTGGATTAGGTTCATGGTTCCATGTGATATGTTGACATGCAAGTCGGAGGAACCTATTACATTTACAGAAGTTCAGTAACAAGAAACTCATCATTAACTAGGACTGCAGGAAATAAGGAAATAGTGTTTTGGCATTTGTGGTCTTTTATGTATGGGAATTCTTTTCTGTACTGGTCTTGTAAATTAATATGAAAGTCTGACCAACATATATTTTTTCTTTTATAAACATTTCGCCCACCCCAAAATAATTTGAATGAAATCAGCTTTATTCCTGTCTGCCGTAGTCATTTCTTCTATGGATAAATAGTATTCCTTGTTATTTGCAAGGCTGATGTAACAACACAGCTGTTATGTGCTTGGCATTTCTGCTTCTGGTGAAACGCTATTTGTGCAGATTTATCTGATCCAGATGTGTGACCAGCAGGCTACATTTCTAATTATAAGGATAGCCAAATTCCATTATAAGCACATCATGGGATTATAGAGCCAGGAGGCATCTTGCGAGGACATCTAGTTCATTCTCCAGCTTTTCAGCAGGACCACACTTCATAAACCACTCCAGCACTGAACAAAGCAGCAAAAAATGTTCCACCCATGTATATAGGCTGAAAGTAGAATCATCAGAATTACAGCTGGAAAAAGAGATGAGTCCCTCTAGTCCAGCCCTCTTACTTTATGGGTAAACAGACTCAGGCCCAGAGAAGTTTGACATAATCTGGACTTTTAGGACTCTTTGCCTAAAACTTACTTTGCTTTCTTCTGAAGTGGCCTGTGCTGAGGGGGAGAAGGTGGAAGACTTGATTGGAAACGCCAGGTTCACATCCAGATGTAGCTCTCTAGTTCTTTCATTTAGAAGTAAGAAGCAATGAATTAGTGACAGCTGGATTCCATTGGAGTTTTAACTATTTCTGAAACCTAATATGGGGTGAGATATTCTGTTGTAGTATGTGTATATGTTTTGTGTATATCAGTGATTAAAGAACAAAGGAAATTAGACATGCATTTAGGGCCTGAGGATTTGCAAGTTTTGTATATACGCTTACCAAGAATGACATATCTGAATAAATATGTGGTTCTTCAACTCCCTTTGACATTGTTGAGTCTGGGGTTTGATTTTGCCCTAAGCTAATAGTGACCCTGTTACTGTTTCATCAGTGCTGGCAGAAGACAGGGGACTCTGGCACCACAGACGGGCATACCAAACAGTGTGAGCGCCGGCACTTGTGTCAGTTCCTCCTTGCCCCCAAGTCCCATGGGGGTGATTTGGAGCATCCAGATGGAACTGTGTACACAGTGGGATTGTGTTTCTGCTGAGAGACACTAAACTTGGGGAATCCACTGCTTTTGTAGCATGCAGTGAGGGAACTTTCTCTTTGTCCAGAGGAGAGTCTTACCCCATCTGTCAGGGTAGTTCACTGTAAACAGAACTCTGAGAAATAGCCTGGACACACAACGGTCAAGGCCTTGCCTTTTTAGCATACCTGGCAGGGTGTGTAAGAGCACAAGAGACCGACGGAGGGTGTCTCACAGCAATAATGTCCTGTAATTTCTGTCCATTTGTGTGCCGTAAGGAAGAGATGATCAACTAAAATGCATTACTAGCAACTTCACAAAGAGTAAAAGATGTTATGTAGCTGTTAGGAAGCAAATTCATAATAAGAGAAAATGGTAAGTGCTGGATAATCGGGAGAATGAAAATGGGAGGAAAATAGGCAGAACTTTATTTCTTCTGTAAATTGGCATTTGATTATGACACTTAGGGATGTGGTCAATTCATATTAAATAGTATCACAACCAAAATATCAGGGATTATAAATCTTGTTTCTGCACTGTTAAATCTGTACAACTTTTGTGAAATGAAAGTGGTAGCCGTGTGGACCCAGGCCTAGATTTAACTCTGTTTCTTCAGTGCATTGTAGCCTTAAGGGTTTAAAAAAAAAATTATTATTATTAGAAAAGTTATCCGTGTTGTTTGTTTAAAAAAACTGTTTTTCCCCCAAACAATAGGGTGGTATAAAAAAGTAAAATCTTTCTCCTTTTCACCGCATTGTAGCCCAGTCAAAGTTCATAGAGGTTGCCATAGTTCTGTGGCCTTTGGATCAGTCAACATTAGAAGGGAGAAGAAATGTTAATGATTTTAGTGGCTACTTTTTCCTTTTGAAGGATCAGAATCTAATAAGTGCTTAGGACATTTAAGAGGTATTCTGAATGTCTAGAAATGATCATAATACTGCATCATAAATCTAACACTAAAATATTATAAGTTCACTTTTCTCAAAGGGTAACGAAAGATTGTCTTACAATAATGGTCATTAGGTAGGTCAGGTAACAATATCTTTGTTGTATGGATAGGAAATGGAGGCATGAAAATTTGCCCATTGGTTATATGTGAGCTGTGTTGGGCTTCTTACTACTTAGAAAAGATTTTGGCTGCAACTAAAACCTTCATAAGACATGAGACTAACTCTGTAGTACTCTTAATTCTACTTATCCTGTTCATTTCTTCATGGTTTTTTTTTTTTTTTTTTTAACATGGAGTATCACTTTCTTACGTACTACATAACTTCTTGTGTTCACGGCTTGTTTCCCCTTACTAGAATGTAAACGCCACCAGAACAAGGGTTTTTTGTTGTTGTTGTTTCTCTTGTGCACCGGTGAATTACCAATCTCTGGAAGAGTATCTAACCCCTAGTAGGTCCTTCGTAAATTTGGTGATTAAGTGAATCAACATGTGGTATATTATATACCTGGTACTATAAATTGATGAGACTCCGGTTTTAGATATCTCCAGCTTTGGGCAAGTGTTTGGACATCTCCAGATAACACTGATTGCCTCATCTGATAGGATGAGATTGAATTTGTAAACTGGGCTGGGGGATGTGGCCTGTAGATTTTGATTTTGGCTTTGCACAGTGTTTTTTAAAATTTGGAAGCAACTTTTGAAAATGAAGGGATTTCACATAAAACAAGATTTCTGGTTTCTCTTGAAAACCTGGCAGTATAGACTGACGTTTCTGCAAGGTAGTGAAGGTCGTAAGCTGAGTGTCAGCTCCCTGTTTAGAAGGGGTGTCTGCTCTGTCTGCAGCGGTCTCCACCGCTCTCTGTTGACTCCTAGGTGCTGAGGCTGCCTGTCAGTTGTTTTTTGCCATCATCTGCGTACTTTAATTTTTAAAATATGAAAAAAATTTAAATATGAACTATTTCTCTGTAGCCATGTTTCTAAAACAGGAAGCAAGGAAGGTAGACTGCTTTACTCATTGACATTCCCTTGGCTCTTGTAGGCATTTAGACATCACAGCCCCTTGATGTGATGATTATTTAAAACCTCTACCTCTTTCGGGTCTAGAGTTTTTATGATTTTAGTTATGAGTGCTGACAGTATGCAACAGGGAAGAGATAGCGGCTCAGACTTAGAGGAATGAACTTCAGTCCTTTGACTGAGCATGGAATGAGAGTCTGGGGGAAAAATGCTTTCTTTGTTGAACTGTTAATGCCTAATTGTTCAGATGTTGAAAGTGCATGGCCACGTTGCTGAGTGCTCAGGTACAGCATTAGAAGGGCCCTAAAGGTGTGTGTTCGCTATTTGTACTGTTTCCTGTCTACTAAGGAGATTGTATTTTTCTTTCTACTTGTAATAGTGGCAGGAAATGCGAAAGATTAGAAAACATTTTGTTGTTTGGAAAAAGTGATCTTTCATCCAGGAAAAGTGAATGTTTTAGATTTGTTGTTGCCTTAAAGACTTGAAAAATTGAACTTTGGATTCCTTTTAATAGGAAGGAGAAATGGCATAGCCTTCCTAGAGGAAATTTGAACAACTAGACAATTTACCTAAAGATTGGGCTAAGTTCTCACGTGAAGAAACTAGGTGAAGTGCTACTAACATATTATTAGATAATCTCTATAAAATAGAATTTCACATGATTTCATTAGGAGAGTTGAAAATAATTGACTAGCTAGAGCAGTGTTATCAAGAGCATTATCTGATGAACACCAGCCCTTGGGAAAAGTTTGTGTTCAGAAAAGTTTGACCCTGGAGAGAATCTCGGTACATATTAGTTCTATGAAGTCCAGCATTAAAGAACCTCTAGCTATTCAGTCCAGAGTTTTCAGGTTTACTTGATATTAGAATTCTTTTTTCGTAAAAGACATATTAGCACGAAGCAGAATATTTGTTCCATGGCATATACTTTGGAAATTATCACCTGGATGGATTTAGAAAAGACAAAGATACCACATGTAGTTGGTTCCTGTTTCTGTATGGGTTTTTCTGTTTCCCCTCACTTTTACCTGAGTTTGTAATTACATTTCTTCCAGGCCACTCCCAGGGATGTCAGGCAGTGACATGGTTGAAACTTAGTGTAGAACCCACATGGAATGTAGAGGATAGTTTTGAGTGGTCTTTCTTTTGTTTAGAAAACAAATAAATCTATTGATTTCCAGTTTTTTAGGTCATATGCTTCTAATTAAGACCCATAACTCACCATGGCTGTATTGTAAACGACCATATTAGGTGTGGACGTCTTTTCCTTGTGCTGCAGTGCTTTTGGCGACTCTGTTACTAATGTAGATAACACTTGTCTCCTCTGAGAGCCTCAGTAGTTGCCTGGTTTGGGACTTTGCAGAGAACCTGATAGACTAGGGGAAAAGCAGTGGGATAATTAACATTTTGGAATTTGATAAGTAAGAGTGGGTGTATATGTGTGTGGGTGTTGTAAAGAGCATACAACCTGATTAGTTTTCCTTTATAAACTTAGGTAGAAAATATGCTTAGAAATCTGAAGTGATTTGAGAGGCAAGAGGCCTTACTCTTCCATTCATCAGTGGTGTGACCTCTAAAAAATAAGGGATGGATTAGATAATCTTGAAAGTGCTGCTGATTTTTTAAAAAAAACAAGCTTTAAAAATTTCACTGCAAATTTTAAATGCTGAGGTTGTGTTTTTGAAATCAGTATACGTTGTAACATGCTGGAAGGGAAATGAAACCCTCATGGTGGAAAAGTTTATGCTGATGTAAAAATATGATTTGGAATCTTTGGTATTTGCCAGGGGCTACAGGAATTAAATGGCTCTCCATTTGCAATCTTCTTGTACCACATGAGGGCTGCAGGAGAATTTGAGAGCCCCGGGCTGACCTCTTTGAGAGCTCTGCAGGACACAGTCCACGATAGCAGGAAGAGTAGCAGGAAGAGTAGCGTAGTGTATATGTACTACTTCTGCCTTTGGATCTTGAACGTTTTACCATGCATCATCTCTGCCATTCACATTTTCAGAGTAAGTAATGAGAAGCTTAGAACCAGGGAAGTGCTTGCCATGTCTTGTTCCTGAGAATCCTGCAACCTAAAAATGCTTATCCTTCAACGTGTGACATGAATGAGTGTTATATGGCTATTGTAATTTTTCTTTAAAGATATGTGGCTAGACACAGTGCTTTCTAGGGAAAATATCTTTTAAGTAGAACTGTGTTTATGGCTCTGATCCCAAATTAGTGAAATTGCTGTATTAGGATCACAGAATTTAGAATTGGAAGGAAATTTGCAGGTAATCTAGTCCAACCACATCATGTTGCAGATAAATGGAGGCTCGGAGAAACCTAAGTCACACAGCTGGTATTTGTAATAAAACAAATTAAACCAAGTCTCTGGATTGCCACCGAGATCCTCTTTCCTCACATCGTGTAGATTTCAGGCAATGTGTGCAGTGCTAGAATTCCTTGTGAAATGTTTTAAAACTTGAAATATAGTTTACATACAGCAAATTTAACAAATCTGAATCTTCACAAGTATATTTTGAAGTGTAATTGATCATTTGGAAATCGTTTTAAAAATAAATCTACAAAGTAGAAGTACAAGTACAATCTCATTAGTTGTGTTGACAGCATTCTCCTAAAAAATATGTGTTGCTTAAAATTGATTAGCTTGTATGGAAGGTATAAAAAAGAGTTGTATTTTTATTCACTTATCCAGCAGTAAGACTTTTAAGATACATAGACAATGGCCAAATAATATTCAGTCTTCTGGTTTAAGTGATAGGGAAATAAGCTTTCTTATGGACAGAAAGGGCATTGAGAGAGAACTGACTTGTCATGGTGTTGAATTTCACAGAATTAGCTTTGAATAAATAGGATTTTCAGTGTGCTGTGAGTTTTTTAAAACTCACAGTGAGTAACTAATACCCGTAGAACTTTGCAAAGTAAAAATTAGTTCAGAACAGATTATTTCTTTTACTGATTCTCGTTTCTGAATTAAATCTATGAATCAAGAGTGTACGAAAACATCTTTTAGAATGTATGTTACAGGAGTACAATATAAGATTGGGGCAAGATGTTTTACTACAGGATTTTCTTAGACCCTGGAAGAAAACAGTACGAATTCATTAGTGAATGTTGGAAACAGGAAGCGATGGGGCACAGCTGACTGCAGAGGTTTGGAGGATTTCCCTGTGACAGTCAGTACTGAATCATCAGTTGATTGAAGGTAGGGGGTAGGTGGCAACACACACCACACACAAGTTGAATGTCGGATTTACTAAGTCCTCAGCAGTATGATGATTTTAGATTATAATTTCAGTCATAGCAATATCTTAATACCTTTGACAGAAGGATCTTGGAACATTAAAAAAAAAGATTCCAATAAGACTGCCTTGTAAAGATCAAGGACATGGAGATTTGAAAAATCTCACTCTCTGTTCATTACTTGAAGGTCTTTTGAAATCTTAGCTCAATTGCAAAGTTAGCCCAATGTGCATAACTGGATTTCCAGTGTCTGCACAGTGCTAGGCATGTAAGATACCCAATAAATGTTTGAAAAACCGAGGGAATAAACTTCCAGATCTGTCTACTCAACTTTATCTGACTTCAATCACACGTATGATTTCAACATGTATTATTCATTTGTAGTAGTGCTCTGGTTGTGGTGATCTGTCAGATGTGGTTGTCTGTTAAATGATTTGAGTAGGTGTGCTTAATTCTAATATCTTAATTATTAGGTGTTGATTAAATTTTTTAGCAATTAGTTTTAAATTCTCAGACGTTAATACTGTCTCTGAAATGCCGAACAAATTAGAGGTGGAGACCAGAGGTTTTGTCTCTACAACTCGTCCAGCATCAGGTGTATCTCCTCTTTTCTGCTACTTGCAGTTCTTGATTGACTGAGAATGATTGAGTAGAGGGGTCCTTGGTGCTTTTTCTAACCAATGGATGGCAAATATGTGACATGGATCTCCTCAGTCCTTAATCTCACTACCTTGGCAGCCCTCTCTATCACTGAACCAGGGCAGTGAATCTTTCTCGACGCTGTAATCCAGGCAGGTACCAAATCAGTTTGAGTGGGCATGTGAGAAAAAAGCTAGGACCCTCACCAAACACCACACGTTAAGGAGCTGGAGAGGGATTTGTGCTTAGAACACAGAAAGAGTTCTTGGTGCAGTCAGAATAACCCAGTTTTCCTGATTCTCCAGTGTAGTATTCCTTATCACTTTGCTTTCTCGTGTAACAGGATAGGATTGTGAAAATAAACTGAAATGATATCCTTACTTAGGGTCCAGCTCACAAAACCAAAACTAAATCATTATTTACCTTGTTTTATCTGGGTACTGAAGATAATATAGCTAATTTAAGTTTTCATCCTAGTAATCTCTTCAGTGGCTATGAAGAAGTTGGGAAATAATTTACTAAAATAAGACTGGGGTGGAGGACTTAGGGAGAGGGAGTAGAATAAAATAAAACTCTTCTGAAGTACTTGGGAAAATATATATTTAAAAAATTTTTATTAGAGTATAGTTGTACAATGTTTTGTTAGTTTCAGGTGTACAGCAAAGTGAATCAGTTATACATATGCATGTATCCACTCTTTGTTAGATTCTTTTCCCATATAGGCCATAACAGAGTATTGAGTAGAGTTCCCTATGCTATACAGTAGGTCCTTGTTAGTTATCTATTTTATATAGAGTAGTGTGTATATGTCAATCCCAATCTTCCAATTTATCTCCTCCCCCAACCCCTCGGTAACCATAAGTTTGTTTTCTACATCTGTAACTCCATTTCTGTTTTGTAGATAAGTTCATTTGTACCCTTTTTTTAGATTCCACGTATAAGCGATGTCATATGATGTTTGTCTTTGTCTGATTTACTTCACTCACTATGACAATCTCTGGGTCCATCCATGGGAAAATACTTTTTTGATGTAGCAATTGTTAGAGGTACATGTATGTCTTATCTGTTAAGTAGAGCAGGTAGGAGTTACACTTGGCAATGCTATTGACAGTTTTAGCTGCATTTATATTTGTTTTTGCAGTTGCTTCTTTTCATATATATAGATGGGATTTTCCTCAATAATTTTGAATTACCAAGGTTTTTATCTATATAATATTAACATGTGAAAAGAACAGTACAGTTTGAAGATGAGGTGCACATTTTCCCTTAATTTGCAAACATCTGAAAAAAACTATTAGAAATTACAGGACTCTGATATTTTATAGATTTAGATATGGGCATTATAGTATCAAGGGCTGTGAAATTTCCTAGTGTGTTTTCTAAGGCGTGTATATCTATGCATACATATGTATATGTGTGTTTATGTATATGTGTTTTGGAGCATCTTAATTTCAGCTTTATGAAGCTTTGTCCTTACAAGTTGCTGGAAATAATAAGAATGCATTTTGTACATATAAATTGTGATGCAAAAGTTATTAGCTTCTTCAAAAAATTGGCTTTTATTTTAACACGTGTGGAATTTTTGTTTATTCATCTTGACATGAGTAGTCACCGAAGAGCAATTTTGAAAACTGTGTTGCTTCCAGGAACATCATCTGGAGTGCTGTGGCGTTTCACTGACCTTGTGTTGTGTACGTGGTGGGGGGGCAGTGATGAATGGCTTTAGACTGCTTCAGAAATGGAGATTGCAGATTGATCACGAGATGGGCCCGTTATTTTGTTCATCTCATGACCATGGAATGCACCTCTAACCTTAACAACTCTTCTTTCAAATGGTTTCATAAAGCCATCATCACTGGCAGAAAAAACAACATATATTATAGGTCTCTTTGATAGGGGTTGGTAGTGTCTTCTTGGAAAAGAAGAACAGCAACCTTCATATATCAAACAGAAGCAGTACAGAAGTGACAGGTCTCCCCCATGCAAAAGATCTCTGTAGATAACCTCAGCAAACCTAGAAGTCTGAATAGACTGTAGCTAAAGGAGTGACTTCTTAAGTATCAAGGAATTCATCAAATAGCTGAGCCACTACCACACACCAGGGCCCTATAGCAGTATCCTGAGGACCTTTTTAACAGGTGCATATTCTCCAGCCTTACAAAAAAAATTCTTCCTCAAGTTATTTAACTTCCCCATACGTCAAGTAGGGGAGAAAGTTGCCCAAGAGGCATTATTTGGATGTAATAAGTGAATTGAATGGAGGAAAGTTTGCTTGCCTAGAGTGTCTCTTGAGTCTTCAGAGAGGCTCAGACTATCAGATATGGAAGAAAGTCCAGCAGTCCATCACCCTCCTTTCACACTTGAGGACAGGAAGCCCCAAAGGGCTCTTAGTGGAGGTCACTGTAAACTGGAGTAATCTTGAGGTAGCTTTAAGCAACAGATAAGGCTTAGACAGAAGGTGGATGTCCTAGGAAAGAGGAGGGGAGTACCAGGAGCAGAGTTTCAGCGGTCACATGCTTCTGGAGAGTCGTGACACTGGTAGGAGGGAGAGTCGTGACACTGGTAGGAGGGAGAGTCGTGACACTGGTAAGAGGGAGAGTTGTGACACTGGTGTGACACTGGTAGGAGGGAGAGTAGTGTGGGCAGAGTAGGAAATACATTTATATAGGCAGGGGACTGTGGAGGATCTGTTTGGCCTGAGAAATGTTTTTGAGCTACAGAATATACCGTCTTGCCTACATATGTCATATTAGGAAAGATCTAAGACAGTGTTTAGTATATTTTACAGCTTTTCTGAAAATTCCCATCACCTGCCCTTGTTCAGAGGAAAGATATCCAGGCCTCCCTCCAGAGATTCTGATTTGGTAGTTCTGAGGTGGAATTGAGGGATCCGTATTTTTAAACAGTTTTATTGAGAAGTAATTCATGTCATACAGTTTACTCATTTAAGATGTAAAATGCAGTGTATATATTTTTAGCATATTGGCAAGGTTGTACAACCACCGCCAATATCAAATTCTAGAACATTTTGTACCTTCTAAAAGAAACCTTGTAGTACCTATTAGCAGGTACTCTGCCCTGCCATCCCTCTATCCCTCCACCTCTGCCCCAAGCTCCAGGCAAACACCTTTCTGTCTCTAAAAATTCACCTGTTCTGGACATTTCATAAAAGGAAGTCATACAATATGTGGCCTTCTGTGGCTAGCTTTTTCCACTTAGCATAATATTTTCAAGGTTTATCCATGTTCTGTCATGTGTCAGTACTTCATTCCTTTTTATTGCCAAGTCCTTTTCCATGGTGTGGCTATACCATATCTTATTTATTTATTCTAAAGTTGATAGATGTTTGGGTTGTTTCTCCTTTTTTGGCATTTATGAAAATGCTGCTGTGAACATTTGTGAGGAATCTGTGTTTCTAAACAAGCACCCCACCTGATTCTGTTGCAGTAGTTCCTGCGTCGCACCTGAAGAAACACTAGCCAGAGCAGTTAGCTCAGTAGAACTCCCACTTGCACGTGCGAAGTCCCTCATTCCGCATCTCATGAGAGCTGCTCTGGCCATTGCTTGAAGAGTCCCTGGTTTGTGAGAGTGAGTGGTGGCCTAGTGGAAGTGACATTTCACAATGAATTACATGGTCTGCATGTGCAGGGTAGAGTGGACAGAAGAGGGAGATGAGAGAGAGATGGTAGGCAGGATAAGTTGGTTCCAGATGGTTCCAGAATCTAGAAGTGATTTGATTTAATTCCTGAACTAGGGCACTGCTCCTCCCGCTGCTGGAAATGGAAAGGAAGAGTCAGAGGAACAGACTTTTATTAAAGGAAGAATCCTTTCACTAGTGGTGATTTTAAAATATTCAGCAGTTTATATTTTTAACTGACTCAGACATGGTTATGTCTAATTCTGACCTTATCTATTCCTATCATCCTGTTATTCCAAATACATGTGTTTTTACCAACTGTTTGAGAGAGGAAATCCGGGAAAACTAACTGAAGGATATAGTATAATAAAAAAAAGTGCTGGGTTATGATATTTTGAAGCCTCTGGTCAATGAGGGATGTTTAGATATTGTCCAAGCCTGTGTCAGACTGAACTTTTCAAGGTTCCTTTTTAGATTCAGGATTCTATGATATATCTTGAAACTGAAAATAGTTTCTAGGAGCGGAGTCCTCACCATCGCTGTGGGTCGGCCCACTGTGCCTAAGGTGAAGCGGAAACCACACCTGTGAGCTGCTGCACCGATTTAGAAGGTGGGGCCGCCACCATCAGTGACCCTTTTCAGAAAGTCATAGAGGTGTATTTTGTATCATAGAATTCTCATTGATCAGATATCCATTATCTGTTTCTCATTTTTCCGTTGGATGATTTGACAGATATGATGAGATTGCCCTTAAGATACTCTGTGTTCTATATATTCAATACATTTTTTTCTCCCTAGCAAAAGCACCACTAAAAAAAAAAGTCAGAACGTGTTGATGAAAAATTCTTCATCCTACCTACTTAACCATAATCACTGTGAACACTTCGGTGTATATTCTTTTATTTCTGTTCTCTTGTGAAAAATAAACATATTCCTAGTTTTGCAGAAATAAGACCACAGCATAGACCTTCTGTTTGTTAACCTATTATCCTCTATGTTGTTATTTCCCTATAAACAGTGTGTTGTGTGCGTCTCTCTTCACTTACAGCGTTTGAAATTGGCAGCATAGTCTTCCATTGTGTGGATGAGATAGCTTCCAACTTTTCACTATTTTATGCTGAGATATACTTTATACTAAGATATTTTAGGTCACATCATACACTTTGCCAGTCTGGTTTTCTGTTAATAACTTTACTGGCAGCAATACACCTAGATGCTCAGGGTTAAGTGTTTTAGGTCAAAGTGCCATCAACCTTGATTCATGATAACGTCTGTTCTGCTGAGAAGGTAGGGTAGGTTTATAGTTGTGAAGAAAGTGTTAAGAACAGTTAACAGAAAACATCCTATAGCTCTTAGGAAACAGAAAGTAAACCTTTACTTTTTAGGAAGTTATATATATGGAAACATAGAAACAAAAAATTGAATTTACAGTAATTTGTAGGGACCATTCACTTCATAATTCTATTTAAATATTTGCACACAATCTAAGTGTATTATGTCATTATAACCTGATATCATATAGGAATAGATTATGCCTTTGGGTACACATTGGTCATCTCAGTTGAATACCATGTATTCCCTAGCTTTGTGCCAAGGTCAAGGATCTGAAGAAGATTTTGCCACCTTCTCTGAAAATGTGACTTAGGAACCAGTTCTTTATTGTTTTTAAAGTTGTCAGTGTTATAATCATGAAATATCAAAAATAAAAAATAGGTCTGAGCTGTGTCAACTGTAGCCCTCTAACTTTATAGATTTCATATGGCTAGAAAAAAATTGAAACATCACTGTTTTAACAGTGGATGCTTCTGGGTGATGTGATTATGAATAATCGAAACTTTCTTCCTACTTTTCTGTATTTCCAGATTCCTAGAGTGAACGTGTATTATATGTTCTAATATATGGGGATGTGGGAATTAAAATATGGGACACATAACTTTTAGGCTTCAGATGAGGGAAGGTGGGGTGGAGAGAAACCATAAAGATAAGAGTGGGTAGTTACTTTTCCACTGAGAATGAGGCCTGCCAACCCTAAGGGAACTCTCTGGTCCCACCCTGTACTTTTCATAGTTTTTGAAGTCCTTTGTGCTAGTTAGGGACTAGCATAGTTAGCACAGCTAAGTAAGTATGTAACAGATTTCTATTATTAGTTTATCTTTGCTGAGCCTCATTTGATTGACGGAGAGTTCTCCACCCAGAAAGTTCGATTTATTTTGGCAGTTCAAAGGGGATATTTTGGAGTGCTTGTTATCTAAAAAAAGTAAGGCTGAGGAACCTGCTTTCCCCTCCTCCCTTTAAAAAAAACTGTTTGGGTTGGTCCTAGTGAGCATGCCTAATCTAGGGATTACTCAGCAAGCATGACCCGAGGGCTGGTTTTGTAAATGTTACCAAATCTATTTCTTAACCACAGATGTGCTTCCATTGTTGTGTCCCACATAGTCCCCGGCTGAATGGTGAAAGTTCGTTCTGGGAGACTTGGCTAAATCCGTATCTTTTGGGTCTTTACCTTATGTTGTACAGTGGTTTGGAAATATTTCATCGCGAAAATTTGCAGTCACATGGTACAACGTAGATGGAATTATATGGGTTTTTAAAAGTTAACTTTTATGATTATAAAAATTATAGATGCTCAAAAATAGTTAAGTACAAAGGAAAAAATATAACTCATTTCATTATCCATAGGTTAACCATTGCTAACATTTTGGTTTTATTTCATTTCAGTCTCATAAACAATTACATGTACATATATACTCTGTGTACCTTTCACTAAATATTGTGTTATGAGCATTTCCATGTGATTTCTGGTTTACTTTTTCTATATTGCAGTAGTGACTTCCTGAAGCTAGTGAGTGCTGTTATTTATGGTTGGCATGGGTGCAGATGCCTTTTATTTTATTGTGGCTGCCTTAAGTATTAGACTTCCAATAAACCCTTGAGATGTATGTATTAAGTGTGATGTTCTTTGTTGCTGTCCCCAAATCGATAGATTATTAGAGCTGGCAGGGACCTTGATCATAGAGTTTAGTCCTCTAATTAGAGAAATGAGAAAAATAAGCCAGAGGAGTTGCCCCTTGCCCAATGTCATTAAGTTATTGATGGCCTAAGAATATTCCTCTCTTTTGCAGGTTGAGAAACTTGGGTATTGAGAATGTAATCAACATTTTTGAAAGAACCTGGTTATGTTTTTTTTAAAAAAGCTCAGGTAGGGAGGAGAAAGTCAAACTGGTAGTTTTGTAGTGTAGTAGTAAATTGGTAAAACCTATTTGTTGCATTTTCCCTCAGCAGTTGGTTAATTTGATGGCATGTGTCACCATTATCTTTATTTCCTCACATATTTGTGCAAAAGTCATTGATATGATGCTGACAATGCCCACTTTCCTATTTGAGGAGTTAAAATAATTATCTTTTTTGCTTTGCTGTTAAGCAAAATGGTCAGTATTTAAGGAACCCTAATTTTCAGTAGAGATAATGAAGTGAGTGTTGAAGTTTTGATTTTTTAAAAATTGCATATTCAATACTAACACCTTTCATTAGTTTTGAAAAGCAATAAGTTCCTGGGAATATTTTCCAGTTTATTTGAGAGAAAAATGTCATGGCCTTGTGATTTTTTTTTTTTTTTTTTTTTTAAACAAAGTGATACCCTGAGAGATTAGCTAGAAAAATGAAATGCAGTTGTTGACTGTGTCCCTTTTACCTCTGGAAGAACTCGGGGGAATGATTGTGGACAACACCAGCTTTGTTGACCCTGAAGTGTAGGCAAGTGGGGGCCTGTGAACATGGCATTTACAGTGGTTCACCATCCCCTGCCTTGGAAAGTTCTCTGGAACAGTTGGAGGTGCTGTTAGCGAGGCCTGCTTCCTGTGTGAGTACCTATTGTGGAGGCCTCCCTTGAATGGGAGGTTTGTGAGAAGTGCTTTCCCACCAGTACACAATGCACCCTCTCGGCAATGTAAATACACATTCCACTCAGGGTCAGGCTCACAGCGACTGGCCAGAACTCCCTTGCAAAGAACGATATTTTGTAGTTCCATTTATTTATAATGGCCGGTGGAAAATTAATATGCTTGTTAAATTTGTTTTTAAAAATAAAAGGGAAGCCACTTATCTAAGAGTGTTTGCTGAATGTAAATCAATTAGCTGTGGCATATTTTGATCTTGCTAAGTCTCCTGCTCTAGGAAATGAGTGTCACCTTCTTACTAACTGTTCTGTCTATATTTGAAACTTGAGGTTCTTGTTTTTAAGAGTTATCCTTATGCCTCAGAAAACTCCTTTTGGGTTCTCCGATGAAAGACATAATAGGCTGTGGCTTAAGAAAATAAAGTAGTGACTCTAGAAAATACTAGATCAAGTCATCTTGGGATTTCAAATGGGCTTTATTGAACAGTAAATGAAGGTCTAGAGATCAGAGCAGATAAGATTCTTACTTGGGAATGGCAACACAAAATTATTTGTCTTTATTTCCTTGGAGTTGATCGTTTGCTTTGAATCCAGGGCATGGATATGATTACTCGAGAGACTGAACGGGGTCCCCGTCTAATGGGCCTGGATTTATTGGAGTCAGGTCCCACCCAGTCCCTGAATGTTTGCTGACATTCCCAGCAGGGGAGAACCTGGTCCCCAACATCCATTTCCTATCCCCCCAGCCTGTTGCTCTTTTCTCAAGATTTTACCAAATGAATTTGTTTCACCAAGGTACTTTAAAGAGTGTAACATAAAGTCCTGTAGAGAAAAATCTATGGTGGAATTTGGATACCTTTTCATTTGGATGAATTATTCTTTGTTCAGACCCTGCCCGGTGAATTGTGGATGTATAGAGTATAAAATACGGATGACAATCTTTGTCTACTAGAAAGTGAGTTTAAATTTTTCTTATATTTTTACATCTAAGGTGCTTGGCATGGAGCAGTGGTTGTCAAAGTGTGGTATGGGGGACCCTTGGGTGTTCCTGAGATTCTTTTAATGGGGTTCATGAGGTCATACTATTAATAATCCTAAAATGTTATTTGTCTTTTTCAATCTTATGCTTCTGAGTTCTTCAGTAATGTTAACTGAAAAGTATCTTGTGTCTTTCATGCTTTCACATGAGGAGAAATATGAAAATTGAATTGGAGAACATGCATTTTGTAGCAGAGTTGAAATTTAAAATTATTTTTCTGGAAAGATTTTAAAGCCTATTAGTGGACTCCTTAAATTTAGAATTTGAATGATTTTAGGACAAAAGAGTGTCTTACACAGAGCAGAACCTAAGTGAGTATTTATTAAATAAAAGAATGCAGCCCCCTTACATTTTCTTAACAAATTATATTAGTGTAATTAATGATGTCATCATTATTCACAGGGAGTGTTTAGAATATAGACAAGCATCATGCTTTCAAACATTTAGATTCGTCTGTTTGCATATAAGTATGTATACACCAATTGCCATTTCATTTATTAAATCTCTTTGATGCTCTATGGTACGGACTGTTTTGTTTTGTTCCCCCCGCCCAAAGGAAAGAAAATGTTTTTTCAACTAACATTTCAAAAATGTTAGTCTTAATTAGCAAAGTGGTTGCTCATGTTAAAATTTTGTTGTAATGGGCTAAAATCTGATATAGTAAATAGATGTTCCCTTACACAGTGTCTTTGCACCTGCTAATTTGTTTCTTTATAAGTGTCATTTCATGTGAATTTTCTGTTTCAGTACCTTGTAAGTTCTAAGGAACACCTGGTATTTGCTTTGTGCTAAGTCACATTAGGTGAAATACAGAGCTGCTTATGAGAATGTCATCAGTTGTAATGATTCTTTAAGAAATAGTTTGTTTTAAAAACATGTTTGTAAACTGATTTTCAGTGTATCCTATACTATTCTCATTGATTTCTCTACTCTCCCCCACATAGGGGAGGAAGAAATATTTGAACCAACATCTAAAATTAGTAATAAAATGTTAGAAATCTTTGAAATACATATTTAAGTATAAATTGGATAAAACATCAGTGATGCTTCTACCAGGCTGAAGTAACAGCTTCAGAGCTCTTCCTTGTAATGAGTGTTTTATAATGTCCATTCAGTTCAACAAGACTGAGTTTGTTAAATAAACATGATTGAATTCTATATGAGCTGATTAAAGAAACAATTTTAGTATCCTCCTGGCTAATCAGAAATGAAGGTTGAGGCAGGGGGCATGTTTTGAAGACAAATTCAACTTCTGGCACACTCTTAAGAGTAGGAAAGATGCCACAGCTGGGAAACCAAATTTAGACATTGAAGCTTATCTCAGATGAAAGGTTTCATAGAGCCAGGGAGGTCTGTTGACTTCGGTTTTGTCAGAAGTATCCCATGTGGATTTGGGTTAATCGAATATAACATTTCAGTGTAATGCTATTTAACATCATGCCTTTATTTCTAGAATCCTAGAATTCTAGTCCAGCCCAGTCCCTGGTACATAGTGGATGCTCAATAAATATTTGTTACAAGAATGGATGATTATCCCTGTTCATGTCCTTTTGTTTGTTGCTATTTTAGAAGATTCCTTTCAGCTTAGTCCTTTTGAGATATTGAAAATAATAGAATCTTGAAACCCTTTGTACCAAATACCTTGTTCTAACACTCTCCTCATCGATGACTTGCTAAGCTGCCCTCCTTTGTGAAGTAATTTTACTTTTGTGTTTAATCATGGCATATCTCTTTGAAAATCAACACAGAGGGTGTAACTTTAGTAGTTTATAGTTTGGTTTCTTTTTCTCCCTAATTTTTAACCATCTGGAGTACATGATAGTACGGTGGATTTGTTTAACCTTCCTTAAGCTACTTTAAAAAGTGTTTTAAAAAAATCATTAAATCTGCATCTTGGTGAGGATACACCCAAAACTCACAGTTGTTGCCTTTGTGTATGGGGAACTGGGGACTGGACAGGAGAGAAATGTACTTTGATTGGATGTCCTCGAAAGTTATCTTTTGAATTTTGTACTATGTGCTTGTTTTATCTAATTTTAAAAATTCACTAACCTATGAATTTTTCATCAGTCCTTCCACTTCCATGTTTTGTTGCCAGATTCTTAGATGTTATAATCAGCTCACTCAGAGAGTGTTGACATCACTTTCTGAGTCTCTTTGGGCACCTTACTTAACCTCTCTCAGCCTTAGCTGCAATACCTGTTACGAGGGGAATACTGCCTCCTTCACACGAAGGTTGAGAGGCTAGGTAAGAATTAGTGTGCAGGGGCTGCAAGCCATGCCTTTCTTGGCTTTGGGGCTCTTTCTCTCATCCTTTCCCAGAAACAATCAGTTGTTGGGTGTCTGCAACACATCCCACCCACACACCAATAAAGGGTGTTACAGGTGGCTGTTAGGTACCCAAGTGGTTGTAGAAATGTGAATTTCATTCATAATACATCCCTAAAAGCAGAGTGATAAAATACATTTTGGATTTCATTAGAGGGGACTCTAGAAGTTGTGTTAAAGGACCCACATTACAGATGAAGAAACTAAGACCCAGAGGGCCTGTGCAGGCCCACCTTGAGTCACAGCCCTGACTTGCAGGGGGACCTGTCACAGTGCCGTGGGGCTTCCAGGCAGGTGGTAGTAAGTAGCCCAGGGGCTGGGTGAGGGGTGAGCTTCTGGTGCTGGGATGGAGAGGAGAGCGTGTCTTCTGATTTCCCATCTCATCTCTTTCTATATCTGCCCCGCCCTTGCAGCTTGCAGGTTGACTGGTGGGGAGGTGGCGAGACCTGGAGCTGGAGAGGGTTTTAGGAGTGACCTCTTCTGTTCTTGGACTGTAGTTTTCTAGACTTGTTTTCAACATCCTATAGCAAAAGATACAAACAACCACACAATTCCGAATCTCATTGAAAAGAAATATTTTCAGTTCTTCTCATCTTTGGGTAAAGTATGTGACAAAGTTAGCTTGGATATGTGTGAAAATAAGGGCTCATAGCTTTGGAATGTTTCTTGTTAGATGCTAGACTGTCATCCTTGCGATGTGAGAGAGGGATGTGAAATTTATTGTGCTGAGTGTGCCTGGAGTCTAGGTGTTCTAATAAAAATGTCTAATTACATCTGCAAACTTCTTTAAACACCGTTTAAAAAACAATGAACAAAACAAACGGGCCTTTGGTTGGTAAACTTTTTTTGTAGTTGGGCCCCCTTTCCCTTTTAATTAATATTTGCAGAACTGAGCTGTTTATGTGTGGATGTGGATCAGAGGTCCAGAGATTGTGTATATGTAGTGATAGAATTTTTTTTTAAGTTTTTGTGTTTCCTTAAAGATTCGGAGTATATTGAGGGGCTATGGAAGCAACCAGCCTCTGTATATTCATGGAGAATTACATTGATAAAAGTAGCCTCAGGATGCGTATAATGCTTACATATGATCCTTAGATATGTAGGTTTTTTTTTTTCCTTCTCAGAAAATAGTGCCTTTCCTATATGGTAGTTTTGAGTTCAGACATGACTATGCTTTGCCAAGTTAAAAAAAAAAAAAAAAAGAAACCATCTATGTATTCTCAAAGGCAGGGCCTATACATTAGACTATTTGGCATCCCTCCTTGGTCTCTGGAGCACAGTAGACAATTCTTTTTTTTATTTGTTGCTTGAATCATTTATTGTTATTTAATCTGTGGCAGTGGTGGCAGCGGTGCTTTTAATCTCACTCAGTTTCATGTGATTTCTCTGTGAATTTAAACTTTGCCACCTAATTCTCCTGTGTTTATAATTGGATGCAAAAAGCGAGAGTGTCTTTAAGGTTAGGAACTTTTTCAGACAACTGTGATTTAACTTCACTAATGAACCCATGTCAGACAAGAAGACAAATTCCAGACTATTTGTGCCTCAGCTGGGTGCATACCTCCAGGTACTGCTCATGTCTCAAGAGGTTTTTCTGCATGAACAGTTATCACCACTCCTTTCATTCAAGTGGCAAGCCATGGCAAGAGTCTTTCTTTCACAGCTGTGTAGAACTCAGCTGTAAAATTAGATTTCATTGGCATAAAAACACAGTGATTACTATCACTATTTACTCAATACGTTCTTTTTCAACATTTTACTTAGATTCTTCCTCTCTTATGCAGAAGGCTCAGATTATACTCATACAAGTAAGAGAAACTACCAGGTTCTTAGAGTTTGAGTAAACCTCTCTTTTTAGCTTTTGTTTAATCTGCATGAAGTGAGCACAGTAGGCAATGGTGTTTTGAAACATAGTCTATTAAGAGCAAAAGGAAACCTTAAAGGCAAATCTATAATCTTGTCATTTTGTGAAAGAAGAAATTAATTGCCCAAATTTAAAGCTAATTATTGGCAAACCTCAAATTAGAACTCATATTTTCCAGTACTCAGTCTTGGGGTCTCTTTGCTCTAGTGCTTTTTTGCCATAACATACTGGTCCTTTGAACAGTTTTTAGTGGAAGGGCTGTGAAAAATTCTAATAAATATCTTTAGTTTGTCTCCATATCCTTTTTTGGGCACAATTTAATTTGATTTTCAGAAAAGTGAGGGAGAGTGTTTGCCTGTACAAGTACCTTTCCTCATGGTTGCCCACAGTGTACGGGAGAGACGGTACAAAGAGAAGCACTGAAACCACTTGCAGCCTTTTCCTGTCCAATGGCAGTGCCCCTCATCAGGTTCCTAAATGGCCACAGGGTAATTCCACACGGTCAGAGCCAGTGCCATGGCCACTGCTTTAGTGTTGCCAGAAAGGAAAGTCCTGCTTTCACAGTAGCAGGAACATAGTAAAAACAGTCCGATGTGTGTTGATGGATGAGCAGGTTTTTCTCAATTTCAGAGGTAAAGGAGGTTGCACAGTGTTTCTATTTTGCTTTCATCTTTTTTTTTTCTTTCTATTGATGCTGTTGGTGTTTCCACAGTTATCATCAGAAAGCTGTTTGTAGTTTTGCTCCGAAGGCTAGAACCATTTTGAGAGTTTCTAGGTCTTGAAATATCATCAGGGGTTTACCTTTCAAAACCAGAATGGAGCAGGAAGGTAAGAGGTTTTTCTGATGAAGAAAATAAAATCGCAAATGATACTTTGATATCTCGTTAGTTGTAAGAATGTGTATAACTTTTTAAAAACTTTTTTTCTTCTCTCTCTTCCTCTCTCAGCGTTTCTCTCTCTCCCTCTTTGTTTTTCTAAATCTTGCTAATAAAACTTAGAGTGGAAGACTACACACTAGGAAGCTGTCGGTCCTTGTGACTGAGGGCATATGTACATAACGGCCACCTGTATGAGAAGGAAGTTCATGAAAGCAGTTTTTCTTTCTTTTTTCTGTGCTACATGATTCTCTGTCAAATTTTGACTTTTTAAGATTTTTCTTTTTTACTACAGTCGTGGCATAAACAAGTGTAAATCAGCTGCACAAATGTTTGTCATAATAAATTAGGTTTTATTAGGCTTAGGTTTTACACTGGAAGCCATTCAGAAACTTGTAATCCCTCATAAAACATTAGCTATCTGATAATTATATTCTTTGAAAAGAGATACAGTAATTTCTCGGTAACCTCTCAAACCCATCTGCCTCAAACACAACACAGCAAAACAAAGCCCCCATTTGTTTTGTGATTCAGTAAGTTTATCCTATTGTCATTTTGACTACTAATGGGTTTTTTTCTTGCCATGTTGAATCAGGAAAAAAAGTTCTTTTCCTTATTACTATTTAAAAAAATGGCTAGAACATTTCTCTGATATGTTCGTGACGATTTTCTGACAACTGGTCCACAATAGATTCTTACTATTGGAAGTCATTTAGTATTTTTAGTAGAGAAGGAACTTTTGTTGAAGTATGAATCAAGCTATGATTTTACTAATGTGCCCCTGAGAATATTTTTCCCAGGCTGCAGAACAAGCATGTAGCAAGCAAAATGTTTACATGCTGTTTAGATTATGTGAAGGTGATTGGTTAATGTCTATTTTATTGGAAAAGATACAAGCTTTATGGAATCACAATTAACTTTAGTGATATGAATTCTGAAAATTATTTTATTATTATTTATTAGATTATTTATTTACCTAATTGCTTCATAGGTCTTAATTGGTGGGTTTCCATCCATTTCCCATTCATCAAGGAACCCATTTCACTTCTGAAAGTGCATTTGAATTGCAGAATGGAAGCAAAAAGTCAAAACTGATGATGTGCATTATTTTTTGTTAGTTGAGGTGTAATTGGCACACATTCTTCTTATTGGTTCTCATACCGCTTTTATTTTTTACACACTTCCCCGGGGTAGTTTAGAATAGGTCAGAAGCCACATCAGGGTGTAGGTGAAGTGAGCCTGGGAGCCTGCACCTTGGCGCTGGCCTGAGACTTGACTCAGGGAGCCTGTCTCCTTTCACACAGTAGGACTACCCCGTTTGGCGCTGCTGGTTATGCTGTGCTCCTTTTGGTGCCGTTAGGTTTCTTCTCCTCTTGTCATCTGAAACCCATTTGTGTACTGTACTGCTAACTCACATCTTGAATTAATGTCAGGAAATTCGGGTCATCAGCCTGTGGAGTGAGGACCGGGACATTCTGTTACTACGATGAAGGCCAGGTCCACAGACTTAAACCTCCTCCAGCGGTGATAAGGGCCTTGGTTTTTTTCAAGTTAGAAATTCTTCCTAGTATATAATTGCTTTCTCTGGCCTTTGGAAATGGATCTGTGGTTCTCTCCTGAGAATCAGGTTTTTTATGAAATTGGCTGTGTGTTTCTTAGTATAGGCTGGGGCCAAAATACCATGGAAAACCTTTTTGGACCTGGAGTGAGGGAAGCAAAATAAAGGGAAAAAGTAATAACCCAGTTGCCTAGAGTAATGTAAAAACTGAAGACCCTTTGCAATATTATTTTAAAATAAGGTGTTCTGTAAAAGCTTTGGGGACATATTTGGACAGAATTAAATGTCTTATCAGCAGTGAGGATCTCTTTTTCAGAGTATGCAGGCCCCCCCACACCCCCATTAGCCTAGAAGTTCTTTGGTTCTGGGCTTTGCTAACAGGTAAGGACCGTAACAAACGACTTGCTTTCAGGAGAGGGAAATTAACCACAAGTGCTCACGTGGCATCCCTTCCCTGTCAATCAAAAGAATAGAACTGGCCAGGCATGAAGCACTTGTGGTTTTAGTGTTAGGATGTGTGGTTAGGGGGAGAGGTTGTGAGGGCCTGTGGTTGTCACCGAATTCTTTGAAATAGAAGTATGGGTAAGAATAAAAAGAATAGGAGTGAAACCTTGGAGCGCTATGTGAAAAAAAAAAAAAAAAGTTCAGAGAATTAGAAAAAAGCATTGTAGTAGAGGTCATCTATTTTCTATTGGTTTAGTTGGATTAGTTCAGCAGCACATTTATTTATTCTTTATTTGTAAACAGTAGTGGTCTAAAGAATGGATTTATTGCAAGAGCTCAGTTGTGTGTGAGGAGGACAGTGTGGATGTGGTAGAGCCTTGAATGCAGTGCATGAGTTCTGTGAAAGCTTTGGCCAGCTCAGATACACATCTGTCCAAGGGAGAAGGAACCCAGACCAGGATAACGAGGGTTTTGTCAGGGTGATTTCTCATGAGACTTTCTGACTGACACGAAAAACAGTTACAGCTCAGTTATCCAGAGATCACACATCTGGCTCACTCAGCTTCCCTCAGAGCTGATAATCAGCACGTGGTCAAGAAGGATGGTGCAAGGCACAGAGGGGAGCTTCTGAGACCCGAGAGACCGCTCCTCTGTGTGTGTATAACTAACAACCTGGCTTCCCAGCCCAAGATAGATATAAGACAGCAAATTTAGGATATGTTTCTCAGATTTGAGGAGGTGTGGTTTGTGGTACAGCCTAATGAGGAAGAGAGAAAAAAAAAAACACCATAGAATTTAAACATAAAAACTCAAAGTAGGGGTGAATTTCTCTGAGTATGTAAGGTCAGAATGCTTAGTAACTCCCTAGTACATCACCTTGTGACTGAACACAGTATTGTAAACAATGACCCTTCATCCCTAAGAAAAAATAAAGTTATGGCCAGACTCTGCCCTATAATGAAGTAAGAAAATGTATAATTTCCATCCACAATTATTACAAATAAAGTTTTTGGTCCTTAAAGTTAACTGTTTGAATAGTAAGCCTTCCACATTCATGGCTTCATTTTTAAAATTCCATTTGAAAAGTTCAAGTTCGGTCAGCTTTCTTAGGCATGTCACATTCTCCAGGTCTCCTCAAGACAGTGGTGCTGAGGCTTAAGCACCTCTTAAGGTGTTTAAGTTGAGTACATGTGTAGTTTTGTCTGGGTTATTGGCCAAAATAGAGGAGACTCACTTTTGGGGGAGCTGTCACCATTAAATGATTGATGCATGGCAAGCCTTCCCAAGTTTGGCCTGACTTAGCCTCCTTCAACTGTCAATGGTTAGGGCTGAGTGGTTTTCCCAATTTACAACTTGAACATTTGACTTTTCCATTTGTATTTGGAAAAGTCATTACCTCCAGCTACCCGACACCCATCCCCAGCACCAGGGAATAACCAAAAATATGGTAATAGCCATAGTAAATACTACTTTGTACCCTGTTTTATGTTTTGCATCTATGGTTTTCATTCTTTTATAATTCTTCCTCCTGCCTTTTCTCTTGTCCCAGTCCACAGTACTAAATTGTTGGTGTTCTATGATAATTTAAGGACCGGTTGGCAGGCAATTGTCTTGTTAAAGTAGCTGGGCATTATCTTGCCTAGAGGTAATTTATTGCTTTTTCTACATGTCCCTTGAATTCCAGGCAAATGAACATATCCTGTGTATGTGCATGGAGTGTAGAAAGGGGGTTTTAAACATTGTTGGCTGCGTGAACCACGCCTTCTAGATCAGTCTCTTACCTTGTATTGCAGGCAGGATAAAGTCTGGTTTACCTTTGGTGAAACTCTTGGGCATTAGAAAGTAGGCCTTGGATTTTAGCAGGCTGGTGGCCTAGGGTAAAGAGGGTTAACAACTTTGCTTATGAGCAGTGTGGCTCTGTGTCTTCGTTTTATTCTTCCATTTTTCTCCGTGATTAAAGGTACGGTTGTTGCATGGTTGAGTTGAGGCACTAGGAGTGTACGACGTTTATATGTTCCTACTGTATGCTGAGTTGATTGTACAAGTAGTTGATTTTTTTTATGCACAGTTCCCCGTCTTCCCCTCCCTTGTTCCCCTCTCAGTAATCTGCAACAACCACTGCACATCTGTGAGGCGAATAATCCATCATCCAGTAGAAAAGAAATACAGGATTCAGGCATCGTTCTCTGTATTGAATAGCTGCATTGCCCAAAGTTGCCTGTACGATTTTCAAAAGCAAATACAATTATCTCTTTGTGCCAGTGGACTTGGTTTCTTTGGGGGTTTTTGCAGCTCTCTGTTGGCTCCCACCCTCCCTCATTGTAGATTTATAAGACTTTCATGGAACTGGGGAGGGGCTCTGTCCTTTTATCCCACACTTGCAGAACCTGGAGTTTAACTGCCCAGTTTGGACTTGACACCTGTGCTTAAGAGTGCCAGCTAGTGGGGCTGGATTGCTGTGTTTTGGAGATAGCAAGTCCCATTGTTTGTTACGACGCCAACCAGAAGGTTTCTTAAATTGGAATTGTCAGTGTTAGACATAATGTTGGGAGTTGAGACATTCTTTGGTATTAGGGATGGGTGGCCAGGAATGCCTAAATTTTATACTAGATCACAATTATGTCCTCCTACCAGTGCCTGCGTGCACAGGATGAAAAAAGAGCTGGTTTTATCGTTATGCTTGTCTGTGAGATGACCAGGACTGTCCCCCAGCGGGAGAGTGCTTTGGTACTCACTACTTTAGCAGAGGAGAGGGGAGAGGATGGAGCCACAATCTCCATAACCTCACCAGCAAGGTCCTTGCGGCTCTTCCCTGCGGAGCGGTGAGGAAAAGGTGGAAGTGAGTGTGGAGTGCTTCTTTCCCCCAGATGCTTTATCCTCAGACCCTTAATGTAAATTAGTGCCCTGGTTATCCAACCTGCACGTTGAAGAAACATTAAATAAAACATTATGCTTAAGAAATAGGCCTGTGTAATATCAATCTGAGGAAAACTAGCCATTCTTTCTTCATGCACTAGTAGGGTTAAGTATATTTGAAATAAAATTGAAATGGACATTGTACTCCATTAGCAGGACTACTCAAAATCAAACAGTTGATGTCATGATAGTGTCAGTGGAAGTTATCTTGGTTAATTCTATTGTGGAAGAATCTGTTTCCTACATTAGGATAAACTACTGGGCTTTGAGTTTTGTACTTTTATTTGCTTAGGAACTGAGTAATTGCCTCATAAAACAGCATGATGGTACTTTTAACACTGCATTATAAGACCTGTTATTATAGAATGTGCTTCCCTAGTTGGGACAAGACTTTGTTGTTTGGTGCTTAAAATAATTAGTTTCTCCAAATGGGGTTATAATGAGTAGTGTAAAATTTTACCGATTTAAAATAAAGTTTATAATCTCTTGGGTGGCTTTTATGCATCATTTGATACCTCCAGGGAAGGAGTATCTTTTGGGTGGGATTTGGGGGAGGGAGATACATTTAATTAACATTCAGAATGGAGGTTTTAAGAATGAGAAGAAATATTTTATTTGTCACACTTGAGACAAATTAGAGATAATCATTAAAGGATTTGCCCCACTGTTTTGCCTGATTTGGATATTGAGTATTAAAGGATTCATTTACCAAATCCTCTTGAATTTGAAATTTCGGGGGACTTTATTATGAATGAGAAAAAATTTAAAATGAACCACATGGCACTTTCTTTCTGAACTGACTTAAAATAGTGTGCATGTGTGTTTGTTTATTCTACTTTGTCCATGCTGTTAAACTTTTTGTGACAAATAGTTTTGGGCATAATTGAAGGATACGTAAATACTTCTTAAAGAACATTATAATTCTGAATAGGAATTCATTGTTTTCCTGTTGTTATATTGAAAAGCTAGATGTTGGTGGCAAGTACCATTATGGAATGAAAGTGGGCTTGGCATTGTTTTGAATACCTGTATGAAAATCATTTATTCTGTGGAAACAATGGAATGTGCCATTAAGCCTTATTCTGTACAAGGTGCCATGGGTACTGTCAGGTACAGGAAAACTCAAGACATTCAGAAGTGATAAAGCTGTAAATATGCAACAGGTTAAATCCAATTCAAGGAGGTGACGGGAGAGAAATAATTAGAACATGATTAATTACCAATTTAATGGCAAGATCAGAAATCGCAACAACTGCAGTGTAGGCAGTTAACCTTTGTTTACTTGCTTTGTTAACTGCTCTTTTTTTTTTTTGAGGGAAACTTTTCTTCTAGCTCATTCTCTTTGGCCTTATTTTCTGTAATGACCTTAAAGATAATGATATGATCAGTGTTCGTTTGACACTTTTAGCCTCTCAGATTGTTATCTCATTTTATTCTGAGAAAGATCCCTGGGGTTAGGAGACTTACTATTATTCATAACTTTTAAAAATTTATAGCTAAATAATGAAACTGAGGAACTAGAGGTTGTGTTCACTTGGCTGCTTAAGAGACTCAGGTTTGTGGTCTCCTGATTCAGGCTATTTCCTGGGTTTTGCTTCACCCCTTTTAATACAATACTGTGATTAGAAGAATTTGAGTTTCGACTGACCTCATGACGGTGCACTTAAATTGCTGACTTTGTACAGGTGAATTTTTGTGGTCTTGAGTCCTTTTCAAAAAAATGGTGATTTTCTTGCAGGAAGCCAGTTGAGGGAAATTCTCCATGAATGTATGTCACAATGATGATGACGGACCAGATCCCTCTGGAACTGCCACCATTGCTGAACGGAGAGGTAGCCATGATGCCTCACTTGGTGAATGGAGATGCAGCTCAGCAGGTAGGTGCAGTAAGAAGGAAATTTAAGTCAACTTGTCCAAGTGGGAAACATTAACCCAGAAATTGTTTTTATTTTTTTAAGATGTTTTTTTGATGTGGACCATTTTTAAAGTCTTTATTGAATTTGTTACAATCCTCTTCTGTTTTCTGTTTTGGTTTTTTGGCTAAAAGGCATGTGGGGGGGGTCATAGCTCCCCAACCAGGGATTGAACCCGTGCCCCCTGCCTTGGAAGGCGAAGTCTTAACCACAGAACCGCCAGGGAAGTCCGCTAACCCAGAAATTGTTTTATTTTGAGATTCAAGATCTGTGATTTTGAACCTTTGTAGTTCTCTAAGGTCAAGCGTTTTTGTTGTAGAATTACTATATGATTTAAAATATCAGAAGTTGTAGTTTTTGAGAACAGCAAACTTTACCTAATCCAGTTGGTATTCTTGAAGCATCAAAAACAAATGTCTGATTTTTGAAATGAAGCATTTTGGAAATATGTACAAGTCTTTGGAATAAAATACTGTTTGCTCATGTCATATATTGTGCTTGACTGGTTTGCCTGATTGGTCAGAGCAGGATGGCCCGAGCAGGATGCCCAGAGGGTGGATCAGGTTTTTATCTCACACAGCGGGTGACTGACCCCGACAAGAGGCACAGGTCTGTGTGAACCCACCCTGGCTCCTGGAGCAGTGCTTCCAAATGTAGAGCCTGCTGCCCAGAAAGTGATGGTACTTGTTTTCTGTAAAAACTCCTTTGCTACTAGTTACTTAACATTACAGAGTTGAAAAGTTATTCCTGAGCTCATTCCTGTAGCACTTGGGAAAAAATTTAAATGGTAAGTAAAACTTTAAAAATTATTAGAGACAAGTACTGTCTCTGATAACATTATTTAAATTTTTAATTGACTACTAAAACTGGGTTCCCTCAGTCTTGTACTAAATAAATGTCATTTTTTATACTTGTGTAGCTCTTTAGAAGCACAAAAGTAGAAGACTTCGTTTTATCAAAAGTAGAATTGGGAACAATTGTTTGAAAAATATTTACGCAAAATATATTAATAACTCAGAGAAGTTAATTGGCCGTTTATTTGATGTCAGTATGTTGCTCTTCCCCACCCCCCATCTGTCATAGTACATTAACACTCTTTATCCATCATAGTACATTAATACTTTGTATATACCTCTGTTGGATATTGCTTTGCTGCTTAATAGTTTATATATATTACATTCTCCTGCATTAGACTGTGAACCTCTTAAGAACAATGAATATCTAATAGGTGCTCAATAAATGTTTGTCAGTTGAATAAATTTCCTGCCTTCTTGCCACTGATGCAAGTATCTCTCTTCCTGACTCCCGATTCTCTCTCCTGGCTCATTTCCACCCATCTACTGTAGTATCTTTTATTTTAAACGCACAAATAGATATACCTCTCGTCCACCCAACAGAAACAAGCTCCCTCCCTTGACTCCACATTCTCCGTTACCATCTTGTATCTCTGCTCCCCTTTACAGCAGTGCTTCTCTAAATAGAGCCTCTGCTTCCTTGCCTCTATTACTCTTCATCTCCAGAGTCTCCACTTGTTTCTTGTCATCTTTCTATTCCAATCTTTCAGCAAGTCCTGTTGGTCTTATCTCAGGAACATTGCCGAAACCATACTTTGCCATGTCCACTTCATTTCCACGACCACTCCTGGACTCTAAGCCAACACCTCTCACCAGGGTAGGACAGTTCTTCTCACTGGTCTCGCTGCTTTTACTTTTGCTCTACCAGAAAGCATTTGCCACACAGCAGTCCGCTAAAAACATAAACGTACCATGTCACTGCCCTGCTCAGAGCTGTCCTGTTCGCCTGAGATAAAATCTGAGTGCAGTACCATGGCCAGTCCACCTTCTGTGGTCAGCGCTTGCCTCTCTCCATCATTCTGCCACTGCTCTGCTCCGGCCACTCATGGGAAGGTCTCTAAGTGCCATGAATAGTTTCAGGATGCCGTGTTTGGTCTCCTTTATTTTCACTAATTAAAACAATAAAAAAAAAGGGCAAGTTGGGACTTCCCTGGCGGTCCAGTGGTTAAGACTCAGCGCTTCCACTGCAGGGGGTACGGGTTCGATCACTGGTTGGGGAACTAAGATCCCACATGCCTCATGGTGAGGCCAAAAAAAAACAGGGACAAGGTATTCAAATATGACTAAACTTGGAAAACAATGCAGGTCTCTCAGATGTTGTCACCTGGTTCCATTTGGCATATGTACCTGGGAGACCTGAGACCACCCATCCATGTAGCTGTGCACCATTTTTGTGTTTTGATTTCTCCCTCATTTCTATAATTCATTTTGCATAGAGTAGCCTTTTGTAGTTTTATAAGCCAGCATACAGAGCCCTTAGAATTTTCCAGTTTTTTCTCCAGAAGTAAACTCCTTTGCTCCCAGAAATGACCAGTGACTGAAAAGACTGGATTTCCTCAGAAGGCCTTGTGATATTTCCTACTCTGTATGTCTACCTCAGCTCTTAAGTAGAAGTTGCTTAATAATTTTGGTTAATAAAATCACGTTTTGATTTCACCTGAGAAGGTTTCTATAAAGCCAAGAAATGGGAAGATTTGTTAATTAATCTGTTTCATAAACAGTCACAAACATCGAGCTTTCTCAGACGAGGGTACACTTACTCTAAACAAATCTCATCGGAAGGAAATGTTTCAGTCTTTCTAATTCGCAAATATGTTTGATTGTGCTAGAAGCAAGCGTTGACATTTAGGCATTTAGGTTCTGTGGGCCAAGCTGTTGACTGGCATTAACCCTGAATTTCCCTTAATGGGGCACAGTTGTTAACTGGGCAGAGTGCCTTTGAAATATTCCTCTCAGCAGGAGGGGCCCAAGATTTACCATGCCTTGATGTTGTCGCCGTGGCTCCGATGAGGCAGTGGCCTGTGTGCCTGACACTTCTTTTTGCCTCTTTCTGCTTCCAGAGTCCCCATTCTGTGTGTCCCTCATTCACTCAAGCCTTCACTTTTTCCTTTGGGTCCTGACATTTAGTTCTGGCAGAGTTAAGTGTGGTAGAGTCCCCAGGGCCTGTGTGTGGAGCCTGGGCTAAGGGGCAAGCAAAACCAAAATAATGGAGAAACACCAGAGAGGAGGTGGGGGAAGGGGAGGGATAGGGCCTCACCAAAAAGAACAAGGACCAGGAGTGAGGATCCAAGAGTCAGGGACTGCGAGAGTTTTGAGTGCTTGTCCGGGGCGCCTGCTGTTGTTCGCTGCTTGCTCTTAAAAGCACGTGTGGTGTGATGCTCAGGTGGGTTTGTGTGAAAGGATCAGGAGGCTTTGACTACGCTGTGCCTTGAGGCAATACTTTTTCTTTTTAACAAGGACCATTTGGAGGCACAGGGCTGACTTCAGTGACGGACATTGCAGACACTGTCCCGGCAGACCCCTGGGGTGACGTTTTAAGGGAGAGGCACTTGAGCCACTTTCCAAATTATACCGTTGAAGAGAGGGGCCCTCTGGCTATAGGCTCTGCCTCTACGTTTCTGTTAGGAGAGTGTAGGTGAAGCTTACCTTGGATGTGTTTACAACTCTTAATGCATTGCAGCTGTGCTGAGGACATTCTGATTATTTCTATATATGCAAAAGAACCAGCAGTTAGGAGAAAGCTCTTCAGTCCTCACAGCCTTCATCCTCCTGATTTCTGTCCTGTTGGTTTCTGGAGTTAATTAGGACAGGTTCTTGGCAAGATTCTCTGCTCTGTTCTGGCTCTAAATAAGAAACACTGTTAATTTTCATTATCCGAAGTCATGTTAAGTTTGAAACCTTGTTTTGTCATTTTATGTAGGTAGCAGGAAAAGGATGATTCTTTTCTTAAAATGAAAAGCTGTCCTCATTATGAATGAATGAAGATTTAAAGTATATTATCAACTAAGAAATGAACAAGAATAACAATAACAAATACACAAGGTGGATAGAAGGAACTTACTTTAACAGCTTTATTGAGATATAATCCACATGCCATGTAATTCACTTATTTAAAGTATACAATTTGACGAAATTGATTTTATTCACAGAATTGTGCAACCAAGACTACCATTAATCTTAGAACATTTTTATCACCCTGAAAAGAAACCCTTTAGCAGTCACTCTCCATTCCCTTCTCTCCCCTATTCCTAGGCAACCACTCATCTGCTTTCTGTCTCTGTAGATAATTTGTCCATTATGGACATTTATATAAATGAAATCATACAATATGTGGTCTTTTATGTCTGCCTTCTCTCACTTAGCATAATGTTTTTAAGGTTCATCCATGTTGTAGCATGTATCAGTATAGGCATACCTCGGAGATATTATGGGTTCAGTTCCAAGCCACCGCAGTAAAGTGAATATTGCAATACAGTGAGTAACGTGAATTTTTTGATTTCTCAGTGCATGTAAAAGTTCTGTTTACACTATACTGTAGTCTCTTAAGTGTGCAATAGCGTGTCTAAAAAAATTGTATATACCTTAATTTAAAAATATTTTATTGCTAAAAAATGCTAACCATCTGAGCCTACAGTGAGTCGTAATCTTTTTGTAATAGTAACATCAAAGATCACTGATTGCAGATCACCATAACAAATATAACAATTATGAAAAAGTTAGAAATTTTGCAAGAACTACCAAAATGTGACACAGAGATAGGAAGTGAGCAAATACTATTGGAAAAATGGTGCTGATAGGCTTACTCCACACAGAGTTGCCATGTTAAACCAACTTGTAAAACACACAATTATCTGCAAAGCACAATAAAGCAAAAAAGCTCAATAAAACGAGGTATGCTTGTACTTCATAACTTTTTTTATTGCCAAATAATATTCTAGTGTATGAATAATACTACATTTTATTTATCCATTCATCAGTTGATGGACATTTGGATTGTTTCTACTCTTTTTGGCTATTATGAACAATGCTACCGTGGATGTTTGTGTGCAGATTTTTGTGTTGATGTGTGTTTTCGTTTCTCTCATATATACCTAGGAGTGAAATTGAACAGCTTTATTTTTAACTATTGTTTTCTAAATAAAGTACTTCTTCTCTCACTATAATGTCTTCTACCTTTAAATAGATCAACATAGCTAAATAAAGTTTGCTTCCCTTAATATGCCTAACCACATACTATTCTTGAGTTATAAAAGTCATGTTTCCACCTGAGCTTTTGTGTGTGGCTGTATAAATTACAGTGAATGCCCTCCAGTAATCAAAATACTGGCATTTCATACGTTACATTTCAGAACCTAATGTTCTGAAACATTTTAGGACCTAATGGTGTATTAATTTAACTATCTTTGTTAAGTACTTTTAGCACATCTTAGAGATTTTAAGAAGTAGCAGCTAGTTTGAGCATGAAAGAGTAAGCATCAGCCCAATTTCCAACTTGTTCTATTGGTTTACTATTTCAGTAATCTCTGAAGAGGAATTAGAGCAGCCACCAGTTAAAGAAACTATTAGGTTAAGAGCCGAGTGTTCACCTAGAATTTACTGATTTGCTAATTTAATCTGCGACACTTATAACCTACACGATGGTGGTATGCCACTTTATATTCTTAGTGACACTTCTCACATATGTATTCATTAGGTCAGTGGGGTGGGGAGAGAGTTAGACGCCTCTTCGTTCTGACTAGCATTTAGCTAGCATTTAGCACACAGAGAGCACCTAGCAAATGTTGTCATTTTTTATTTCTTATGTCTTGCTTTTCTTTTTTCTTTTAAGCTTCCTGAATATTAATTGCTAATGAGTATTCTTGATGCCTCTTCTTCAGGAAGTAGATCTCCTTAAATGTAAACAGAAAACTGTTTCTGGGATAGCCTGGAAGACAGGAGGTTAAAGTTAACCTCAGTTGTGTCCAGTTGTCTTAACTTTACCCTGTTTCGGTTGATCAGCATTTAGCACATCATTTTATTGGGAGTGAGGGTTTTTTTTCCCTTTTGTTTCTTCTTTCTGAAAGCCTTTGTTTCCCTAGCCAGAGTTTTCCTGGATCATTCTTTTGAGTACACATTTCCAGACAGCACAGTAAACACATTAAAACTTTCCACGTTCAGATGGTGCTCGTCATCAGCACGTCTTTTACAGCAAATGTACTTCTCCTCCTGATCCAGTGACCTTTTCTGTTCTGGTTGATATCTTCTTAATAACTTTTCCCCTGATGGCTCCCTTCTTGCATTCAGTAGTTCAAATCCTCTCACCACACAGGTTTGCTCTTCAAACATACTGACGGCCACTGTGTCAGGGGGACCCAGAAAGAGGTTTACAGTCAGTATAGTGTAGAAAAATGAATAAATGGCTCTTAGGAGCCTTGCCCAGGAAAAAGAAGGGTATTCAAATGAGAATGGGACTGGCTGTTAAAATATTATTGCTGAATAATATTAGATAACATCTCCTTTATGATAGAATCCTATTTAGAAGCTGGGGCTTGAGCTAGAAAGTGGAAAAAGTTAGGCTGGTCACATGTTGGGTTTGGGAAACCAAGTATGGGGAAGCTCAGTTTCGGTCAGACTCTTCAGCATCACGATATATGAGAAATGTGTAACTTGTGCAAATATTTAAAGAAAATTATTATTGCAAACTGCTGTCTTGACTACTCAGGCTTATAAGGCCTGTTGTGTTGTGTCAAGATTGTCAGCTCTCTTCTTTGAGATTGGGGTGGAAAGAAGGAGTGAGAGGATAAGATTTATGACCGAATTAAGGAGTGACTGAATAATAGATTTGTTCATTTTAATAAGCATTTGTCATACATCTTCTGTGTAGGACTGTATTAGGTGTTGGTGACACAGACCTGTTTTTGCCCTAAAGGAATGAGCAGTGTAGTTAGGGAGCAAAATGTGGTTTACCAAAAAAAAAAAAAAAAAAAAAAAAGGCTGTATTTACACATGTGTAGAACCACAGGAGAAGTGCTTGGATTGCAGAATGTATCAGTGCCTTGGGAGCGCAGAGGAGGGGTGGATCAGGGAACGGGATAGGTGGGCAGGAAAACAGACCAGTCAGGGAAAGGTGTCTGTGGGGAGGCTGAGCCTGAACTGAGACCTTGCTGGAAGTTATTCGAGCTTTGCATATCATGTAATCAGTTTCTGTTTTATGAAATGTAAATACTGTGTGGGGATAGTATAGTCAATGAGGAGCTAATATTAGTGGCACCCCAAGCAGACCGTATCTAAGTCTCTTTTCTGGAAACTTTGCTCTTTAGTATTCTTTCTAGAGAATCTATCTGTCCTGTGATGCATCCAGCCTGGCGACCCACCCGTGGCCTCTTTTTTATAAATTTATTTATTTTTATTTTTGGCTGCATTGGGTCTTTGTTGCTGCATGCAGGCTTTCTCTAGTTGCGCTGAGCGGGGGCTACTCTTTGTTGCGGTGCGCGGGCTTCTCATAGCAGTGGCTTCTCTTGTTGCAGAGCACAGGCTCTAGGCGCGCGGGCTCAGTAGTTGTGGCATGCGGGCTCAGTAGTTGTGGCTTGTGGCCTCTAGAGCGCAGGCTCAGTAGTTGTGGCGCACGGGCTTAGTTGCTCCGCGGCATGTGGGATCCTCCCAGACCAGGGCTCGAACCCGTGTCTCCTGCGTTGGCAGGCGGATTCTTAACCGCTGCGCCACCAGGAAAGCCCCACCCGTGGCCTCTTGATGTCTGTTCCTCACAATTACCGATTCTGCAGAAGTGCAGATCCTGAGTACCCTTTCACCAAAGCTGCTTTCCAGCAGCACAGGCAGCCAGCCCCGTTTCTGAGGGCTTCCTTTTAACTGTAAAAAAGTGGAGTGAGTTTATCCAGGTCTGTGGTTTGATTTTACAATCCTCTCTGCCTTAGGTTTGCCAATTCTACTCCCTACAAAGGCTTCCAAAAAGGCATAGCCTATGCATAATCTCTGTCTCATAAAGGAAAATGTTGATGCCATGCAGAGGGTGGTGTTATATGTGGCACCCACAATAATTATGACACATGACATATAATTATGACAGCTTTGAGCTGTCTGGGTTGAGAGACACTTCAGAATTTAATTAGCCAAAGGCAATAATAATAAGATACAAGATGCAGTCAGTATCCTTCAAATTGGAGCTGCCTTCAAAAAGGAGAGGATTAAGGAAAAACACAGGCGTGGCAAGGTTGCACTGCAAAATAACAGCAATTTAAAACGCTGTGGTGGTTTTCACATTATGATTGTTTTCAACTTATTGCAATGTTTGACTGTCTGGTTGCCCTCTAAACTCCAGGGGAGCAGGGGCTATGTGTCTCTTGTTCACGCTGTGCCTGGTGTCTGAGGGTAGCATTCAGTAAGTCCTTCAGAGTGGATGAAGGATAAATGAAATGAACAAATCTAATTCATCTAAATCAGGGCCTGAAAACTGGCTACCTATTGCATTTGTCATACAGGCATTAAAAAAAAAATCTTTATAGTTAACAAAAAATAATTAGGTGCCAACCTTTAAAAATGGGAAGATTGGCACAAAATTCTGTATCTTTCTGTTTATGTTGAAAACCCAGAAGATCTGATAACTGGGCTGGCAGCAGTTGACTGGCACAAAGTAACAGCTTCCCGCTTTGGATGGGGAGTGTCGTCCTCAGGCCCCACCCTGTCCACTTCACTCAATTTCCAGACCTGCCTGGGCTCTGTGGTCATCTGAACTTGCAACCTGGGAATTGTTAACTTTTTTTACCTTTGAAATTTCTTCTTGTGCTTACACATACTGGGTTTTAAATACAGCAAAAATATTTAAGATTTTTCAGGCACATTCATTGTGTATCATACTGATGAAGTGATTTTAAGTCTCTTTTCTACTTATGACTTGTAAAATGAACTAGTGTGGGCTATGGTTCGTATAGCTTTGTAGAAGGGTTTCAATTATATATCTTACAGCTTAGGACCCAGGTATTGGTTGTTTTGGCCTCTGCTTTTCAGTGAACAGTATTTGAATCCCCAATCAGTGCCACTGAGCACTCCTCAAAGTGTAAGAAGGGCAGAAGAAACGACCAGGAGCCTTGGTTTTACTGTTTACACACTAGTTAGGGGACATTAAACATAGATGCAAGGTATCAGCGTTCCAGGAGATAGAGATGCAAATACTTGTGTTTACAATCTTTTTTACAGTCTGCAAGAATTGAGTTTTCGTTAGGTACTTATTGAAACAGAATTTTTAAATTCTATTTCAGTAAAATTTCCCTGGTACTACCTAGATGAGACATTTTTATTTAAGTCATTTCTATATTGACTTTCTCTTTGAATAAGATTAAATTTGATAGTAGATTTCCAATCTCGAATTCTTAATTTTTTTTTGAAAATGTATATTTGTCATCTTGAATGTGATATGATAGCCATTGATGTGTCTTATAGTGCAGTAAAAATAATATATATGCACACACACACACACACACACAGGAAGAAAAGATGGGACTATTCTCCATCCAGAATGTGTTAAGACATATGTTTTGCTTATACATAATTGTTTTCATGTTGGCAGACTTTTTTTTTTTGTACAAATGATTGACTTAAAAATATGACTATATAGCAATTAGATACGTTACCTCCCAAACAGGATAGTAGTGAGCAAGCTGCATAAAATTAGTAACATTAATCTCTAAGTTCCAAATGCAGATGCAAAAAATAAACAGGCTGCTGAGGAGCCTGCTGCTAAAGCAGCCTAGTAATTTTCCAGCCATCTCTGCTGTTACACTAAATTGAAGCTGAACTGTGGTGGACCTCCAGAAGAAACAGTTCAGTGCCACTTTAGTGTTCATGCCTACTTTGATATTGCTTCTCAGCCCTGGGCCTTTTTCTTTAGCAGGTGACCATCAGATAGATCATTGCTGAGAGGAAATCTGTTTTATGTGCAGCATGTGTTTAGTACAACCATTAACTAGAATAATTTGACCTGGATCCATTCTTTATTGCCTATTCCCTGCCCCTTGCGGTATAGTAGATGTGCATTTGGATAAAATGGACAGTCTGCATTTAGAAAATTACTTTGCCAAGTGTTTCTGCTTTGCAAATAACTAGGCAACTAGTTAAGTGGAGATAGCAGAAAGTTGGGGGGCAGGTTGACTAGAGAGTATTTATATCAGCAAAGGGTTCCATTCCTATTACAGTTGACCCTTGAACAACATGGATTTGACTGCACAGGTCCACTTATACACTTATATTTTTCAATAGTAAGTATTATAGAACTACACCATCCACCATTGGTTGAGTCCACAGATGTGCAGCTGAGGATACCAAGGACCTGCTAATGCAGAGGGCCGACTATAAGTTACAGACAGATTTTTGACTGCGTGGAGGGTCGGTGCCCCTTAGCTCTGCATTTTTCAAGGGTCATTTGTGTTTTTAAAAAGTGGAAATCAATTCTTCTGAGTTAAACCTTAGCTGTGTAGAGAAATGGACTTGTGTTGTTATCTAGCTGTGTTTCATGACTTCTAATTTTTAGGAGTTGTTAAAATATTCTTGTGTTTTTCTAAGTAGTTAGAAAAATTCCACACTGAGGCATGTTACTTGGAAAGAAGTTTCTTTGGTCTTTATGTATATTGGAATATTGAGTTGTCCGTCTAGTTCGTGAGGGAAACCGTGACACATTGAAGCATGTGCTTTAGTTAGTGATGTTGTTTGGTAGCTAAACTGGCCAGAGTTTTGCAGCTCATTTATCTTTTCTGAGTTGTTTTGCATTGGCATCATGCATCTATTTATAACTCATCTTAATTCTCATCACCTTGGCAAAAGCCTATATAAAAAGCATCCTTATAGAATGGCTGTTTCTTTATAATTTATTTGGTGACTTTAGTCATGATTGAAAATAAGTGTAATTTAAATACAAATGTATATTATATGAATTACAGAGGAATGGCATCTGTATTTTTCTTATAAGGTTTGCATTGAGAAATCAGACCTTAGGCTTATATATACCCTGTCTGTGAATAATACCTGTTTTAAAGACCCAGTGAATCAATTGAGGATGGAGTTGGGTGATAGAGCACATAATCCTTTAATAGATGGGTGTTCACATCCCATTTACTTCTCAGACTTTCTCTTTTCTTGTTTTCTTATTTTTCAAGTGGTTACTCCAGGTAAGGCCCTGAGCATCTTCCCACTTTTTATTGACTGCCCCTCCACACCATGCTGCTTCAAGTTGCCTTGGAACTTTAAAGAGCCTCCATTAGAGAGACTTGAAGATAGACATCACAACTGGTGTATGCTTTTTCTTTGGAGGGAGGCAGTGGCTCATTTTCTAACAGTTATGCTAAAATCATGGGGGAAGTGTAGGCTAAAATGTTTTGTAATATTCCAGAGATTCTAGTGTCGTAACAATGTAAATCATATATTAAAGGTCAGATTTTTGGGCATTGAAAGAATGCCAAGCGTCTAACCTAATTTTTGGCATTTGCCTCAAACTTAAATGTTACTTTTGGACTTCCCTGGTGGTGCAGTGGTTAAGAATCCGCCTGCCAATGCAGGGGGCACGGGTTTGATCCCTGGTCTGGGAAGTTCCCACATGCCGCGGAGCAACTGGGCCTGCGCACTGTAACTACTGAGCCTGTGCTCTAGAGCCCGCGAGCCACAGCCACAGCTACTGAAGCCCGCCTGCCTAGAGCCCGTGCTCTACAACGAAGAGTAGCCCCTGCTCGCCACAACTAGAGAAGGCCCGCGCGCAGCAATGAAGACCCAACACAACCAAAATTTAAAAAAAGTTACTTTTTAAGCTTGCTGATCACCAGAAGGCTTTTAGTCTCAATATTATGCTCAACTTTTAGTTGAGTGGTTATTTGTTAAATTATTGGAAAGAATGGCTTTTTTCTCTCTCTCTCTCTCTCTCTCTTTTTGGCTGCACCTCACGGCTTGCAGATCTTAGTTCCTTGACCAGGGACGGAACCTAGGCTACGGCGCCGAGTCCCAACCACTGGACTGCCAGGGAAGTCCCCAAGAATGGCTTTTATTTGATATTTTCATTTCTTTGTTCCCTGTGTGGTGGCAGGAATGAATAATAACTATTTGAGGGCTTATGATGTGCTAAGAATGGTACTAAGCACTTCTGTACATCATTTCTTCCAGTGAACATATACCTTGTAAGGTAGTGATCATTTTTACAGACAGAACCGCAGGTGAGAAAGGTTAAGTACTTTACAGCTGGCAATCACAGGACTGGGATTTGAATCCACTTAAGTCCTACCTTCCAGGAAGGGTGGAGTTGCTTGGATTAGGCATATATCCATTGTTTTGTTCAGGTAAAGAGTCAGGAGAGACATGGGACTGGGTTTTGCATAGTAGTAAATTGTAAAGTTTACAAAGAAGAGCATTCCTGCTGTTACCTTATATGATCTTCATATCACCTCTGGAAGATGGCAGCGATTCTGGCTCTGCAGCTTCTCAGAATTGTGGACCAAGCTGTGGTGACCATGTCTGAAGCCTCGAGGCACTGGCTGAGTTTGGAGGAGAGGTTGGGTTTCAGGCCCAGGCCATCAGAGTAGCTCCCTTTCTTTCCCTAGGGAATGGTTCTTTCCCTGAGGTTAGCCATAGGGGAGCAGTTCCCTTTGGGGACAGCAGCTGCTGAGAGATGGTGGTGACTAGAGAAGGGCATCAGGGGTTCCTCGTCCTTGGCAGTCTGGGGGTAAGGAGAGGGCCTTTTGTCTGCCTTCTTTTCCTCCCAAACCCCACCTTTCATTTCCATTCAAAAATTATATCACCCCAGAGGCACAGTTTTTGTGTTTTAAGAAATCTTAAAGAAATCTTTATTGTAAGACTTGAACCTATTAGATTTTTTTTTCCTTTCTGAATTTATAATTATTTCTCTTAAGTAATGCCCCCCGCCCCCCCCAAAAAATCTAAGTTTATCCGTCGAAGAGAAATAATTCCATGAGCGTTTCTGAAGTGTCTCACCTCTGCTCATTCCTGTTCTAGGGGGAATACAAAATTAGGTGTCATGCGGTATTTGTGCCATGAGGCCACACCCCTTTGCTAGTGAGTTCCTCATTTTCTTTGTTTTAGATTGATGAAGGGCTGCTTGGACTTTGACTCTCCTCAAGATGCTAATTATATGTTTCAAAATCATGTGTTCTGTTAAAGATCACTTACGAGTAGCCTTGGAAAGAGAACTGGAAGCAGGGAGGTGCTTCAGGGGTGCAGAATATTGTTTGGAGGCCTTGGGAAATAAATCTTAAGTTCATTTACCACCAAGACACATTTAGTCAGTGTATATAAACAAAAGAAGTCACAGTGTGCCTGGACATTATTTGTCCCAGATGGAGTTTAAACTTGGCTCATTGTACTGCACTGATGTCATGGTGCATAAACTGGCCCGAGCTAGAGACGTGCATAGAATCTGCTGTGTGCTTGTGTGTGCTGAGGGCGTGCGAGGAGGAGGGAGGGGCTGGCTGGAAAATTGTTGTCACATTTTTCCTTTGCTGCCTGCAGAGCCTACTGTCAGTACTGAATTTGGACTTGGTGCAGGATGAGGGAAGAATCGGAATAATCTGTTCATTTGTGCAAGTCGGTATGTGATGCACTCAGGGATGTCCTTCTTCCAAGACTGAGTGTAAGTGCGTCAGGCTTTCCAACAGCTGCTTACGATGCTCTGGTACTAAAATCTAGAAAGGAAAATCTTAAAGTACTACGTTTTTGAAGAGCGTTTTCAGTCTGTTTGCCTTGAAATCTTCAATCTGGATAGTTTCTTTAAATTTTTTAATGATCTTAAGTATCCAGCTGTATAATTATGTTTTCCTGGATTGAATGGTGGATAACTTTTCAAACTAGTTGCTTAAGTGTTTAAAAAGGCAGTTGCCTGATACTTCTTAGAGAATCTGGCCAGGTTTAATTCTTCCTGTGTGCTTTGAGAAGGCAGCTTATAGGTCAGAAAAGGATCCTCTTCTGGAGTTCTGGGCTCTTAATAGGAAATCTCCACATACCATGGTGTTACTTTGTTACATTTTATTGCTGACTTTCATTATGATAATCTTAATTGGAAGCCGTTCCAAGTAATTAAAACCATTTTGTGGATATAAAGGGCTTACATTTCAGAACTTCTGTGAATGGATTCCAAAGTCACTATTGTTGCCGGGATCCATGGAAGCTGAACAGACAACAGAATGTGAATGAGTTGGGAAGTGATCCTTTAAGGAAAGCCAGAATGTTTCTCAAACAGAAAATCTGGTCAGAGGTGAGAATTGGCTGGTTTTAGATTTTATTGAGAACATGAAACGTGGTAGTTTTGGTAAAGTATTTTCTTTAGACTTTCTTATTAGAGGCCATATTTTTTCTTTAACTGAGAGACTTGCCACTGGTAGAAATTTGAAGAAAAAGAAATATTAATAACAGTTATTTACTGAGCACGTACTATGTATAAGGCCTTCTACCAGAGCTGCACTGGGGTTGCTCTTTTCCTCAGAGCACACACATAAGGTAGGTGTTTATCTCTCTTTTCAGAGGAGGAAGTGCAGGGTTAGAAAGGTTAAGTGCCCTGTCTGGCAGAGCCGGGACTTAACTGTGCTGTGTCTGATTTGCTCTTCTCACTGTGTATCTTTGGTATCTTAGTTGATTTTTAAACTGTTAGTTAAAAAAGAATTGCAAGTAAAATGAGATTAGCACAAAGTGACTTAATTACTTAGTATTTACATACTGTATATGATGTTACTTAGAAGACATCTCTGGCCTGAACGCCATCTAATTTTACCGCAACATATAGTGTGGCAGGAAGACAAACATGGAGAAGAAATATGTGCTATTATGTACTTATTTTTTGAAATCTTTAAAAGTAGTTACGATTCATCTTAACTTTAATGATTAAGTTGTAGGTTGTGCTGTTTTCTTATCTGCAATTCTGAGTCCTTAAATTATTTTTTCAAACTTTTTTTGTGTATGTATGATATGCTAAAAGGCAAACTATAACTTAAAGATCTAAAAAATGAATTAACTAGTCTGAAATGGGATTACCTCGGAATCAGAAAGTAGATGTTTTGGGGATATGATTAACTTGGGCCCCTTGAAAATAAGTGAAGATTCTCTTTTGACTCATCAGTATATTCGTTTCCCAATAATCGTACTGTTAGTCCTCCTTTCCTTTTGATCAGCAAACCAACCCACAGCATAGTAGGTGGACAACATAGTCCCCTGTTGGATTGATGAGTTGACTAGAAGTAAAGGAAAAGACTGCTAGGTTGGCTGCTGAGTGCTTTGGGGGTTACCTTTTTAGAGCAAGAAACCAAAGAGAAGAAATAAGGGATAGAAAAGGTCTAGGAAAAAGTGGAGATTCAAGAGAGGGACGGATTGTGAAGGCCTATCAGTTGTCAGTGATAGGAGGGGGTGGAAATGGAAATGACAGAATCACAGTTGGATAACAGAATTAGAGAGAGTAACAGGAAGTAGGAAAAATTAAGTAATTATGTCTGGGAGAGCCATACACTACCGCACCTCTGCAATTCGAGATGCCCCAGTGTTCATAGAGAGGGAGGGCAGAACTCTTCAGCAGCAAACCCTGTGATCTGGATGGTCATATTTAAAGGTTAAACCATCGGTTATTTTTGAAAACTCTTAGAACAGTGTAACCCCTGAATTATGTCACAGGTGGATGTTTCACTAATATCTTTACTGGTGTCTGTGTGTTCAGTATCTCCCATCTCAGTTTGAGTTTCTCGCTACTATCAGAGTTATCTTAATAATGTTGCTTTCCTACTGGAAAACTCTGCTCACAGGATAAAGTCCAGACTTCCAAGTGGCGCAAACAACGGCTTTTCTGAGGTGGGCACGGCCTGCCTCTGCAGTCTCACCTTTACCCCTCTGTTGCATGCTTATGCCATTACGGCCACACTGGAATCCTCTAGCACATTGGAATTCTAAACGTACCATACCGGTCAGGCCTCCATGCATGTGCTGTGTGATTGTTCTTTTGCTTATCCAAATTGTCACCCCCAACTATAACTTTTCCTGATTTCTTGATGATTTCTTCAGTTTCCAAAGCACTTGATAGCAAATAATCATTTTTTTTTTTTTTTTTTTTTTTTTTTTTTTTTTGCGGTACGGGGGCCTCTCACTGGTGTGGCCTCTCCCGTTGG
>NC_041214.2:65361486-65368885 GCF_002837175.3 Physeter macrocephalus
GCGGGCCTCTCACTGTTGTGGCCTCTCCCGTTGCGGAGCACAGGCTCCGGACGCGCAGGCTCAGCGGCCATGGCTCACGGGCCCAGCCGCTCCACGGCACGTGGGATCTTCCCGGACCGGGGCACGAACCCGTGTCCCCTGCATCGGCAGGCGGACTCTCAACCACTGCGCCACCAGGGAAGCCCTCATTTTTTTATTATAGTTCATTATTATAGTTCATTGTATTTTCTACTAGTGCATCAATAAACGGGTAGGATTTCAAAATCTTTCTCCTCTTAGAATCATCAGTGCTTAATAAAGTGCCTGGCCAATAGTAGCTACTCAGCAAATGTTTGTTGAATGATCAGGGTTTCAATAATTGCATTAGGTATTGATTTAAATAAGTTTAATATAATCAATGCAAAGGCAAGGCCTGATTAAGTGATGATAATATACTGTGAAGTGGTGGGGAAGGGCTGGGGTCTCTTCCACAAAATGCTTCCAAAACCGTAGAACATTTCATATTTGTATTCATTTCTGATTTTATGTTAGTGAGGATAAAATATAAGGCAATAGTAGTGTTAATTTTAAGCAATTAAGAAAGTATAGTAGTAAGAAAAGTTAATTCTAGAATGTTTAGTGACAAAATATTGGGAACTGATTTTCTGTCAGTTATAGGGATGAGAACTTTCTTCATGGACACATTGTTTCTTTTTTTCTTTTTTCTTTTTTTTCTCAAAAGGATTTTTATGGACTTTGACAGGGTGTTCTAAAATAATCTAACAGAAAATGCATATGAATAATCAAAACTTAAAGAAGAACAATAAATATATCTAAGCCTTACCAGATGCCAAAGCATATCATAATCCATAATAATTATTTTTGAATAGTACTAGTATAGAAGTAGATCAACACAGAAATGGAATAAGAAGTTCAGCAACAGACTCATATGAATATTTTAAAAAAATGTATCCCTGAATATGTGTTAATATAAACACAATCAGAAGAGCAAAGAAAAGCTGGAAAACCATAAGAGACCTTTTACGTTGATCAAAATGCTTAATACGTTTATAGGAAATGCTTACATTTCTCGAGGAATAAAGAGTGAATTAAAACAAACACAGGGAGCTCAGCTCGGCGCTCTGTGATGACCTAGATGGGTGGGGTCTATACATATAGCTGATTCACTTCATTGTACAGCATACACTAACACAACATTGTAAAGCAATTATACTCCAATAAAAAAAAAAGGAATACAATTTTTGCCCAACACGTGAACATTATTTCTTGATTATGTCTTAGGTGGGGAAGAACTGTTCAATGAATGACATGGCCAACGTTGAAATGGGTTTTAAAAATAGTAGAATATTGGGAATGTAGGCAGTTAAATATGTTTCTTCACTGGCCTTTGAGATTCCCACAGTAGAGTTGTATATTTAGGTTTTTATTGCACAGCTTACCAGAAATGTGTGACATTAATTAGCACATCAGTGTGGATCATCTCCCAGCCGGTCAAAACCAGACATGAGATAGCTGGATCTAAATGAAGGAAGACATGCAAGATTCAGTGTGCAAAACGCATTCAAGGTAGGGCTGATTAGGTGAAAAGTGGCCCAAGTTGCTGATTCCCCATCAGTGTGGCCAGAGCCCAGCTTGGAGGAAGGGGGTGTGTGGATGGAATTGAGGGGTAGAAAGGGGTTTTAACCTCAAATGGTGGACATTTTTAATAAGGATTGATCCTGAAACAGTGATGACAGGAACGAAAATTTGTTCTCAGTGAATATAATTTTCAGCTAAAGGAGGAAGTATCTTTTTGATACTCAACAACTCTGTGAAGATATATTTAATAAAATGAAAAAAAAATCATTTAAATGAACATAATGCTGCTCCAAATGCACAAGGATATTGGGTAGCCGTTACTCTTAGCCAAGGAAAAACTACACTTACGCTTGTATGGAATTTTGGTCTTTAATGTTTTTGGTTTTTATCTTCAAAGTACTGTAGTTGAAACTTTAGACTTGGCCATTTGTGGCTCTCTTAAAACAGGTTTTTAACCTAGTTTGGGCCATCTATATTACATTTTGCATTTTTTCCATTTAAGTTAATGCTATATTTTTATTCTTAGCAAACAGCTCTTTTTGTAATAGAATCTCTTTATTCAGGGCAGAATACAATTAGAGGGAGTAGAAATATATAACTTCTTACAAGCTGCCATTGTATTTTCTTTATAGCCCTTACCACTATCTGTAAATGTTTTATTTTTATTTAAGTGTTTCCCCACTCCCATCCCATGCAAGTTCCATTTGTCAGCCTGTGGTAGGGAGAACTTTGTGGTGTTTAAGACTCTATTTTGTGGCCTGGAGGAATGCCTCACCCTTTCTGGGCAAGCATTAATATTTGCTGCATTATAACTGAGTAGAGTAGTAATTCTTCTAAGGACACTTATTTGAAATGCAGTTATTGAACTCATTTGAATGTACAGTTTACCCTTGAACAGCACAGGTTTGAACTGCGTGGGTCCACTTATATGCAGATTTTTTTTCACTAAATATGTATCACAGTACTATACCATCTGCAGTTAGTTGAATCAGAGGATGTGGAGGGCCAACTGTAAAGTTATATGCAGATTTCCAACTGTGCAGAGGGTTCAAGGTCAAATGTATATATTTTCAGCAGACACTGGTGTGATTTCAGTGCCTAAAAATGTTGTTTGGTTCATCTTATTTCTCTTTCCTTGGTTACCTGTTAATCCATTCTTATCATTTTTGTTGATGACAGGTGACTTTTGGGAAGCATAGATGCCTAAGACCCAGTCTTTTCAGGAGTAGTCTTTTATTTTTCTTATGCCTGTTATTAGGCCATGAGAAATGGCATCTAATGATTGTGATAATCAAGTGGTTAGCTTATTGGTTTGTCTGAGGTTTCTAGGGGAATTCAAGGACTTGACAACGAATTTATGAGAATAAATCCTGCCCAATATAAAAACAACTGTTTGTTGTTAGTTAAGGGATGGATTCCTTACCACCCAACTGCTATATTGGGAGTAAGGGACTCTGCCTCAGGGAGTGAGCACAGATTTCCTAGAAGTGAACTTGTCCTCAGTTTTGGGGACATGCCTTTGACACAGTTAAATGCATTCTCTCCTTGTAACCATTCATTGAAGTTTCTCCATAGAGAACTGACTCTGCGAAACCCACACCTACTGGGGAGGTGGGGCAGGGACGATGTGCGGTAGAAGAGAAAAGCATGCGTTTTGGTCAGGCAGGGCTGGATTCTAGTGCTGGCTCTGTCATTTTGTAGTTTTGTGACTTTAGACAAGTTACTGATCCTCTTTAAGCCTCAGTTTTTCCCCATCTCTAAAATCTGGATGTCCTTTTGCCTTGACATAGTGTATAAGTACCCTTGGAGGCTCCCTGGTCCTTATGTGTTCTTTTCCTGCCAGCTTTGGATTCAGGCTTCGGGTTGGACATGTGAACTGGTGAGTCAGTCAATGCTTTCCCATTATCTTCTAGGACCTTCCTGTTTAACTGCTCATATATATATATTTTAATTTCTAAGCTGCTTTTTTAAAAAAAAATTTTTTATTTATTTTTGGCTGTGTTGGGTCTTTGCTGCTGTACGCGGGCTTTCTCTAGTTGCGGCGAGAGGGAGCTACTCTTCATTGCGGTACGTTGGCTTCTTTTGTTGTGGAGCACAGTCTCTAGGTATGCGGGCTTCAGTAGTTGTGGCACGCGGGTTTCAGTAGTTGTGGCTCTTGCGGGCTCTAGAGCGCAGGCTCGGTAGTTGTGGCGCACAGCCTTAGTTGCTCCGCAGCATGTGGCATCTTCCTGGACCAGGGCTCGAACCTGTGTCCCCTGAATTGGCAGGTGGATTCTTAACCACTGTGCCACCAGGGAAGCCCTAACTGCTTACATTTTAAATCTTGGGACATTTTCTTTGTGTATGTTACTACCACAAAGGTAATTATCGTTCATTTGCAGCTCATCATCTCCCTTTTCCTGATTTGGAGAAAAGAGACAGAGCTTAAAAAACAAATGATGCTACTTTTCAGTTTTGCTTGAGGCCAGCTGTGGTCTTGGCACAGAGACCAGGGTCTCGAAGGTGTGTCTTGATGGATGGTTTGGGCCCTTCAGGGCCTGGGCAGATCTTGGCAGGATTTTTCTGGAGTTTGGGAATCTGGTGTGAGAGTGTGTGTATGTATGTGTGTGTGTGTGTGTGTGTGTGTGTGTGTGTGTCCAGAAGGAAGGTGCTACTGTTCCTTTCATGAAGTCAAAGGTCACTTTTTAACTTATTAGATCTTCCTGGATAGAATCTGTCCTTACGTGGAACTCTTATGCAGCTTTTAGGTTGTATTAATTTTTTCCCCTGAAGATATCTGTTGGATATTCATAAATGCTGGCTCTAAGTGAGAATGTTCATTCATACATGAAACAGCTAAGAGTAAGACAAGCCTCACAGAATGTGGCAAGTGGGAAAAGCTCTGAAAGTGATATGGGATCTCCTCTCCTAGTACAGCTTATATCTCTATTGTCTGGGTATGGGATTTAACTTTTAAGAATACTGCAAATGTAACATTTCATCTTTGGTCAGTCAGTACTGCTCTCCTAGCAGAAGCTTTTGTGATGGACTCATACGTGGCAGTGATTATTTAGTCGGGTGGCTGGTAGTATTTTATTTGAGGCATAAATTAGGAATTTGCCTCTAGAGGTCTTAGATGCTAACCATCTTCTGGTTAATCAGCCACCCAAAATTTACATTGCAAATGTAGCTTTCCTTTTGCTCTTCTAATGAGTTAGAAACAGAGTTAGATTTAGATTTATACCTTTAAGGAAAGATGTGTTATACTGTTTCAGTTGTCTTGTTGGGTAAAGCTTTCCCAGGATGCTGTGTTTAGCCTTTTTCTCAATTCTGTTAATTCTACCTCTTGTTTTATTGTTTCTTTAGACTTTGGAAGAATGGTCACTTATTTTTCTTTAAGCCTTAATGAACTACCTTTGGTTATTTTGGGCTGCTTGGTTCCTATAGCACTAATAGATTTGAAAGAAATCTGATGAAGCAATAGTAGACTGAAGTATGCTCTTATGATTTGATTAACATGGTTCTATTTTAACATCTCGGGGAAAAAAAATCTATCAGTGGTTAAAATCTTTGTTCTCTTTTTATTCTTCTCCTCTGACAAGACACAGAATACAGCATGACTTGTTTTAATGCTGACTTCAGAAAAGCAGGAAATGCTTACTGAGTGGACAAAAAATGAGGTTTGGACAGTGATGTTATGTTTTACATTCTGTATTTAAGAGAAATTGTAACCCTAGTGTCTGCTTTGTGGCTAAAGAGAGAAAGAAGGAGGGAGGCAAGAGGGTTGGGGGAGGGGGGGAGAGGGGGGGAGACAGATTGAGAGAGAGATATTCAGAGAAAGACATACAGACTGATTGACCTGTATGATACAAAAGGCTAAGTGCCAGGGAGCCTTTGGGCGTGACTTATGCTCCTCAAGTCTGCGTGATGCATGGCTTGCTGCCGCCATCTCATTCATTACTCTGGTCAGGGACAGATCACTGGGCTGGTGTGTGTCAAAACTTTATTTTTATCTCTCCTTTATTGACAGTGAAAACAGCAAGGTAGTCAGTCTGCTTCAGTATAATAAAATGCTTTCTTTTAAAATATCTTGGTGCCAAGATGAATACGGTTTGCTCAAATAATGACTTTTGCTCTTACTAAGAAAAATTGATATTGGGACACAGGAGATTTGCCTGGTTTCTGAGGTAACTTGGTAGATTATAATCTGGTTGCCATAGCAACACAGCAGCAGGGAAAATTACAGGAACTAAACATTTGAAGAGAGGTATTTTAATAGGATGTGTACAAGCCCTTTACCTATCATCTTTCTCCCTGAAGAAATGGGGTGGGGGTCAGGAATGGGCCTCCTGTGAGCAGAGAGGGGAAGGCATAAATGGTTTTTGGAGGCTGGATGCCTCCAGGCGAGCCATTCTTTGAATTGTGACCTAGTGTCAGTGACCGCTGAGGAACTGCTACAGACACTTTTCATGCAATATGATAAGCAGATGATGTGACAGAACCTGGAACATACTCCAATTCAGAAATCCCTTTTCTTGCCTGGGATTTTCCCAATACTGGTGAATTGCACTTTTAGAACCAGCATTTAGGACACATTGTCTGACAATTATGAGTGTAGTGGAAGAGAGTATATAAATTTGGGATTGTCAAGGAATATCTGGGTCATAGTCTTAGTGTCCACTGATTGTTTTTTTTTTTCCGACTTAATAATTCTACAGGCATATATTATAGGCTCATCCCTACAGGCTTAACAAAGCAGGTGATTTCTGCGCTACTACAGTGATATTAGAATTGGTTTAAGGACTTTTAAAAAAACATGGATAATTTTCTTTATTGGAGTGTTTGATTCCATTGTAGTCGAGTTGTGTTCTATGTGTACATAAAAATAAAGTAAAATCAAAAATATTTTCATGTTAGGAATGACTTTAAAAACTCAGTTTCAAGAAAGCAATTGAAATGTCTTAATCACTCCATAGAGATCTGAAAGGATTTCCTTTTGAGTTCTTAAAATGACAAAGTGTGTTTACATTGGGGAGAATTTGAATACTTAAGACTGAAAGATTATTGACACAGTTGCTGTACAGGAAAAATAAATTGTCTTGAAATAACCGTTATATTTCAAGATAACAAGAAGCACTAGGGATGAAGCTTGTACTGCTTTTCCCTGAATGATCCTGTTTTCTCTAGTTAATGTATTTCCAGATTAAAAAAATTTTAATATCCCAGCAGTGTTTTTCCTGTGGTGAATTATTAATAGAAGCAAAATATATGGAAATTAAAGGTTTAGTTTTTAAAGATGAAATGGTTTTGATCTTAATAGTTTTAAAACGCAGATAAATTATGGTCCATACAGTAAATAAAGTTGACTTTTAAAGTTGCATATTATGAAAACTTAATATCCAAGTTAAAATAATTTTGCACTGGTTTTTCCCTATGTTTTATGACTTCATTCATTCAGTAAATATATATATATATATATATATATTTTTTTTTTTTTTTTTTTTTTTTTTTTTTTTTTGCTATACGCGGGCCTCTCACTGCTGTGGCCCCTCCCGCCGCGGAGCATAGGCTCCGGACGCGCACGCCCAGTGGCCGTGGCTCACGGGCCCAGCCACTCCGCGGCATGTGGGATCCCCCCGGACCGGGGCATGAACCCGTGTCCCCCGCACGGCAGGTGGACTCCCAACCACTGCGCCACGAGGGAAGCCCTATATTTCTTTTTTTTCCCCTCTTTTTTTTTTGAATTTAATTTTATTTATTTTTTTATACAGCAGGTTCTTATTAGTCATCCGTTTTATACACATCAGTGTATACACGTCAATCCCAATCTCCCAATTCATCC
>NC_041214.2:65369174-65370817 GCF_002837175.3 Physeter macrocephalus
ATGGTAGTTCTATTTTTAGTTTTCTAAGGAACCTCCATACTGTTCTCCATAGCGGCTGTATCAATTTACATTCCCACCAACAGTGCAAGAGGGTTCCCTTTTCTCCACACCCTCTCCAGCATTTGTTGCTTGCAGATTTTCTTTTCTTTCTTTTTGTTTTCTTTTTTTTTTTTTGGGTACGTGAGCCTCCCACTGCTGTAGCCTTTCCCGCTGTGGAGCACAGGCCCCGGACGTGCAGGCCCAGCGGCCATGGCTCACGGGCCCAGCCACTCCATGGCATGCGGGACCCTCCCGGACCGGGGCATGAACCCGCGTCCCCCGCATCGGCAGGCAGCCTCTCAACCACTGCGCCACCAGGGAAGCCCCTCTTTTTTTAACATCTTTATTGGAGTATAATTGCTTTACAATGGTGTGCTAGTTTCTGCTTTATAACAAAGTGAATCAGCTATACATATTTAAATATATCCCCATATCTCTTCCCTCCTGCATCTCCCTTCCTCCCACCCCTCTAGGTGGTCACAAAGCATGGAGCTGTTCTCCCTGTGCTATGCAGCTGCTTCCCGCTAGTTATCGGTTTTACATTTGGTAGTGTATATATGTACGTGCCACCCTCTCACTTTGTCCCAGCATACCATGTCCTCAAGTCCATTCTCTAGTAGGTCCGCGTCTTTATTCCCGTCCTGCCCCTAGGTTCTCCATGACCTTTTTTTTTTTTTTAGATTCATATATATGTGTTAGCATACGATATTTGTTTTCCTTTTTCTGACTTCACTCTGTGACGGTCTCTAGGTCCATGCACCTCACGACAAATAACTCAATTTGGTTTCCTTTTATGGCTGAGTAATATTCCATTGTACATATGTGCCACATCTTCTTTATCCATTCATCTGTTGATGGACACTTAGGTTGCTTCCATGTCCTGGCTATTGTAAATAGAGCTGCAATGAACATTTTGGTACATGACTCTTTTTAAATTATGGTTTTCTGAGGGTATATGCCCAGTAGTGGGATTGCTGGGTTGTATGGTAGTTCTACTTTTAGTTTTCTTAGGGAACCTCCATAGTGTTCTCCATAGTGGCTGTATCAATTTACTTTCCCACCAAAAGTGCAAGAGGGTTCCCTTTTCTCCACACCCTCTCCAGCTTTTATTGTTTGTAGACTTTTTGATGATGGCTGTTGTGACCGGTGTGAGATGATATCTCATTGTAGTTTGATTTGCAGTTCTCTAATGATTAATGATGTTGAGCATTCTTTCATGTGTCTGTTGGCAATCTGTATATCTTCTTTGGAGAAATGTCTATTTAGGTCTCCTGCCCATTTTTGGATTGGGTTGTTTGTTTTTTTGATATTGAGCTGCATGAGCTTGCTTGTAAATTTTGGAGATTAATCCTATGTCAGTTGCTCCATTTGCAAATATTTTCTCCCATTCTGAGGGTTGTCTTTTCATCTTGTTTATGTTTTCCTTTGCTGTGCGAAAGCTTTTAAGTTTCATTAGGTCCCATTTCTTTATTTTTGTTTTTATTTCCATTTCTCTAGGAGGTGGGTCAAAAAGGATCTTGCTGTGATTTATGTCATAGAGTGTTCTGCCTATGTTTTCCTCTAAGAGTTTGATGGTGTCTGGCCTTACATTTAGGTCTTTAATC
>NC_041214.2:65371393-65373496 GCF_002837175.3 Physeter macrocephalus
ATCATCTTTCATTTCTTTCATCAGTGTCTTATAATTTTCTGCATACAGGTCTTTTGTCTCCTTAGGTAGGTTTATTCCTAGATATTTTATTCTTTTTGTTTTATTGATTAATGGGAGTGTTTTCTTAATTTCACTTTCAGATTTTTCATCATTAGTGTAGAGGAATGCAAGAGATTTCTGTGCATTAATTTTGTATCCTGCTACTTTACCAAATTCATTGATTAGCTCTAGTAGTTGTCTCGTGGCATCTTTAGGATTCTCTATGCAGAGGATCATGTCATCTGCAAACAGTGACAGTTTTACTTCTTCTTTTCTGATTTGGATTCCTTTTATTTCTTTTTCTTCTCTGATTGCTGTGCATTGATTGATTTGCATCTATTGAGATGATCATATGGTTTTTCTCCTTCAGTTTGTTAGTATGGTGTTGTCAGATTGATTTGTGTATGTTGAAGAATCCTTGCATTCCTGGGATAAACCCCACTTGATCATAGTGTATGATCCTTTTATCGTGCTGTTGAATTCTGTTTGCTAGTGTTTTGTTGAGGATTTTTGCATCTATGTTCATCAGTGATATTGGCCTGTAGTTTTCTTTCTTTGTGACATCTTTGTATGCTTTTGGTATCAGGGTGATGTGACCTCGTAGAATGAGTTTGGGAGTGTTCCTCCCTCTTCTATATTTTGGAAGAGTTTGAGAAGGATAGGTGTTAGCTCTTCTCTAAATGTTTGATAGTATTCGCCTGTGAAGCCATCTGGTCCTGGGCTTTTGTTTGTTGGAGGATTTTTAATCACAGTTTTATTTTCAGTGCTTGTGATTGGTCTGTTTGTATTTTCTAATTTTTCCTGGTTCTGTCTCGGAAGATTGTGCATTTCTAAAAACTTGTCCATTTCTTCCAGGTTGTCCATTTTATTGGCATATAGTTGCTTGTAGTAATCGCTCATGATCCTTTGTATTTCTGCAGTGTCACTTGTTACTTCTCCTTTTTCGTTTCCAATTCTATTGATTTGAGTCTTCTCCCTTTTTTGCTTGATGAGTCTGGCTATGGTTTATCAATTTTGTTTATCTTCTCAAAGAACCAGCTTTTAGTTTTATTGATCTTTGCTATCATTTCCTTCATTTCTTTTTCATTTGTTTCCGATCTGATCTTTATGATTTCTTTCCTTCCGCTAACTGGGTTTTTTTTGTTCTTCTTTCTCTAATTGCTTTAGGTGTAAGGTTAGGTTGTTTATTTGAGATGTTTCTTGTTTCTTAAGTTAGGGATTGTATTGCGCTAAACTTCCCTCTTAGGACTGCTTTTGCTGCATCCCATAGGTTTTGTGTCGTTGTGTTTACACTGTCATTTGTTTCTAGGTATTTTTTGATTTCCTCTGATTTTTTCAGTGATCTCTTGGTTATTAAGTAATGTGTTGTTTAGCCTCCATGTGTTTGTATTTCTTACAGATTTTTTCCTGTAATTGATATCTAGTCTCATAGTGTTGTGGTCAGAAAAGATACTTGATAGGACTTCAGTTTTCTTAAATTTACCAAGGCTTGATTTGTGACCCAATAGATGATCTATCCTGGAGAATGTTCCATGAGCACTTGAGAAAAATGTGTATTCTGTTGTTTTTGGATGGAATTTCCTATAAATATCAATTAAATATATATGGGTCTTGTTTTTGTATCCAGTCAGCCAGTCTATGTCTTTTGGTTGGAGCATTTAATCTATTTACATTTAAGGTAATTATCGATATGTATGTTCCCATTACCATTTTTTAAATTGTTTTGGGTTTATTATTTTAGGTCTTTTCCCTCTCTTCTGTTTCCTGCCTAGAGAAGTTCCTTTAGCATTTGTTGTAAAGCTGGTTTGATGGTGCTCAATTCTCTTAGCTTTTGCTCATCTGTAAAGGTTTTATTTTCTGCATCATATCTGAATGAGATCCTTGCTGGGTAGAGTAATCTTGGTTGTAGGTTTTTCTCCTTCCTCACTTTAAATATGTTCTGCCACTCCCTTCTGGCTTGCAGAGTTTCTGCTGAAAGATCAGCTGTTAACCTTATGGGGATTCCCTTTTGTGTTATTTGTTGTTTTTCCCTTACTGCTTTTAATATTTGTTCTTTGTATTTAA
>NC_041214.2:65373522-65380450 GCF_002837175.3 Physeter macrocephalus
CTTCTTCTGGGACCCCTATAATTCGAATGTTGGTGCGTTTAATGTTGTCCCAGAGTTCTCTGAGACTGTCCTCAATTCTTTTCATTCTTTTTTCTTTATTCTGCTCTGCAGTAGTTATTTCCACTATTTTATCTTCCAGGTCACTTATCCGTTCTTCTGCCTAATGATCCCTTCTAGAGAATTTTAAATTTCATTTATTGTGTTGTTCATAACTGTTTGTTTGCTCTTTAGTTCTTTTAGGTCCTTGTTGAACGTTTCTTGTATTTTCTCCATTCTATTTCCAAGATTTTTGATCATCTTTACTATCATTATTCTGAATTCTTTTTCAGGTAGACTGCCTATTTTCCCTTCATTTGTTAGGTCTGTTGGGTATTTGCCTTGCTCCTTCAACTGCTGTGTGTTCTTCTGTCTTCTCATTTTGCTTACCTTACTGTGTTTGGGGTCTCCTTTTTGCAGGCTGCAGGTTCGTAGTTTCCGTTGTTTTTGGTGTCTGTCCCCAGTGGGTAAGGTTGGTTCAGTGGGTTGTGTAGGCTTCCTGGTGGAGGGGACTGGTGCCTGTGTTCTGGTGGATGAGGCTGGATCTTGTCTTTCTGGTGGTCAGGTCCACGTCTGGTGGTGTGTTTTGGGCTGTCTGTGGCCTTATTATTATCTTAGGCAGCCTCTGTGCTACTGGATGGGGTTGTGTTCCTGTCTTGCTAGTTGTTTGGCATAGGGTTTCCAGCACTGTAGCTTGCTGGTCGTTGAGTGGAGCTGGGTCTTGACGTTGAGATGGAGATCTCTGGGAATTTTTTGCCATTTGATATTACACGGAGCTGGGAGATCTCTTGTGGACCAATGTCCTGAACTTGGCTCTCCCACCTCAGTGGCACAGCCCTGACGCCTGGTTTGAGCACCAAGAGCCTGTCCTCATGGCTCAGAATAAAAGGGAGAAAAGAAAGAAAGAAAGAAAGAAGAAGATAAAATGAAATAAAATAAAATAGTAAAGTAAAATTTAAAAAGTTATTAAAATAAAAAATATTAAGAAAAAAATTTTTTAAGTAAAAAAAAAAAAAATAACAGACAGAACCCTAGGATAAATGGGAAAAGCAAAGCTATACTGACAAAATCACACACAGAAGCATACACATACACAGTCACAAAAAGAGAAAAAGGGAAAAAATATATATATATCGTTGTTCCCAAAGTCCACCTCCTCAATTTGGGATGATTCGTTGTCTATTCAGGTATTCCACAGATGCAGAGTATATCAAGTTGATTGTGGAGATTTAATCCGCTGCTCCTGAGGCTGCTGGAAGAGATTTCCCTTTTCTCTTTTTTGTTCGCACAGCTCCCGGGGTTCAGCTTTGGATTTGGCCCTGCCTCTGTGTGTAGGTCACCTGAGGGCATCTGTTCTTTGCTCAGACAGGATGGGGTTTAAGGAGCCGCTGATTCGGGGGCTCTGGCTCACTCAGGCCAGGGGGAGGGAGGGGTACGGATGCGGGGTGAGTCTGTGGCGGCAGAGGCCGGCGTGACGTTGCACCAGCTTGAGGCACGCCGTGTGTTCTCCCCAGGAAGTTGTCCCTGGATCACGGGACCCTGGCAGTGGCAGGCTGCACAGGCTCCCAGGAGGGGAGGTGTGGATAGTGACCTGTGGTTGCACACAGGCTTTTTGGTGGCTGCAGCAGCCGCCTTAGCGTCTCATGCCCATCTCCGCGGTTTGCGCTGATAGCTGCGGCTTGCGCCAGTCTCTGGATCTCCTTTCAGCGGCGCTCTTAAACTCGTCTCCTCGTGCACCAGGAAACAAAGAGGCAAGAAAGAGTCTCTTTCTTCTTCGGCAGCTCCAGACCTTTTTCCGGACTCCCTCCCTGCTAGCTGTGATGCACTAGTCCCTTCAGGCTGTGTTCATGCAGCCAAACCCAGTCCTCTCCCTGGGATCTGACTGAAGCCCCAGTCCCTGCCCAACCCGGTGGGTGAGCAGACAAGCCTATCGGGCTGCTGAGTGTTGGTTGGCACTGATCCTCTGTGTGGGAATCTCTCCGCTTTGCCCTCCGCACTCCTGTTGCTGCGCTCTCCTCAGTGGCTCTGAAGCTTCCTCCTTCTGCTACCCGCAGTCTCTGCCCGCGAAAGGGCTTCCTAGTGTGTGGAAACCTTTCCTCCTTCACAGCTCCCTCCCACTGGTGCAGGTCCCGTCCCTATTTTTTTGTCTCTATTTTTTCTTTTTTCTTTTGCTCTACCCAGGTACGTGGGCAGTTTCTTGCCTTTTGGGAGGTCTGAGGTCTTCTGCCAGCGTTCAGTAGGTGTTCTGTAGGAGTTGTTCCACATGCAGATGTATTTCCTGATGTATTTTGGGGGAGGAAGGTGATCTCTGTATCTTACTCTTCTGCCATCTTGAAGCTCCTCCCCTGCTTGTAGATTTTCTGATGATGCCCATTCTAACTGGTGTGAGGTGATACCTCATTGTAGTTTTGATTTGCATTTCTCTAATAATTAGTGATGTTGAGCAGCTTTTCATGTGCTTCTTGGCCATCTGTATGTCTTCTTTGGAGAAATGTCTATTTAGGTCTTCTGTGCATTTTGGATTGGGTTGTTTCTTTAATATTGAGCTGCAAGAGCTGTTTATATATTTTGGAGACTAATCCTTTGTCCGTTGTTTCATTTGCAAATATCTTCTCCCATTCTGAGGGTTGTCTTTTCGTCTTGTTTATGGTTTCCTTTGCTGTGCAAAAGTTTTGAAGTTTCATTAAGTCCCATTTGTTTATTTTTATTTTTATTTCCATTACTGTAGGAGGTGGATCAAAAAATATCTTGCTGTGATTTATGTCAAAGAGTGTTCTTTTTATGTTTTCCTCTAAGAGTTTTATAGTGTCTGGTCTTACATTTAGGTCTCTAATCAATTTTGAATTTATTTTTGTGTATGGTGTTAGGGAGTGTTCTAATTTCATTCTTTCACATGTAGCTGTCCAGTATTCCCAGCACCACTTATTGAAGAGACCTTCTCTTCTCAGTTGTATATCCTTGCCTCCTTTGTCATAGATTAGTTGACCATAGGTACGTGGGTATATCTCTGGGGTTTCTATATTGTTCCATTTATCTGTGTTTCTGTTTTTGTGCCCATACCATACTGTCTTGATTACTGTAGCTTTGTAATATAGTCTGAAGTCAGGGAGTCTGATTCCTCCAGCTGTTTTTTTTCCTCTCAAGACTGCTCTGGCTATTTGGGTTCTTTTGTGTCTCCATACAAATTTTAAGATTTTTTGTTCTAGTTCTGTAAAAAATGCCATTGGTAATTCGACACAGATTGAATTGAATCTGTAGATTGCTTTGGGTAGTATAGTCATTTTCACAGTATTGATTCTTCCAATCCAAGAACATGGTATATCTCTCCGTCTGTTGGTATCATCTTTAATTTCTTTCATCAGTGTCTTATCGTTTTCTGCATACAGGCCTTTTGTCTCCCTAGGTAGGTTTATTCCTAGGTATTTTATTCTTTTTGTTGCAAGGGTAAATGGGAGTGTTTCCTTAATTTGTCTTTCAGATTGTTCATCATTAGTGTATAGGAATGCAAGAGATTTCTGTGCATTAATTTTGTATCCTGCAACTTTACCAAACGCATTGATTAGCTCTAGTAGTTTTCTGGTGGCATTTTTAGGATTCTCTATGTATAGTATCATGTCATCTGCAAACAGTGATTGTTTTACTTCTTGTTTTCCAATTTGTATTCCTTTTATTTCTTTTTCTTCTGTGATAAAACTATGTTGAGTAAGAGTGGTGAGAGTGGACATCCTTGTCTTGTTCCTGATCTTAGAGGAAATGCTTTCAGTTTTTCACCATCGAGAAGGATGTTGGCTGTGGGTTTGTCATATATGGCCTTTATTATATTGAGGTAGGTTCCCTCTGTGCCCGCTTTCTGGAGAGTTTTTATCATAAATGGGTGTTGAATTTTGTCAAAAGCTTTTTCTGCATCTATTGAGATGATCATATGGCTTTTCTTCTTCAATTTGTTAATATGGTGTATCACATTGATTGATTTGTGTGTATTGAAGAATCCTTGCATCCCTGTGATAAATCCCACTTGATCATGGTGTATGATCCTTTTAATGTGTTGTTGGATTCTGTTTGCTAGTATTTTGTTGAGGATTTTTGCATCTATATTCATCAGTGATGTTAGTCTGTAATTTTTTTTTTGTTAAGTAAATTTATTTATTTATTTTTGGCTGTGTTTGGTCTTTGTTGCTTTGCGCGGGCTTTCTCTAGTTGTGGAGAGTGGGGGCTACTCTTCATTGCAGTGTACGGGCTTCTTATTGCAGTGGCTTCTCTTGTTGCAGAGCATGGGCTCTAGGCACGTAGGCTTCAGTAGTTGTGGCACATGGGCTCAGTAGTTGTGGCTCGCGGGCTCTAGAGTGCAGGCTCAGTAGTTGTGGCGCATGGGCTTAGTTGCTCTGCGGCATGTGGGACCTTGCCGGACCAGGACTCTAACCCGTGTCCCCTGCATTGACAGGCGGATTATTAACCACTGGGCCACAAGGTAAGCCCCAGTAATTTTCTTTTTTTGTAGTGTCTTTGTCTGGTTTTGGTGTCAGGGTGATGGTGTCCTCATAGAATGAGTTTGGGAGTGTTCCTCTGCAATTTTTTGGAAGAGTTTGAGAAGGATGGGTGTTAGCTCTTCTCTAAATGTTTGATAGAATTCGCCTGTGAAGCCATCTGGTCCTCAGCTTTTCTTTGTTGGAAGATTTTAAATCACAGTTTTATTTTCAGTGCTTGTGATTGGTCTGTTCATATTTTCTATTTCTTCCTGTTTCAGTCTTGGGAGGTTATACCTTTCTAAGAATTTGTCCATTTCTTCCAGGTTGTCCATTTTATTGGCATAGAGTTGCTTGTAGTAGTCTCTCAGGATGCTTTGTATTTCTGTGGTGTCTGTTGTAACATCTACTTTTTCATTTCTAATTTTATTGATTTGAGTGCTCTTCCTCTTTGTCTTGATGAGTCTGGCTAAAGGTTTATCAATTTTGTTTATCTTCTCAAAGAACCAGCTTTTATTTTATTAATCTTTGCTATTGTTTTCTTTGTTTCTATTTCATTTATTTCTGTTCTGATCTTTATGATTTCTTTCCTTCTGCTAAATTTGGGGTTTTTTGTTCTTCTTTCTCTAGTTCCTTTAGTTGTAAAGTTAGGTTGTTTATTTGAGATTTTTCTTGTTTCTTGAGGTAGGCTTGTATAGCTATAAACTTCCCTCTAAAAACGCTTTTGCTGCATCCCATACGTTTTGGTTCATCGTGTTTTCATTGCCATTTGTCTCTAAGTATTTTTTGATTTCCTCTTTGATTTTTTTGGTGATCGCTTGGTTGTTTAGTAACATATTGTTTAGCTTCCATGTGTTTGTGTTTTTGCCGTTTTTTTCCCTGTACTTGATTTCTAATCTCATAACATTGTGGTCAGAAAAGTTGCTTGATATGATTTCAGTTTTCTTAACTTTACTGAGGCTTGATTTGTGACCCAAGATGTGATCTATGTTGGAGAATGTTCTGTGTGCATTTGAGAAGAAGGTGTAATATGCTGGTTTTGGATGGAATGTCCTATAAATATCAATTAAATCTATCTGGTCTATTGTGTCATTTAAAGCTTTTGTTTCCTTATTAATTTTCTGTCTGGATGATCTGTCCATTGGTGTAAGTGAGGTGTTAAAGTCCCCCACTATTGTTGTGTTACTGTCAATTTCTTCTTTTATAGCTGTTAGCAGTTGCGTTATGTATTGAGGTGCTCCTATGTTGGGTGCATATATTTATAATTGTTGTATCTTCTTCTTGCATTGATCCATTGATCATTATGTAGTGTCGTTCCTTGTCTCTTGTAACGTTCTTTATTTTAAAGTCTGTTTTATCTGAAACGAGTATTGCTACTCCAGCTTTCTTTTGATTTCCATTTGCATGGAATATCTTTTTCCATCCCTTCACTTTCAGTCTGTATGTGTCCCTAGGTCTGAAGTGGATCTCTTTTAGACAGCATATATATGGGTCTTTTGTTTGTATCCATTCAGCAAGCCTGTGTCTTTTGGTTGGAGCATTTAATCCATTCTTGTTTAAGGTAATTATTGATATGTATGTTCCTATTACCATTTTCTTAATCGTTTTGGTTTTTTTTGTGTGTGTGTGGTACGCAGGCCTCTCACTGTTGTGGCCTCTCCCATTGCAGAGCACAGGCTCCGGACGCACAGGCTCAGTGGCCATGGCTCACGGGCCCAGCCGCTCCGCGGCATGTGGGATCTTCCCAGACTGTGGCATGAACCTGTGTCCCCTGCATTGGCAGGCGGATTCTCAAGCACTGCGCCACCAGGGAAGCCCTTGGGTTTGTTTTTGTAGGTCCTTTTCTTCTCTTGTGTTTCCCACTTAGAGAAGTTCCTTTAGCATTTGTTGTAGATCTGGTTTGGTGGTGTGAATTCTCTTAGCTTTTGCTTTTCTGTAAAGCTTTTGATTTCTTCATCAAATCTGAATGAGATCCTTGCCGGGTAGAGTAATCTTGGTCGTAGGTTTTTCCCTTTCATCACTTTAAGTATACCATGCCACTCCCTTCTGGCTTGTAGAGTTTCTGCTGAGAAATCAGCTGTTAACCTTATGGGAATTCCCTTGTATGTTATTTGTCGTTTTTCTCTTGCTGCTTTCAGTAATTTTTCGTTGTCTTTAATTTTTGCCAATTTGATTACTATGTGCCTCGCCGTGTTTCTCCTTGGGTTTATCCTGTATTGGACTCTCTGTGCTTCCTGGACTTGGATGGCTCTTTCCTTTCCCATGTTAGGGTAGTTTTCGACTATAATCTCTTCAAATATTTTCTCAGGTTCTTTCTCTCTCTCTTTTCCCTCTGGGACCCCTATAATGTGAATGTTCTTGCATTTAATGTTGTCCCAGTGGTCTCTTAGGCTGTCTTCATTTCTTTTCATTCTTTTTTTTTTTTTTTT